>NW_022111323.1:4045735-4056544 GCF_000313985.2 Echinops telfairi | reverse complement strand
TGGGGAGCTGATATCAGGGGCTCAAGTGGGAAGAGAATGCTTTGAAAACGTTGATGGCAGTATATGTGCAATTGTGATTGACACCCAGGAAGAATGTATGGATGGTGATAAGAGATTTAAGTGTCCCCAATAAAAGTATTTAAAAAAAAGAATGAAGAAAATATTCTAAAATTGATTGTGGTGATGATTGTACAACTCTTCTTGATGTAATTAAAGTACGGAACTATATGATATGTGAATTATATGCATGTAATTAAATAAAACTGCTGAAAATTTAAAAATAAGAGGTTTATAATATATACCAATATATTTAAAATATATCTGTATTGTGACCAGTTCATTTTATGGTTCTTCCAAACTTAAAAAGCTATATAACTGTCCTAGAAGCCTCTCATAGAAAATACTAAAATACACCAGTTTGTTAGATGCGTTTATTTTCCCACATACCAAATATATCTGGTGCACTCTGTTCTCCAATTTTGGATTCACAAAAGGCGGCTGGGAATAAATCACAATGACTATGCATTTAACCCTTTTGTTCTGCCATGTTCATGCAAGGAAAATAAAACATCACTGTTGAATATAAATTCAAATACCTTTGTATGACTGTGTGCTTCTTTGTGCTCTTTGGGTGCGTGAGACCTGTTTATTTTGGTAGGCCTACTGGTATTAATTTATACTGTAAAATAGCAGAGGGCTGCCAGTTCATTTTACTTCCACAGAAGTAGATCCATGAATATTTTTGGAAAATATTTAGTAAGAAAGATAAGTGATAAGTAGCTAGTGTATCAAGAAATATTGCATATTCTGTCTTAGAAGCACTTTGTGGCCATGGAATCAGAAAAGATACTTTTGTTGTAAGGGAGTGGCCCTTTGAAAGCAATCTATTTCTAAATCTCAGTGGTCATGCTGTCAAAGGGTCTGAAATCAAAGTACAAAGGAACGAGGAAAAATAGGGAATGAGAAGGACCCAGTTTAGAAAAGAGAGTTTATTCTGCTAAATAAACACTGAAAAAAGATCTGGTCCTAGGTTGCAGATATTTTTATACAGGGTTGTTTAAATCTCCAACAGGATCCAGGTATAAGTGAGCTGATATACAAGTTCAGAACTGATTCAAATAGGGAATTTGACCTAAAAAATATGTTGTATCCAATTTAGAGGGGCTTATCCTATGACCTTTTCTGTGTCTTTAATTATATATAGCTTCTCTACTGAGCTAAAACAAATTGATGGTGGCTCCACTGTGATTTCATTACCGAACATTTCCTCAACCTCTCACATGCCTAGCTCTGAAAAAAAATTAACTAAAAAGAAAAAGTTCTGAACCCCTGGGAGTTGAACTCTAGTACAAAATAATCTACCTGAACTTTGAACTTCTAACCAAGGAAGGATAGATATACAATTCATGGCAATTTCATATAATATCTGACTGTGGACAATGCTAGCTCATTCCCCTTGTAAGCCATTCGTGTAAGCTGAAAATGGGTAATTAATCTCTAAGATCCAATTACTTGAAGATTGATATACTACTTCCTCCTATGCCAGGTATAACAAACCAACCAAACTCATTGCCACTGCTGACTCATAGTAACCCCTTGTGGGTTTCCAAGACGGTAACAGTTTAAGGGAGTAGAAATTGCAGTCTTTTTCCAGCAGCGGAGCTTCTGATTGTTTCAAACTGTCAATCATGTGGATTTCAGTCCAACACATAACCATTGCCCCACTAAGGCACCCAATGCCAGGTATAAGTCAATCAAATGAAATTGATGCCACAAAAAAATCCCATTTTGGTAATCCATTTCATGTAAACTAAAGGCTATAATTTAAATCCAAGAATCTTTATTGTAGCAATGTTTACAGTAGTAACTAAATTGGAAATATCCGATAGTTTTCATTCTTGTTGCTAACTGCCATCAAGTGGCTGATTTATAGTGGCCCCAAGTACAATGAGTGGTACCTAATGCTGCCTAGTTCTGCATCATCCCCATGATTTGTTAGAGATTGGACTGCTTTCTTTGGGTGGTATTTGTAAGTAGATTCCCAGGCCTTTCTTCATTGTTATCATTAGAAATGACCAAATTAATTTCTATTGATAGATTATGGTTTGGGCTGCTAACCACAAGGTCAGCAGTTCAAACCTATCAGCTGTACTAAGGGAGATCATCTGTCCCTGTAAAGATTTATGGTCTTGGAAATTCTAGAGAGAAGTTCTACCCTGCTCTTTAAGGTCACTATGAATGAGAACTGACTTGATGGCAATGGATTTGGGTTTAGTTTGGAGTTTCATTCTTTAAAAATGACTGCTATCTACTGGCTTACATTATAGTGTCTGACATTTTTAGAATATTGTTGTATGCACTTTGCAACCTTCTAAGGTTGGAACCATTATTTATCCCATATTATTTTGCAGATAAAAAAGCTTAGAACAAAGATGTTTAAATAATTGGCCCAAAGATACAAGAGATAGTAAGCAAGGAAGGATTCCAGCCAGCCAGTTTGACTCCAGAACTTGCACTTTTCATCATGACACTGTCCTCCAATTGTAGAGAAACAGATGCTACATTGTATTAGAATGTCTGAATAAAAACAAGTAATGCCCCATAAACAATTCATGTATCTGTGTGCTCCATCAATTTTGTTCATCTCAGAAACATGTAAATGGATGCAACAATATTATAAATGTGGGTTATCTTGGGGGTACAGATGAGGAAGGAAATGGATGGAACAGAAAGTCTTACTATTTATACATCTTAGATCAGTTTACAGAGAAAGTAAGCCAATGTAATAAATTTTGAAAAGGAATATAATAAAATATTTAACAATATTAATGAGTGGTGCCTTTAGTCTTATTCTAATATATTTATTGGATACAAAGAGTATATGTAACTCTTGGGATTGTTTTTTAATGAACAATCTAAAAAAAAACTAATGATGCTACTGTAATGCCTCTCTTAAACGAAACTCACTGTCATCAAGTCTATTCGGACTATCCTTAAAGGACAGAACAGAACTGCCCCTGTGGGGTTCTGAGGCTGTACATCTTTACTGGCGTAGAAAGCCTCACTTTTCTCCTTGAAGCAGGTGGTTGTTTCAAATTGCTGAACTTGTAGTTAGCAGCCCAGTTCATAACTGCCTACACTATCAGGGGTCTTGTTCTAATTGACAAGGTTCTTTATGTGTACATTCCAGAATTCATTCATTCATCCAAGAAAACATTTACTGTATATCTGCTATGAAGCTAGCTCTAAGCAAGGCATAAACCAGAAAAATAAATTCACTGTCATTGAGTTGATGACAACTCACAATGACGCTATAGGACAGGCTAGAACTGTCTCTGTGGGTTTCTGAGATTGTAACTCTTGATGGGAGTAGAAATCCATGTCTTTCTCCCATGGAGTGGCTGGTGGTTTTGAATTGGTGACTTTGCAGTTAGAATCCCAATGCATAACTACTAGCAATATATAAATCAATCATAAACACTGACAATACCTTCAACCATCAGCCAGAGACAGACAAGTAGAGTATATGGTCTTAGGCAAACATTAAAAATATAATAAAGATGGTTAACCCAGCAAGGTCCCAGGTTTGGTGATAGAGGAGCATTAGTCCTGGAATGTTTCTTGTAAAGGTGACCTTCAGAGTCTAGGTTTAGCCTGGTAATACCTATGATATTGGCTTCATTAGGCGTTAGTGACTCTTTTCCATTGTGTTGTGTCGAACATTTCCAGCTTAGAAAGGCAAAAAAGTGAAGTAAAAAAGATCCTGGTTTGGAATTTGACAGGTCTGAATTTGAAACTCAAATCTAGACCTTATTAGTTGTTAAGACCTTGGCCAGGGTATTCTTAAACTCCCTAGAGCTCAGACCTTTCGCCTATAGCAAGTTGATAATAATAGCACCTTTGAAAAGCTAAGATGAGAGTTTTAGATAAGCCTTTCAAAATTTAGAGGAATAAAACAAATATGGCATGCATTTTTGCTCAGGAAAATGTGGTGGGGTTGAGTCTAGTGGGGTAATTCAGCCCTGATGCCCAGAGCATCAATTGGAACATTGGACTAGGATGGGAAAAGTTCACTCTCATGGATAGCGAGTTGATGATGGGTCCTTTCTACATGGGTCTCTCCATGAAGCTTCTAGGGATCCCTCAAGAACTCTAGCATGGTGGCTACAGTTCTAAGAGTAAATGTTCCAAGAGATAGGAAGTTGAACCTCCCTGTTTCTTAAGGTCTAGGACAAGGTATTGCATACAATCACTTCTGCTGTATTCTATTTGAAACAGAATCCTCACAGATTCCAGGGAATGGAGTGCACCAAGAAACTTCAAAAAGAGCTGGTAAGCATTGCAAGGTACATCTATTATGAAAAAGGAAACAATACCAGAATTGATTATAACATCATGGTTAACATAACAAGATTACACCATTCAGATTACAACATCAGAAGGAACAATATTGAAAACAATAATAACAATTAAAACAATATATCAAAGAATAGTCAAAACTAATTATAACATCCTGAACCTGGGAAAATGAATGTACATTTTAAAATTAATCACCAGTGAAGATTTCCCAGAAGGGGAGGTGGAGCAGGCAGGTCAACCAGCACTCAGCTTTCAGAGATGGGAGGGGGAAGTGAGCAAGTCACATAGCAGCAAGCAAAAATGGAGCTTCTTTGGTCAGTTTCCTTCAGCACATAGGATAGCTTCATGAAACTTTGATATTTCAGCTTGCAAAGAAAAATGGAAGAAGAATCAAGGAATAGAATATTCCCCTGCATTAGGAATAGTCTGAAGACATTGTATGAAAAAGATCTTGTTATCAAATAAGCATTGATGGTGGTGTGGGTTTGGTATTGGTTGCTAACAGCAAGGCCAGTAGTTCAACCCCACCAGCGATTCAATGAGAAAAAGATGAGGCTTTCTTGTCAGTTAAAGATTGATAGTGTTAGAAAACTTATAAAGGGTCGTTATGAGTCCAAATTGACTTTATGGCAATGAGTTCAGTTTTGAGTTTGGATTACCAAATGGTGAGCGAAAATAATCAAACACCAAAAATATATAAACATCCTAGCAAAATCTCAAATATAAAGATAATATCCTGCAGAAAAAACACTTGACAATATCCAAGACCTATTCCTAATAAAAGCATTCAATAAGATAGGAATAGAAGGGAAATTCCTGAACACAATAAAGGTCATATATGAAAAACCAAGAGCCAGTATCACACTCACTGGAAAAAAGCTGAAAACATTCCCCCTGAATACAGGAACCAAATAATTGTCTCTTATCGCCACTGTTATTCAACATTGTGCTTAAAGTCCTAGCCCAAGCCATAAGACAACAACAAGAAATTAAGGGAGTACAATTGGCCAAAGAAGAAATGAAACTCTCACTATTTGCAGATGATATGATTTGGTATAGAGAGAACCCAAAAATATTCACAATAAGACTGTTGGAAACAATTGAGGAATTTAGTAAAGTAGTAGAATACAAGATTAACAACCAGAAATCAATTTGACTCCTATATACTAATGGGGAAGAAAATAGGGGGAGGAGAATTGGGGAGCTATCAATGGATGTGGGAGGAAGAAGGTAGCATTAGAGCTGATTGTGATGATATAGATACAATTCTCTGGAGAAGTGGTTTAACTATGGAAATGTAGGATATGTAAATATTATATCAAGAAAGATACTAAAAGGAAACTAAACGTGACCTAAGGTTACCATGGATGAAGGAGGAAGAGATTTTGCTTAGGGGTATTGAGTTCATTTTAATGGTGGTAGAACGCTTTGGAGAGGGATAACAAAAATGGTTGTACAACACAAAGAGTGTAAGCAATGTCACTGAATTATATATATATAGAAGTTGTTGAATTGATGAATGCCTTGTTGTATATAGTTTTGCCAAAATAGAAAAATATATACACAAATAACAATGAGTATGGAGAAAAAGGAAATGTTCTAAATTTGATTGTGGTAAAGATTGTACAACTCTTCTTGACATTATTGAATATTGAATTGTATGACATGTAGATGAAGTGCCAAAAAAACTTTTTTTTAAAGACATCAACAAAACAATACAATTCACAATAGCTACACAAAAGTTGAAATACCTAGGAACAAACCTAACCAAAGCAACAAAAGACGTGTACAAAGAAAACTACAGAACATTAGTCCAAGAAACTAAAAGACACCTACATAAATGGAAGACTATCCTGCGTTCATGGATAGGAAAACTCAATATTGTGAAAATGTCGACTCTACCTAAAGAAATCTACAAATTCCATGCAATCCTGATCCATATCTTAACATCATTCTTAAAAGAAATGGAAAAATTAATTACCAACTTCATATGGAGAGGGAAGATGCCCAGGAGAAACAAAGAACTCCTTAAAAAGCAAAGTAGGTGATCCTGCCCTACCTGACCTCAAAACCTACTACACCACCACAGTTGTCAAAAGAGCCTGGTACCGTTATAATGATAGGTATATACATAGACCAATGGAACAGGACAGAAAATCTAAAAATAAAAGCATCTGCCTACATACAACAGATTTTTTTTACAAAGGCCCAATAAAAGTGAAATGGAAGGGGATTTCCTCTTCAATAAATGATGCTGGAAAAATTGGATATTCATCTGATTGTGGTAGCAATTGTACAGTTATACTGGTTGATGTGATTGAACTCTTGAATGTTATATTTTCTGGATCTGGATTAGGTCCTAATAAAATGGTTTGGGGTGGGGGGAAGGTTCAATCAGAATCTTATACCTCCCACAGCTATTAATATGTGTGCCTATATTTTGAGAGTTTGATCTTTGTGCTCATTAATATTATGTCCAAAAAGAACAAGATAGTTATATTTGTATGTAATAAAATGTATAAATGGTGAATGCTTTTTAAAAAAGAAATAAGATACGATGAACAGATGGATGCTCTCCCCTGTTATTGCAGCACAGTTCACAATAGTAAGTTGGAAACAGCCCAAATGCCTATCAGTAGAAAGAGGGATCAAAAACTGGTGTATATATACACAATGGAATACTACATATTCCTAAAAAATCAGTGGTGAAACACCTCATGACATGGAATGATCTGGAAGAAATTATGCTTAGTGAAGTTAATCAATCACAAGATGACAAATACTCTCAGAGTCCACTGCTGTAGAGATGAACACCGGGATGGACACAGACTCAGGTTTTCAGGCTGTCCAGTGTGCTGGCCAGGGCACACAGGCAGCTTGATAGAGAGCCTGACTGGTGCCCATTAACTGTGCACCATCCTCTCTATGTGTGTATCTTGAAGACCACTTTGGCAGAGGGATTCTCAGGTCAGCTGGGATCAGATTTCAAGAGAGGTGGAGGGATGATGACCACTTAGTGGCTGTGATGCACAGGTATATGGAGGTCCCTCTGAACTGGCAGACATCCCTATCAGAGTGAAGGGCGATGTTGATGGGAAAGTCATGCCAGGAGAGGGGAAATGAAGCATGCACGTTTGGGAGAAGACAAGTGTATGTCTGTTGGTAGAAAAGGGAGAGAACCAACTTCCCAATGGGGGAAAGATGACTAACAATATTTTTATGAACCCTAAGTAGGGAGTATTCCTGAAAATATGCACTTAATAAGCCACATTGTTCCAAGTTTCAGTACACCCCCTGGGGACCCAGGCCATGTGCCATAGAACACTGGGACATTGAATCCTGGACCTTAAAGGCACACAACATGCTTCACAGGCCATCCCACAGGGGTCTAATGTGAAAAACCCACTAGGTGAACTAGACTTTACCTCAAACACACAGTAAACTAAGGACTTAAGACTGAAATTATATAGTGTGTGATGAACAGAAGACATCTGTACCAAGAGTACTGAACCATCAGCAGGCAGACTAACATTTACTTACTACTTTAATGCCCTACTTGCTGTATTAAGATATGTATTATTCTGGCAGATCTGTGATTGGCATTGTCAGTGAATATTAATGTAAGTTAAGTTTTACTTGCCCACCAACTCCCATTGTTTGTGGAAATAGTGTCTAGTCATGTAAGGATTTATTCTGTACAAATCAATAATCTAGATATTATGATACGTAGTTAGCCTAAACTTGTTTATCTTCCTCTCTTAATAGTGTTTTAAAAATTAGTACCATGGGCTAATCAATGACACTATAAAGAGGAGGTCCTTATGTTCCAGGGATATTACCAATAATATTCTCTACCATAAATTAACAAGGATGTCTCTAAAGTGAACCAGAGGCTGATTAAAAAAAAAAAGACATAGATTCAGGAATGGATTTGGGCCTCACACTAACTCCAATATAGGGAAATTAGTTTTTACAACATGGCCCTACTTGATACTCGCCAATGAAGGTAATACGAAGTTATGGATGCTATCACAAAGTGTGGTGAAGAAATTACATGGTGGCCAGCTATCAGATAGAATAGAATTTGGAGTATTAAAGGCTTGTTTCCAAACAAGCAGCCATCTAAATGATATGTCAACTAAATCCATATGGAAGAAGCACACCAACACCTGTGATCCAAGGACTGTAAATTATATAATTAAAATCTGAAGGAAGGAATAGTATCAGAGCTCAAATTGTGAGATTTTCATGTGCAGAAGGATATGGATGACACTGGAAGCCCAAAATTTGCAGGATCTACACAGGAATAAGCCTCCAGTGATATCTCTCTAACCATTATTGAGGGATGGGAATGACTTGGTTATCCGACAGAGAGTATTAGAGAGATGACTATGAATGACTAAAACCTTGTCATAGGCTCCAGCTTGTTTTCAATATTTTCTCTGTTTGTGGTATTTTTAAATATTGGGGTTTATTTCTGTTGTATTTTGTCATTGTAGGTAACCTTCATGAGTCTTTGTTATGTGTCTTTCTATTTCCAGTATATGAAACCCAGGATCGGTGAATCTATAGAGAGAACAACTAGCATAAGAGTTCTTGGGGGAATACCATGTGGGTAGTGATGGGAGTGTTCAGGGAGAACTTATATCAAGGAGCTCAAGAAGGAAGAAAATGTTCTCAAACTGACTCTGGTAGCAATTGTACAACACTGTTTGATTTGATTGAACTATGAAATGGTATAACGTATAGATTAGCTCCTGATAAAATGTTTTTGTTTTAAAGAGATTATCCTTATTTACCCTGAAGGAATTAAAAGGAACTGCAACAAAATGTAAAGCAGTTTGATTTTCATTTTCTCATTTGAAATACAGTATGTAGGAAGGTAACAGAATAATGAGTTTAGGACTCTTTGGGAAATTTTTAACCTAGAGTTCTTTATTAGTCGAAACTGATATTTTAGCAGAATATCAAATTTCCATAAAATTTATTATCTATCAAACCTTTAAAAAGTCAAAAATTAATGTGCTTTTAAAAGAATAACGGATGAGGAAACAAAATGGGATAAATAGTGAGCAAAATCTAATATCTAAAAAGTTGTTGATACTAGGGTTCTGTATTGTACTGTGAATGTTACAGCTTGATGTTAATGAAAATATAAATAGTATATAAATAAAAATTGATTACCTTTACCTACCTAAATTTGTAGATGATCTCAGGAAAACTTGAAAGGTCACAGAGGCAGTGCTGAAAGATTTGATGCAAGCAATGGGTAGGGAGGTTATGCATTGGGATGCTAACTGCAAGGCCAATCGTTTGAAACCACCAGTCACGTTGAGGGAGAAAGTCAAGATTTTCTACTCCATAAAGAATTATATTCTTGGAAACCCAAAGAGCAGCTCTGTCCTGTCCTATAGGGTCACTGAGTCAGCACTGATGTAATGGCAGTGAGAGTGAGACATGGGTAGGGATTTATTTCAGTCTTAAAGAAGTTTGAAGCTGATAGAAAACAAAATGTAAGTTTAAATTTTTATTAAAGTACATTTAACAAATTTTAAAATAGAAACTATTATTCATACAGGGATCTATAATTGTTCAATTAACACAAAGAAAAATCTTCTATAAATATAAAGCAAAACTCTTTGTATTATCTTTCTGAGAAAAATTTTGAATTCTAAAACAAAAAGTTCCCAGGTAAGGGACTGTAGACCTATAGTAGTAACTTTTGAGGGCTTAACAAAGAACTTTTTCTCTCATGGTAAGTAGGTACTATGTTCTGGATTATGTAAAAATTTCCTTACAAGGTAGAGTTCTTCAACTGAAAAACAAAAAAGCTACTAAAATTATTGTTTATAAAAGACCACTAGATGGGTGTTTTGAATAGTGCTGTCTAGGGATCACCACCATCAGAGATTCAGAAACGCCCATTAGAGATTCTGGGCCCCTTTGCAAAGTTTCTAAATTAATGTTTCTGTGAGTGAGGCCTGAAATCCTAGGGTTATCTTCCTTAGAACTCCCCAAACCAAACTAATGTCATTTAGGTGATGCCAACTCATTGTCATTGAGTTGATGCCAACTGATAGTGATCCTTTGGGACAGGGTAGTATTGCACTTGAGAATTTCTGAGACTGTAAATCTTTATGGGACTAGTTTACAGGACTAGAAAACCCCCTCTTTCTCCTGTGGAGCAGCTGGGGGTCTCCAGCTGCAGGCCTTACTGTTTGTTAGCAGCCCGAAGCAAAACCACTACACCACCAGGGCTCCTTTCATTTTCCTTATGATGCCCCAAATTCTCACAGAAATGGTTATGAGGTTCTAATTATGGATTGATATTTTATTGGTGTTCTTGGAATTCAGGAACAGTGCTGCGGTACATTCCTCAATAAAAATAACCCTGAGAATGTTTATGATTAGGCTCCTGGAATAGATAATTGCTATTTTTATTCTTTTTTT
>NW_022111323.1:4020703-4043503 GCF_000313985.2 Echinops telfairi | reverse complement strand
TCTTCCTTTCTCAGGTGTGCATGTATTGCTATGAAGCTTCCTCTGATGACTGCCTTTGCTGTGTCCCATAAGTTTTGCTTGGTTGTGTTCTCATTCTTGTTAATATCTAGAAATTTCCTAATTTCATCTCTGATCTGAGCCAGTACGCACACCTATTGCAATAGAGAGTTATTCATCCTCCAATTGTTTACCCAGGATTTCTTTATCTTCCTTTTGCTGATTTCCAATCTTATGACACAGTTGTGTGAGAGAGACGTCGGTATAATATCAATGTGCTGAAATATATGTAGATTCAACTTATGTCATAGCATGTGGTTTATCTTTGAATATGTGCCATGTGTGCTTGCAAATAATGTGCATTTTTTTGTATTTGGCTGGAGAGCTCTGTAGATATCTATCAGGTCAAATTGTTTCATTGTAGTGTTTAGATCTTTAGCCTCCTTGTTGAGTTTCTTTCCCAGTGATCTATCTTTCTCAGAGAGTGGTGTATTGAAGTCACCTACTATAATTGTTGAGGCTGTGATTTCTTTTTTCATCTTTTGTAGTGTTTGATTGACATAATCTGCTGAATGCTTATTCGGCAAGTAAATGTTTAGAATGCTTAGTGGTTCTTTGTGTACTGTTTCCTTGAGTATTATATTATATAGTGTCCCTCCTTATCTCTTTTTATGATTTGCACTTCGAGTTCAATTTTATCTGGAAGTGAGTGCTTTGATTCAAGATGGTATTTCATGGGATACCATACCAGTAGATATGACATTCTAGGTCCATGAATAGTAATTATTGCAGAAGCATTGCATTCAGGGCAGGCAAATATCTGTATCCAGAGTGTTTATTCTAGTAAGAAAAACACACTAGCCTTTCCATGATGGAAATAGTATTTGATTGAAATAATCAACTTACCACTATGTTCCTAGTTGATCTTGAGGAGACTCCCATATCTTGGACTCAGTGTTGGTCTCTGCTGCTGGTATATTGAACACTCAGCAGTGGCCTAGCAAAGTCAGGCTTAGTGAGTGGAAATCCATGTTGCTGTATCTTCCATCCATGGCTACTTTTTCATGTGCCCATTGGGTAATGAGAAGAATGGCTGGGGAAAAGTGGTGACTGATTTCTACAGAACTTGTCATCCTAGTGACTTAATTGTTAAAGCCCCCCTCTAACATTTTGGTGAGCATTTACATGAGACACGGGCCAGTAGCAAATCAGAGAGCGCCCTGGCTGCTCTGTATGGCACTACAGAAATGCTATGACCTGGCGCATGCCTGGCAGCATATTGGGAGGGAGGCCTGGCCACTCTGTATGCCTATATGGGGCCACCAAGATATTGTACACACCGGACAGTGTCTCTAGAGAGGCTTGTCTCTCCATATGCCAATACGGAACCAATATGGGCCCTAGAGCTTGTTGGGAGAGAGCAATTCTTATGCCCATAGTGAGCCACCATGTTGAGAGGGAGGTCTGGTCACTCCATATTCAAATAGAAAGCCACCCCATTCTGGCAGGGCCCAGCAGAATGTCAAGAAAGAGGTCTGGCCACTCTGTATGCAAATAGGGATCCCAAATGTCCTGGTGCAAGCCTGGAAGAGGTAAGGAGAGAGTCCTGGCCACTCTGTGTATCCATAGAGAGCCGTGATGTGGAAGGGGTCCACAAGAACATTTGGAGAGGCCTGATTGCTCTTTATGTCCATAAAGAGCTGCTTACAGCCTGGCAAATGCCCAGCAGAGTGTTGTGAGAAACCTGGACACTCCATATGCAAATAGGGAGCTACTGGGCCCAGGCTTGTGACCCAGCACTAGATCAAGAGAGAGACCTGGCCAATCTGTATGCCAATATGGAGGCACCAAATCCCAGCACTGTCTGGCAACACATCGGGAGAGAGTCCTGGTGACTCTGTAGGCTCATCACACCAAGACCTGCAGAAGTCAACCCCTTGGCAAAGCTTTGAGAAGACTGGCTGCTCCATATGAAAAAAGAGGAACAGCTGCAGGTCAGTGGGGGCCCAGCATCACCTCGAGAGGCGGACCTGGCCATTAGTTTTCTCATAGGAAACTCATGCAGCCTGGAATGAGCCTGGCAGCATGTCAGGAGATAGGCATGCTCACTCTTAGTACCTCAATAGTTGTTCTGCTGTGTCCTCGGCGGTGGCAGTGTCCCCGAGACCCTATCGGAGCAGTTGACAGACCCCAATTTCCAACAGTGAGCCAGCCAAGGTCCTGGCATCACTCCAGAGTGCCTAGGCAGGGGGTTCTCAACCTGTGGGTCGTGACCCCTTAGGAGGTCGAACGACCCTTTCACAGGGGTCACCTGATTCATAACAGTAGCAAAACTACAATTATGAGGTAGCAACAAAAATAATTTTATGGTTGGGGGTGGAGTCACTACAATATGAAAACTCCATTAGGAAGGTTGAGAACCTTCCTAGGAGGAGTAGTTGCAGGCCCTGAACACAGACAGGAAACCACAGGGGTACCAGCGGCAGCCCAGAGTGGCTAAGATTACAGGCCTACAGACCCTGAACCCCAACAGGGGGCCCCCCAAGTCATTAGGGAAATAACAGACCCCAAACACCAACAGGGAGGCCACTGAGGCCCCAGCAGCAGGCCCTGAGCCAGTAGGGGAGCGGCCAGCAGGCCATGGTTCCCATCAGTGGATGTGCTGAGGCACAGACATTGGCCCTGAGGCCCTAGGGGAATGGCCAGCAGGCCCCTATTACTGACAGCAGGGAGCACCGAGGCACCAGCAGCATACCAGAGAGCATAGGGGGAGTGGCTAGCATTTTCCAGATCTCGGGACAGGGGAACCACTGAGGCACTGGTGGCAGCCTAAAGCATCTAGGGTTAACGGCCTTCAAAAGCCAAACCCTAACAAGGGGCCTGCCAAAGCCCCAGGGGTGAACCAGCATGCTTAAGGAGAGCAGCTGGCAATCTCTGTAACCCGAGAGGGGCCAACCGAGGCCCCAGAAGTGGCCCTGAGCTCTTAGGTGAGTAGCTGGTAATCTGATTCCAACAGGAGGCCCACTGAGGCCCCGGTGGTGACCCTGAGCACCTAGGAGGAGGTGTCAGCATTCTCTGAACCCAGACCAGGGAAGCAGAAGGGTTTTCAGAAGGACAGCATGCCTAGGTTTACCATCTGCAGGCCCCAAACCTAAATGGGGGCCTACTGAAGCCAGGTGGTGGGCAAGAGGCGCATAGGGAGAGCAGCCAGCCATCTCCAAAACATGACAATGGGCTTGTCAAGGTCCCGGTGGTTGTTCTGAAACTCTAGGGGTGCGACTGGCAGTCCTGATTCCTGACAGGGGTCGCTGAAGCCCTGATGGTGGCCCAGAGAGTTTAGGGAGAGTGGCCTGCAGTCTCCAAAACTTAACAGGAGCCCTCTGAGGCGCCAACGGTGGCCCTGAGCTCCTAGAGGAGTGGATGGCAATGTCTGATTCTCAACAAGGGGCCAGCGAAAGTCATGGCAGCACCCCAGGGAACCTATGGGAAACAACTGCAGGCCATAAATCCTGAACCTAAACAGGAAACCCTCCAAGGCCCCG
This sequence comes from Echinops telfairi, assembly GCF_000313985.2. Classification (NCBI taxonomy): domain Eukaryota; kingdom Metazoa; phylum Chordata; class Mammalia; order Afrosoricida; family Tenrecidae; genus Echinops; species Echinops telfairi. Next base: position 4,039,964 of record NW_022111323.1, on the reverse strand, counting down.
GCAGCAGCCCTGAGCCCCTAGGGGAGTGCCCATCCGTCCCTGAACATCGACTGTGGGCCTGTCTTGGCCCTGACAGAGGCCCAGAGAGACTATGGGGTGCAGCCTGCATTCCCCAAACAATGAGAGTTGGGGGCAAGGCCCCAGCAGCAGCCAGAGCACCTATGGTAAGTGGCCAGCATTTCCAGACTCCTAACAGATGGCCTATTAAGGCCCCAGAAGCAGGTCAGAGAGCATTGGGAAAGTGACTGGAAGCAGGTCAGAAAGCATTGGGAGAGTGGCCAGCAGGTTCTGATCATCAACAGGAGGCACTCTGAGGTCCACACGGCAACCCAGAGTGCCTGGGCAGAGGGCCATCATTCCCTGAATCCTTACAGAAGGCTGTCAGCTCACTGGGGACAGCCCAGAACACCTAGGGTTACCGACTTTCAGACTCCAAACCCAACAATGGGCCAGATCGCTTAAGGAGGGTGGCTGGCAGTCTCCAATACCTGACAGGGCACACTGGCAGCCACCTAGAACATCTTGGGGCAGTGGCCAACATTCCACGAATCCTAACAGGACTCCTTCTGTGTAGCCTAAAGTCCTTGATCCCCAACTGGGACCACCAAGGTCCAGGCGTTGGACTAGAGCCCCTGGGGGAGTGGCCAGCAGGTCCTGAACCTTGATAGGGGGCCTGCCATAGGTGCTGGGCCAAAAAGCTTACGGAGAACAGCTGGCAGTCTCCAAAGCTCAACAAGGAGATCACCAATGCCCAGGCGGTGGCCCAGAGCACCTAGGGGAAGTGTCCAGCATTCCCCAAAGCCCTACCAGGCCTGCTGAGGCTCTGACGACAACCCAGAGCACCAAGGGGGAGCATACAATTCAAGTAAAAAGAGTAGAAGAACCAGGTCTTTCCCAGCCCAGGGAGCCAACCAGAACTCTGTCATTTCCGGCACATAGAGCCAAGCAAAACAGGGAGCAAATCAGAAACCAGTCTAGGTTCTAGAGTTGGCCAGAAATATCTCTGTCCCAGCCCAGAGCCAACAAGATGTTGAGCAGTCACAGCCCTTAGAGCTGAGCAGAACCCTCATAGTCTCACTCCTGGAAGCCAACCAAACCCCTGTTAATCCTGGACCAAAAGATAGAGTAGAACCCATTCCTTCGAAGCCTAGAGATCTGAAGGAAACTTGGTCACTCTTAGCCCAGAAATCCAAAAGGAACCTTGTCAGTTCTGACAGAGAGAACAGATCAGAAGCCTAGAAGTCCTAGCCCAGAGAGCCAACCAGAACACACTCAATCCTGGCACAGAGAGCAGAGCAGATCCTGGTCAGTCCTGGCCCAGAGAAACGACCAGACCCCGACCTAGAGTGCTGATGCGAGAAGTCCCAACTCAGAGAGCCAACCAGAACCCAGTCAGCCCCAGCCCAGAGAGCAGAAAAGAACTATGGACACACCGAGCAGCCAAGCCTCTCTCCTGACATGCTGCTGGCACCCCCACAGTGCCTCAGCAGGGCTCTGTGGCCATACTGAGCACTGCTGGGTCCAGGTTGGGCCACAGAGGCTCCCTATGAGCGTACTGAGCGTCCAGTACTCTCCACTGATGTGTTGTCAGAACACCACCAGGCTGCGGCGTCTCACTGTGGGCATGCGAAGTGGCCAGGCTTCCCTTCCAATGTGCTTCTGGTCATGGACAGACTGCAGCAGGGCCCTACGGAAATAATTGAGCCGCTAAGCCTCCCTACCAACACTTTTCCAGGTCCAGGACGGGCAGTTACATCTCTCTATGGGCATACAGGGTGGCCAGGTCTCTCTTTCAATGTGCTTCTGTGTAAGACAATGTAGAGACTGGTTCTTATCTTACATTACATGTGGGTTTGAGAGGATATTACCTGCAGGAGAAAATTTATATGTAAAAGAAACAGCCTAAGTTAGGGTGCAGGGTGTGTGTGTCTCTGCAGTATAGATACTCCAGGGCCCCGAAATTCATTAGGAGCAGGCTTAAATACATTCCCTGCATGCAGCCTACAACACTTGACAGGTTTACAAACAAAGAGGCAGTTCACAATTCTTTGAGAGTATACCAAGTAGCATTAACACTTCCACCAAGTTGTTCATAGGCAGGAAGGAAGATGAGGCTGGGAACATGAAGTAACTGACAAGCTTGCAGACTGCTGCATTCTGCAGCCTTAGTCAGGGAGCAAGAGTGTCCATTTTTCTCAGGTGGAGAGACGGGCCAGCCATTGCTTCATCAGCTTCCATGGCTGAGCTATCAGCATCCTCCTGTTAGGTAGTCTAGCATAGATGCTGGGGCATCCATTACACATGCCCAGAGGTCCGAGCTACAGAAACAAAGGAGTGGCACACTGCACATGCTCAGAGGTTCAGGTTTCTCGCCAGGTATGCATGGGTGGGTGCTGCACCTGGATTGGCCCACCTAGGCCAGGTGAATTCAATTCAGCCAATGGGGTCAACCAGGGGTCGTCCACCATGCCTCCCTGCAGAATAATTGAAAAGGCAGGAGCCCAGAGTCTACCGTGTGACTTTGTGAGCAGTTTCCAGGCAGGCTGCACGTTCGTGAGGAGCCCTCTGTGGGTGCCTGTGTAAACCTGAAACTCCTTCTATCTCTCATAAAACTCACTTGGATCACAAACCAGGCTTCGGCGTGAATTCTTTCTCGCACGGAGCCAAGGACTGAGGTATATCTCTCCCCTTCAGAGATCTAACATAAGTAGTGCCATTAACTCAGATATGTAAGGTAAGCCGGCTCCAGGAGCAAGCCCTCACATCTTGGTCTCATGGGTTTCAGGCACCTTCTGGACTCTTTTCACCTCACCACCCTTGGAAGATGGGAGATGGTGCATAGCTGGAAAGGAAGCCAGACTGAACTCCTTCCGCAACATCTTGGAGGCGGATGGCTCCCCGAACAGACTCATGGCGACACTCGTAATGTATTGCCACAGTCCCATCCTTTTGTGTCCGTTTTTTCACCTATTCTTACTGGTGTACGGGACTTTACTTCTGCCTTTCTGTGCCTGCCTTCCCAGGAACTTGCATGCCTTCCCCGATCTGGATTTCCGGGAGGGGGCTGGGACGCTGTTGCCTGCAGGGTGGGAAGATTGTGATTCCCAAAGCCTTTTCCAGTTTCAGTGGTCTGCTTTGTGCAGACCCACCCAGCTGGATGGCTGGGTGTGCCCACATAAACTCTGTTGGTTTCTGTAGGACTCTGGCTCTGGTGGCTGGACCCATGCTGGCTTTCGGCTAGGCCGTAAGCTGTGGCCACCATTTTCCCAACCACATGAGTCTCCATTCCCTGGCAGCATGGCACCACTGGTGGTCCACCAATTTGGCTTCAGGGCAATGGAGCACGTGACCCTGGCCAAGCTGGCGCCCACTGCTCCAAACACGAGAAGGGCCGGTGCCTAGGTAGCTGGTTGCTTAGAGCCCAGGAGTTAGCCCTTGCTCTAGTCCCGGGAACAGAATATTTCCTCTCCATTCCCTTTAGCTTTCTCCTGGTTTTTCAAACAAGCTGCTTTAATGTTCTACCCACGTGGGTTTGCTCCTTGCTACCGGCTGTTTCTCTGTTGCCCAGGCCTAGGCCAAAGGCATTCAGAAGCCTAGCCTGAGTAACTGTTGACTTTCACCTTTCAGTGATGCTGCCTCTGGCACTTTTGGGGACAGCTCTCAATATAGCTCCGCCGCCATGATGCTCCAGCCAGAAATTCCAATTTCCCTAAATGTTACCCAAGCTGCCAGATAGACATCCCTTCCCTTCAGAGATTTGAGAGTTTGCTCCTGCTGGCAGGCCTATTTGAAGGCCATGGGGCCACACCAAGCAGTAGCCCTCCTAGCTTGTGGTCTAGAAAATGGTCGGACCTAATGTCAGCTGCAGCGACTCTTCTTTGAACCCTCCTTCGGGCGGTGGCACCTGCTTGAGGCCTCAGATTCACGGCACTCCAGAGGTGCGCACTGAAGCTGCGGTTATCAACCTTGAGGCATCAAGCTCTCAATAGCCTCCTTGTTTTGTGTTTTTTAGATGGGACTTACCAGCTCGATACCCAGGAATTGCCCCCTTGGATGTATCCTGTCCATTTGGGATAGATTTGATATAGAGAGGCTGGACAAACAGAAGATGGTACACTTTCCCTTCCAAGCCTGAACCAGCTAGAACATTTTGTGGAACGATGGGGAAGTGGGCGGAGATCCCATATGTTAGAGCATTTTTCCTTTTGAGGAAGCAGTAAACCAGCTTAAGACTCTTCTGCTTCAAGCTCCAGTGCTGAGTCTCCCAGACCCTGCAAAGAAGTTTTTCCTATATGCTCATGAGAGAAAGCGGGTAGCTCTGGGTGTGCTGGTCCAGAAGCTAGGACTTCAGCCTCAGTCAGTGGCCTAATTATCAAAGAGGTTAGATCCTACCTCAGCAGGCTGGCCACCTTGTCTATGAGCAATAGCTGCCGTGGCCCTCTTGGTCCAAAAGGCAGCAGAGATCGCCATAGGAGGAATTTTAGAGGTCCTAACTAATCATGGGTCTCCGAAGTGCTACAAGCTAAAGGCTATAACTGGCTTTCTGATAGCCACCTATCGAAGTACCAGGTTCTTCTTATAGAAAACTCTGATGTCACTATCCAGACTTGTAGCACACTCAATCCAGCCACATTGCTCCCTGATCCAGAGGAAGATACTATACCCCTTCATTCCTGCTTTGAGCTGCTGTCTACTAATAACCTGCCACGACCAGACCTCAAAGACCAACCGCTGGCGGTTGCAGACTGTGTGTGGTTCTCGGATGGAAGCAGCTTTATAATTGAGGGAGTACGCAAGGCAGGTTATGCCACTGTTTCCCTCGATCAAGTCATTGAATCTAATCCCTTGCCCCCTGGAACTTCAGCCCAGTTGGCTGAACTCATAGCCTTAACTCGAGGCCTTGAACTAGCAGAGGGGAAGAAACTAACTTTATTTACTGACTCCAAATATGGGTTTCTGTTTCTCCACGCCCTCTCTTCTATCTGGCAGGAAAGAGGATATCTCACCACTCAGGGAAGCCCCATTAAGTATGGGAGCCAAATCAAGGCACTCTTGGAAGCTGTCCAAAAACCAGCTGAAGTGGCAGTAGTGCACTGCCGAAGGTACCAGAAGGGGGACTCAGAAGTCGCTGTGGGCAACCGAGCCGCTGATAAGGCCGCCAGACAGGCAGCCTTGGGCACCAGCCCCTCAGCTTCCGTAAATGCCCTAATTCCCCAAAACCAGCTCCCTCTTCCAGATTACTCTCCAGAAAAAGTGGAACAAGCAAAGACGCAGGAATTCTGCCTTTGACCTGATTGATGGTGGGAGAAAGACAACAAGCTCCTCTTGCCACAAAGGTTACAGTGTAAAGTCGTGAAAGCCTTCCACGATGCCACTCATCTTAGCCATAAACCCTCCTTGATTCCGCTCACTCAGCAGTTCTGTGGAACCAAGTTAATCTCAACCATCAGGTCAGTAACTTCCCATTGTCTCACCTGTCAGACCAACAGCCCCTAAGGGGCATTCAGAAGTCACCTTGCTCAACCTGTTCAGTGCAAGGAATCCTACCCTGGGGAAGACTGGCAGATAGATTTTACCCAGGTTCCCGCTGTCCAGGGATTTAAATATCTTCTGGTGTTTATAGACACCTTCACTGGGTGGATTGAAGCATAACCCACCTGCACTGAGAAGGCTCATGAAGTGGCTAAAAAATTACTTCAGGAAATAATTCCTCGATTTGGGCTTCCCAAATCTCTGCAGAGTGATAACGAGCCTGCTTTCATCTCCCAAATCCCTCAGGCAGTCTCCCAACACTTGGGAATAACCGATCATCTCCACTGTGCCAGGAAGCGAAAATTAATCAACACCTGAAGTTAACCCTTAGGAAGCTGACACGAAAAACTCAGTTGAACTGGAAAGATACGCTACCAATAGCTCTGTTACATCTTAGGATTGCCCCACGGCAACCTACGTGTTTGAGCCCCTATGAAGTTTTATATGGGCGGCCTTTTCTTATAACAGAGCCAGTTATAGACTCTACTTGCCTAAGGAGTAAACATCTTTTCGCACATCTCCCCTTTTTTATTTTCTAAACAGAGTCAAATTGATATGGGTCATAATCACTTGACTATACAATACAATAGTCCAAAACATTTCAAATAAAGAGGCAAATACTAAGTAAGAAAATTCATAAGAAAAATTCTTCAACAAAATCCAAAACGTTAAACAAGAAATACGAGTATTTTCAATCTCAGGTGGCCATCCTGACTAACTACTTTGCAGATGAATTTTGGGTTTCCACTGTACTCCATAAACTTGGACAGCTGGGTGTTTACAGTTTTGGCTTCAATACCCTTTCCTTTGACATATTCAGATCATACATGCTGGAGTGTTTCTTCCATGTGGACTTAGTTGATTCCTTGTTAGATGGCCACTTGTTTGAATACAAGTCTTTAAGACCACAGACACTATTTTAATTGATAGCCAGGCACCATCTGCTTTCTTCACCACATTCACTTATTCCCCCTTCAGTGATCAATTCAAGAAGGTGAGTATCATTTAAGGCCACATTATCAGAAGAAACTGTTCTTATATTGAGGCTAGAGTTAAGTAGGAACCCAGAGTCCATCTGAGAACATTATTTTCATAAAACTTTACACAAAAAGTACAGTTAAAGCATGTATACAATCAAAAAATCCAGATAAGTAACACTAAATGCAATTCACTTACATATTTTCAACAGCAAACCAAAATTAGATTTGTTTCTCTCTAGTATATTTTTTTCTAAACAAAACTAAATTGATATGAGCTGTTTGTTTGGTCTCTATATGATGTAATCTGTTCCTGAGGACCTGAACGCCTAGGAGAATAATACACAAAAAGTATTAATGTAATTGCACACGAACCTTTGCTTTGCACTAGGCTCTGCTGCAAGCCATGAGGGTGAAGACCAGATAATTCTTCAGCAATCTGTGAAATTAAATTATTATCAGGATCATTCTTAAGGGTTTCACTAAAAGAATTGAAATTTTCTTTTCACAGTGACTCAGTGCCCAATGTTACATTATTATTTACAATATTCAAATGATCTCTAATCAAGTTCCAATCATATTTACTTTGATTTTATGGGTATGGTATAATACAATCATCAGAGATATTCCAATCGCATTTCAATGATATCTATTTTTATAAATTTGTAAGTTGATCTCCCAGCCATTTCAGGGCCTGTTGTAGTTCAGTAACTTTCCATTTAGCTCATCATCTACTCAAGTTTGATAGTCCACATTATATGAGAATCCTTTTGCCATTTCTGCACAAAATATTCAGTTTTTGTGGATTCTCACAGTGCAGCTCCTGCTAAGGTTGCTGTAGTGGTGATGGTTCTTAACCCTAAAATAGTAACAATTCACATTCCAATAACATTTTTGTGTCTTTTTAGAAGTTACTTTAACATCTTAGTAAACACCCTACATTGGAACGTTCTTCCCAAGGTTGAGACATCTACATTGACAGCCACACTCCCAGATGGGACTTCAATATGATAAAGACTCTATTTGTCTTTATCCTATTTGTATTCACCTCCATAAAATTATTAATATGAGTATATGATTTACAGTTGCTGAAAGTTACTGTTCTCATTGAGAAGTTAATGCTTAAATGTCCAATAGCAATCACATAAGGCTGAAATAATGAGTTTCATTAAGTATAAACTTATATCTGGAAGGTGAACAACTTGTGCCTCCATATTCTCCAATATGAGACCATAGGCTGTGTAGCTAAAGGCAGTTTCCACATTTCCCACTGCTCAGATCCAATAAATGGAAACAAAAGACTAGGTCGAGGAGTGTCTAGTTCAACCTCATACCATACCATCAATTTCTTAGTATGAGCCCAATTAGAAGATCTTGTATGATTCCAAATAACATTATGTACATAATCACAAAAAGTTGCATTTATATCTTCAGAGCAATTTGTCAGCAATTTACCATATGTGTTAGTCTGGGTTGACTAGAGAAACAAATTCATAGGCACTTATATGTGTATAAGAAAGATCTTTATATACAAGAGCAATTACATATTGAGAAAATATCCTAGCCCAGTTCAGATCAAGTTCTTAAATCTGATATTATCCCTTATGCCTGATTCCAATCTATAAATTCCTCTTCAGACTCACAAAACACATGCAATGGTGCCAAATGCAGGAAGATCACAGACCAGTGGGTGGAAAGTCTTGTGGATCCACTGGTGGTGGAAGCATCTCAGTGCTGGCAGGGGTCTCCACTGGGCTTCTCCAGCTCCAGGGCTCTATTGTAGCTCCATGTGCCTTGTCATCAGAAATACCAAGCAAAGAGTCTGTATGTCCCACCTCCAGAGAGCTATTTATCTCCATAGCACCTCCAAATGAGGTCACCTGATTAACAAACTAAACTCCACCCCTTCACTCTTACTAGTCTCAAGTTGACACCAGATTATGTAACTACCACACCATAGGAACCCTAATCAACAAAAGTGACAGAATTATTAACAATACTTTCCCCATATAGTCCTTGACAGCATAACCAATGCCACTCCTTTTGTATAATTTTATGATAAGTGAAAATTTCACAAAATTCATTATCCCCCTTGCCAAGTTGTGTAGCATTTTTTCGTGTCCAGCAAAAGTCATTCCTGTTAAGAGGAAAAATCTATGATCAGCCTGATTAACAGATAGATAACCAAGACATCCGCAGTTGAATTTTAGCTTTAAGTTAATCTTTTGCAGATCTCACACACAATGGATAAGAGTTATAACCCAAAGTAAAGTTCAAATATGCCCTTCCTCATTGGGAAAGTGACTCTTCCCATCTCCTCATGGTCCTGGAGTTCTTGAGTGTCATTGGTGAAAACCACAGGTCTTGGCAAATGCCATTCAGCAATTTGTAGTAAGGGTAAATGAGGAATGTAAGCCCAATGAGAGTGATCTGTACTTACTTCATATGAAATAACAAGCACTGCCAACATGACCAAAAGCATACGTTCAGGAGTCATATGAGAAGTCTTCAGGTCTCTGACCAAGACTGTCCTTGTTGGAACCTCCAGAGGCAAACTACTTAATGCAAGAATATCATCCTTGTGATTAGACACACCAAAATTAAATGTACACATTCTTTCCATTATCAGCTGAAATATATGATTTAAGCACAACTTTTCTCTTGAATGAGAAAAGGTCCTGATATTTAATTTCCATCATCATTTTCCCACCACACTTTAATAAGTGTTGAAACTGTACAAGAATAGGAAGAAAAATACCTTTCAACACACGTGCTATCTGATTCTTTTGGCAAAGAAAAAATATTTAGTGAAAACAAAATTTATAATAAATCCCTTGGGGCAGAGATTGCCTTATTCTCCCCCCTTTTAATTTTTTTGTAGTTGCATCTTTAACATGCCATGAATATGTTAAAAAAAAAAAAGCTTGTCCTAGTGCCTTGTAGAGGATTCCACTAGCTTGATGTATTCTCTAGGTGTTGAAAAATGAAAATAATTTCTTACTAGTATAGGCTGGTTCATTATCTATTATAATGGTTTGAGGCAGTCTATAACAGAAAAAAATAAGTAAAATAATAATAATAGTAACACATTTTGTAGCCTCACTGGTATGAGGTATAACCCAAATAAATCCAGAAAAAAAGTGTACAAAGGCTTGTTTCTCAAAATTAAATACATGTGTGACATGTACAAAATAACTTGTGACAAATTTTTATGTGCCACAATCCAAAAAGCAATCTTTAAAAATGCCCAAATTTTACTTGAATAAAAATGACAATCTAATTGTCCAGTATATCCCAAAGAAGCAATTAGCCAATTAAAAGTTTATGCCAACGAAGTGTTAATTTGAGATGACATAAGTAAAAAAAACCTTTTTAATAGGATCATAAGTAATTAAACATATATGCTGAGTCTTGCCTTGTGTAATTAACTCAGCTATTTGATCAGGATAAGCTTCTAAAAATCTGGGGGGGAAATTCCTCAAAAAAATCCATTCTGGTACTGCCTCTCAAGGTTTCTTCCAGGTTGTTCACAGATCAGACATACTCCCTCTGAGGCAGGCCTCTGATTAGAAGAGGTGTCCAAGAGTGTCTAGGTTCAGAAGTCCCAGACCTCAGCTGCTCCTCTGCAGCCACATCTCTAGCTGCCTCCACCCATGAGGTTGATTTGGCGACAGAAAGAAAGAAAGAAAGAAGGCAAAGGTAGAAAACAGTTTCAAGGGTTTATTTCAGAGTTCCCTGGAGGGAAAGGAGAGCAGAGAAAGGGGCAGGAGCATCCTGAGCTCCTGGTTGAGGTTCATGAGCCCACAGTTAGGGCCCTGCGAAGTTACATTTTGCAGGCGAGAAGTGGAGAGTTTTATAGTCCGGGGGGTAGAGGGAGGGAAGAGCTGGGGAATTTTCCACTGTAACTTTGTTGTCTGCAGGTCCGGATCTAAGCAATAGCATTCAAAGTTATCTGTAATGGTTAGTCTTCTGCACCTGGGCCTGAAGGCCACCAAAGGGGAGGAAGAGGAGGGGGGAAGAGGGGAGGGTATGGCCTCTTGTAGCATCCTTGTAGTGTTTTCACCAGCTCTATCTCCTAGCCCACCTGCCCTGCTAACTCCCGTTTCTGCCTGACACCACCCACTGTCATCTCCCAGCTAGCACCACCTTTCTATGCATTCCTCCTTTCTCAGCTCATGCCAGTTGGTGGTTTCCCACCCCTGCAGCCAGCCTCTGTCACTACCCAGTCTTATCCTGTGGCCAACAAGATGCCCTATCCAGACCCAAAGGTGCCTGTGGTGGGCATCACTCCCTCCTAGATGGTAGCAACATATTTGGCACTGCAGGCCATCCTCAGTGTGCCCACCCCAATCAGTCACCTAGCCTGGTCAAGCAGCAGACATTCCCTCAGTCCTACCACCAGCCCCTTCTTTAAGCCTCTTGCTCAGCACCTCCATGGTTCTGCAACTTTCAGTGGCATAGATATGATGAAGGCAGATAGGCCTCAGAAGACAAGCACACAGAGGTTCTGCTAGGTAGCAGAACAGGAACTATGGGATGTCCCTCTACGTAAGTGGTTCTCAACCTTCCTAATTCCGTAACCCTTTAATACAGTTCCTCATGTTGTGGTGACCCCCCACCCCAACCATAAAATTATTTTCATTGCTACTTCATAACTGTAATTTTGTTGCTGTTATAAATCAGGCGACCCCTGTGAAAGGGTTGTTCGACCCCTAAGGGGTCGCAACCCACAGGTTGAGAACCGCTGCTCTACATGCCAAAGCCTCCCCCCTTTACAGGAAGTAGGAAGCCGATAAAGGCTAGAGGGCATACACAAATTCAGGAATTTGAGACAGGAAGCCAGTATAATTGGGAGGGCCCCATTCTAGGCCAGGCAGGCTTAATTTAGCCAATGGAGTCGACCACGCCTCCCAGCAGAGGGCCCTGAAAAGCCAGAATCAGGATCCCACCTCTCTCTTCTCCAGCTGCTCCTCAGCCATGCTGCAGTTTCTCTGGCCTCAGGTCTCCATGTGTGGGTATGAAGTGCCCTGAGGGTGCCCGTGTTCTTAACTGTAGAACCTGAAACTGCTTCTATCCTTTATAAAAACTCACTTGGATCACAAACTAGGCTTCAGGGTGAATTCTTTCTGGCCAAGGACCGAGGTATTTCTAACCCGAGAAACCTAACATTTCCTGCAGTTACGGGCCTTGTGGATCCTTTTGAAGTACAGTGGGCTGCATTAGAAAGTAAGTCCAAGCAACAGACTAACCTATCCCCCACCAACCCTTTCTCCACTGACTTACAGAAGACAATTGAAATTGAACTTTAAGGCTTATATATCTTGCTCTACTTAGACTAGGTTAGCGGATGGAGGTCAGAGACTGAAAGGGGACTTTGTTTTCCTGATCAATATGCTTTTCAGTAATCCCAAAGGTCCCCAGGAATAAGTCCAATCAGAATGCAATGAAGGGGTGGTTTTGAAAGAAGAGCTGCCTTGCAGTTAGCCTTAAGGAGTGAGAAAAGATTCCTCCTCTCTCTGTCTTGCCTTATTTTACAAGTCTGTAGGAACAGAAAGGAAGAATACAGGAAACTGTATTCAAAGCACATTTACTAGAATATAAAATACAATGGAAAGTAAAACAGTCGACCTTCGTTTTTCAGGGTGTTCACCTGCCTGCTCAGTACTGACCTGTGCTTCAGCAGGATGAGAGAGGCACAGGTGGCATGGCCAGCATTCCCAAGCAGGTAAAGCAGAACTATATTTTGGGGAGAAGTTGAACTTCCATTTTGAGTAACAGAATATAAATATATCCAAAAAAGCCAAAATCTTTATTTTTGTGCAGTTAGAATATTTTAAATAGCTCTAAATATTAAAAAGTTGTATGAGTTGTAAGTAATCTTGGCAAAGGTAAAGGTGTTAGCTGTAAAATTGTACATAAGATTGATTTATCATTGATGCCTATTGAAGTAAAAAGAGGAAAGGGAGTTATCGAAGGGATCACTAACTCATGCAGTATCATTCATTGTAAAGTAGCACATTGCAACAACAATCATGCTTAAGATCAATACAGTCACTAGGTTGTAGCATTAAATGAAAGAGCAGTGATTTTTCCTGGTTTTGAATCTACGATGAAATTCTAATGTCATTTTAATGAAATCAGTTAAAATATGCTCTATAGAGAATATGTATTTTCCTTAAGTTAATCCTTTGGTTTTTAACACTAAGGTGACAATTACATAATCACATTCACAAAAGGAAACACAGGTTTTCTGTTAGTTTGTAATGTTGGTTTTACTTTATGGGGGTTATTTCCCTGAGTTTTGTAGGGGTCCTGGTTTTACTAGCTTTGTGTTCCCCAGTTTTAGATAGCAAAAAATCCATTGCCAGTTGAAGCCACTTGACCTCTGCTAACATGAGATACCATCTCATTTTTACTTTTAAACATTAACCTTACAATCAAATGTAAGTTATACATACTTGTGTTGATGAGAATTTATAATCTGCTTTAACAAAATTAAATGTTCATGGTAGAAACCTTTGCCCATGAGGGGGCTATTATTTACCATTTTCTGCACTAAAAATATCCATTCTAAAGATATTTCTGCTTTTGCTAATACTCTCATGGGAAAATAGGAAAAAGAAAAAGAAATCATTTGGCTTCTGATTCCTGACTTTTTGTTCAACTCCTAGCTCTTAACAAGTGGCAGGAGTTAAAATGTGTATACAGAAAAGCTAATACACAATGTGTTGTAGTATCTGAATAATTGTAGTAGGACAGTTCATTTTTAAAAACTAAGCAGAGAGCATTTTTTCTCACAATAAGCTGCATAATTTTAGGGAGAGCATACATCTTGTGACACTTAGTTCTTAAAAGCTTTAGTTGTAGTAGTCTGAAGCCATTGAATGCAGAAGAAGGAAGTCTGAAGGTAAATTTGAGCATAATTTGGTACAAAAGTTGCGGTGTTATGAATTAAATGAAAATACTTTTGAGAAAGATAAGATAAAGGACAAAAACATCTAAAATATCTGTAGATATTTCTCTTTTCCATCTCAGGTGGTTAGAACTTTGTTTTGGGAAGTAATCCAAAAGGAAAATTTAACCTTGGGTCTTACGAGCTAGACATTACCAGGCAATGAGAAAGAGACATCAAAGAAGCATTTTGTAGAGAAATAGATTTTACAGCCAGGCCAGTGAGAAAAGTTTTATCTAAAGTGAAAAAGGAGTTCTTGTTGAAGAAGTCTCAGAAATGCTTTGCATGTCCTGTGACTGATATTAACCGCTTACCTGTTGGAAATAATTCTCAAGGGATTATGGAAGTTAGACATAATAATCTTTCTTCTAAATTGTTAATAGAAATTTAAAAGGCAGTAATTAGTTGTGGAGTTACATTTTTCTTTGTTCTAATAATGAGAGAATCCTTAGCTGAAAGGAATGCTTTATTTCTGCCAATTGGATGACACTGAACAGAGCTTGTCTCTCACCCTCTGGCTGCCTGCCACCCTGTGTTGGGAGCATAAGAGGGGTTGAGATGTGGGCAGCAAGAAAAAATATAAAGCATGGAATTTCCGTGGTTTTGCAGAGTCCTCCTGTTACAAAGAAAAGCAAGTACCTATTTGATTTATTGCCAGCCATCTTCATTCATTTGTTTGAGCAGCATAATTAAACATAGCTTCAGAGAAAATGAAAACTGCAGAGCCTCATCTATATATAGGGAACTTGGAGTTAAGAAAGGATGATTTGTACACTTTAAATGATCTTCAGATTTTCTTTATGGATATTAAAGAAAATTGTGCAAGTTCATATCTAGCCATTTGGTGGAAAGAACCCCCTTCATCCCTAATCAATCTCCCTATCAAAAGCAAAATCGTAATGTAATAATTTTTTCTATCCTGATGTATACCATCAGATGGGAATGTCCTGATTAAGGATGAATTATAAGAATAGGGCACAACTTTGTCTTAAAGATGGGGAGGTAATAGGAATGATAGAACACTGAGCAAAAGCAATACCAACTGAAAATAAGAGTCTAGACCTTGTCCTGAGGAGAAATCAGAACTACCTGGAGCAGAAGTCTTTTAAGCAATTGAGGACAGTGCCTCGTAGTATGTTTTTTACTTCCTCGTGGTCTTTTAGGATGTCAGGGTAGGGTTGAGATTAAGGCTAGGGTAGTGTTTTTTGTTTCTGGTATGGCTGATAGTCCTGTGTTCTTATAATTTAGCTTAATTATCTTAAAGGAATAGACTTCTGGTGGATCAGGTCAGAGGGATGGGTTTTGACCAAGTGGGGGTGAGGGAGAGAGGTCTATACCTGCTGCCTACCAATGTATTCTAGTGGGAAGAAATGAAGCAACAGGCTATTCAGAGGACAGGCTGCTTATCTGAGTGGCTGGTGAATATGTGAGCCTGAAGAGGTTTCTGGGCCCTAAGGCCCTTTATCTGTCTCAAGTCCAAACTCACTGGCTGTGCTTTGTAAAACCCTTATTGCTGGTTCTCCTTGCATTGTTATTCTAATACTTTGCTAATGGACCAGGTGTGTGTGTGTGTGTGTGTGTGTGTGTGTGTGTGTGTGTGTGTTAGCTGCTGACCAAAGGAGTTAAAATTTTTAAAAATCCTTAGGAGAGGGGGCCATGCAAAGCTGTACTTCAGGGAGGGGGGATTAGTTTTGCCAAGTGCAGCTGAAACTCCCCCATCTTGTATGGAAAGCTATTTTATTCACTATTTATGCCAGTCTAGGCAGTCCTGTAGAGTCACACCCACGTAGTTCCATGGATATCACTAACCTTGCCACTGGGGAGGTAGAGCTGTGAATGGATCAGAAAGGAACTTCCTTGGCTTGGGCTGAGAGCCAAAGCTTATTTATGCCTATATTGGCCCCAAGGTGGGTCAGCTGCATCATCTAGCTCCTGAACTAGGAAAAATTAGTTGGGAGAGCTTGGAACCCATGCTCTGCTTGCTTATGCTAATGAAAAAGGGGACTCTACGTTGCTATTCTTTTACTTTAACAAATTTTTGTCTACTTATGTTTATGCTGCGGTCTGGGAGTATAGGATATCCTTCTCTGTGGTTTTTCTTCACAGGTCTTTTTGGAGTCCCTCATGTGTGCTACTTGATCACCATCTTGCTCTAGAAGTCTTGATTGCTTTTTCTTTGTTCTGTTCTGAAATGTTTATAAAATATATGTTGTTCCCTTCATATTGTTCCAGAGAATTCGTAGAGTTTCTTCAGCTTTTTGGGTCTTTTTTATAATTAGATATTATTGCATTTGGTCTCAAGAGGGTTGTCTTCATAATCATTGATATGTATTTTCATTGTTTCAAATCTTTATTCTTTCAAAATGTTATCCAGTTCTAATATCTTAATGTTTGCCTTTTAGGATTTCTATTTGGAGCTATTGAATTATTTCTAGTTTTCAATTTATTTTGTCAGATTTGTCCTATATATCTTTCCTGAGTATATCTTCTCATGTATTTTTTGTATCTGTCAATTTCTCACCATTTATTTAAAGCAGTGGAAGATCATTCTCCTAAACTTCCTTATAGAAATATGAAGTTTTCTCTTCTAGCAAGACCTTCTGTATATCTACATATGCATTATTCCACTCAATTGTACCATTTTTCTTGTTTTCACATGCTGCTTCTGAGGCATAATGTTATTTTTATATTTTCTCTGGAATGAACAGCATTCCCCACACAGATGTTTTACTTAATGAAGTGTCAAGTGTGTCTAGGTAGTGTGGTACTAGTATATCATGAGCAGAGGTTGGTGGCAGGTAATAGTTAAAAACTGCCATGGCAAGTTCTCCATCTCCATACTTGGGAGACTCCTGATCTTTCAGGGACTGTAGGCTTATGAACAATACAGCTCCCAAGAAAGGGGAGAGAAGAAATTATCAAAGACACTGTTGTCTGCTTGCCTGCCTGAGATGTATTCACTGACTTTGTATATCAGAACTGGACCCAGGGTCTATTGAAATTAATTTTCTCTGACTGTGAGTCAACAAGCCAGCTAGAGCTCTTCAAAATCTGAGTCCAGAGAGTGATTACGCTCAAACTCTCTATGTAAATCCTCCCCTGAAGCAGGACCACCTAATCTTACCCTCCCTCAGGATTGACTCATTCTCCTGAAATCCTAGGGAAGAGTTTCCACAGTCCATCACCAAACTGATTCATTCACAAGAGTTCCAACTGAGTAAACCTCACTCATATCTTCCAGTAATGCAGTGGGCTGTGACTCTTAACCTTAGGGTGTGGGTAACCTGTGAATTTTCTTGCCCAGGTTTAATTATGTTTACCCCTTCCAAGGGTAGACTTGACTCCTCTTCTGAAGTGTGCTGGAAGAGAAGTACTTGTGTCCTTTGTGGTGTTAGTGCTATGGCAGATGTGGAAACAATGAGTCAACTCATCTTTCCCCTCTCTTCCACTGAAGGTCAGAGTGCTGGGGGAAAGGGCAGTTGCACAGGTATCTTGTCAGGGGACCCTAAAATCCATGGCTGTATCAAAGCCCACATGGAAGAAACACACCAGCCTATGTGACCACAAGGTTTAGAAGGGACCAGGTATCAGACATCAAAGAACAAAAAAATCATATCAGTGTGCCCATCTTCCCAATATGATCACTGAAGAAAAAGGTTGCATAAGCAAATGTGGTAAAGAAAACTGATGGTGCCTGGCTATAAAAAGATATAGTATCTGGTGTCTTAAAGGCTTGAAGTTAAACAAGCGGCCATCTAGTTCAGAAGCACCAAATTCCACATGGAAGTAATACACCAGCCTGCTTGACCACGAGGTGTAGAAGGGATCAGGTATCAGGGATCAAAGAACAAAAAAATCATATCATTGTAAATGAGGGTGAGTGCAGAGTGGAGACTCAAAGCCCATCAGTAGGCAACTGGACACCCCCTTCCTGAAGGGTTGTGGGGAGGAGACAAGCCAGTCAGGGTGCAAGGTAGGAACGATGAAACATACAACTTTCCTCTAGTTCTTAAATGCTTCCTCCCCACTATCATCACCCCAATACTACCTTACAAATCTGGCTAGACCAGAGGATGTGCTTGGTACAGATAGGAACTGGAAACACAGGGAATCCAGGTCAGATGATCCCTTCAGGACTAGTGGTGAGAGTGGCGATACCTGGAGGGTGGAAGGAAGGTGGGATAGAAAAGGAGAACTGATTGCAAGGATCTACATGTAATCTCCTCCCTTGGAGATGGACAACAGAAAAATGGGTGAAGGGAGATGTCGGAGAGTGTAAGATATGACAAAATAATAATAATTTATGAATTATGAAGGGTTCATGAGGGAGGGGGTTGTGGGGAGGGAGGGGAGAAATGATAAGCTGATATTAAGGGCTCAAGCAGAAAGCAAATGTTTTGAGAATGTTGATGACAACAAATGTACAAATGTGCTTCACACAATGTATGTATGTATGCATTATGATAAGAGTTGTACGAGCCCCCAATAAAATAATTTTTTAAAATTCATGGCTGTAAGACTCTTTGTGTTGACTTCCTTGCTATTAATTTCCAGGTTGTAACTAGTAGAGGTTTCTATTCTCCTAGGGGAGTTAGAACTCAGGTTCTCGAGTCTTCTTCACCTTTTTAAAAGTTTTGTTTGAGGAAGGTTTTATAGAACATCTAGCTACACAGCCATATTTTGTGAAACTCTACAGCCATTACATCTATCTATCTCCTAGCAATGGAGCTGGAGAGAACAGAAAAGGAACCGATTTCTCAAAGGTCACACAGTAAGGAAAGGCCTAGATTGGACATCCAAAGTTTCCCTTGACATTGTTTCTCCTTCTACAAGTCTAAGGTTGAGGTGATAGACCACTGGGAATGGATATCCCCAAATTGCTGGAAAGGCAAATAATGAGACACCCTTTAGAAAAATCAGAAGCCTAGAAAACAAAAGCATTGTTGCAAAGAATGTCAAGGAAAGATATTTCTTTGCAGGTTAGGGCCATGGAATTCAACAGACAGGTAAATAAATGGCCAAGGGCATACTGCTAGGTGATCTTAGAGACACAGAAAGGGAAGCAGTGTGTCAAATTAATGAGTAATATCATTGTATGGACTGAAATAATTCCTCACTTACAAGATTGTGAGAAAGAGCATGAGTATTAGACCAGTCAGACAGGGTTCAAATCCTGATTCCACCACATATTAATCTTGTTACAATGAGCAAGTCACATAAGTTCTCTAAGCCTCAGTTTTTCAACTAGACGATTTCACTTGTTCACAAATGTTGACAGATTACCTACTAGCCAAGCACTGTTCTAAGTGCCTCGGTTATAGCAATGAACAGAATACACAAAAATTCTGCCCATTGTAGTTCAGAAGAGAGTTACAAATAATAGTCCTTACCACCTTGATTGTGGGGAAAAGTAAATGAGATAATATATGTAAAGTACTTGACACAGACCTAAACCAAAACCAAATCAAAATGCTGCCATCAAATAGATTTTGATTCATAGTGACCCAATATAATATTTGTGAGGCTAAAAATATTGAGAAAAGATAGCTTTACCTTTCATCCACAGAGTAGTGAGTTTGAATTGCTGATCTTTTTTAAAAATCATTTATTGGGGGCTCATACAATTCTTATCACAATCCATACATATATCCATTGTGTCAAGCACATAAATACATTTCTTGCCATCATCATTCTCAAAACATTTACCTTTTATTTGAGCCCTTAATACCAGCTCCTCATTTTCCCCTCCCTCCCCACAACCCCCTCCCTCATGAACCCTCCATAATTCATAATTTATTTT
>NW_022111323.1:4007067-4019155 GCF_000313985.2 Echinops telfairi | reverse complement strand
AAGTCTGATGTTAGCCCATATGTCCGACACTGATCTGTAAAGTCCTCTGAAAACTCACAAAACCCATACAATGACGCGCCAGCACCTTAATTCAAATGCATCGATTCTTCTTTAGTTTTCCTTATTCAATGTCCAACTTTCACATGTATATAAGTCGAATGAAAATACCATGGCTTGGGTCAAGCACACCTTAGTCCTCAAAGTAACACCCTTGCTTTTCAATACTTTAAAGAGCTCTTGTGCAGCAGATTTATTCACTGCAATGCTTTATTTGATCTCTTGACTGCTGCTTCCTTGAGCATTGATTGTGGACCCAAGGAAGACAGAATCCTTGATAACTTTTCTCCGTTTATCATGGTATCGCCTCCTGGTCCAATTCTGGGAATTTAGGTTTATGAATTATGAAGGGTTCTTGAGGGAGGGGGAAAATGAGGAGCTGATGCCAGGGGCTTAAGTGGAGAGCAAATGTTTTGAGAATGATGAGGGCAATGAATGTATAAATGTGCTGTACACAATTGATGTATGTATGGATTGTGGTAAAAGTCGTATGAGCCCCAAATAAAACGATTAAAAATAAATAATAAATAAATAAACAATTAAAAAAAATGATGGCAACATATGTACACATGTACTTGACACAATGTGTGGATGTATGGATTGTGATAAAAGCCCCCAATAAAATGATTCAAATAAATAAATAAATAAAAATAAACCTACCTATCACAGTGTGTGTGTGTAAATTAAAGAAAATGTCAGCAAGTACCTCTGAGGGAAGAAATTCAGTTTTAATCCTTGACAAAATATCATGAAAGTTCTGAGGATTCAGGCAGGCAGATCAGATATAGGGGTAAGAGTGGTCCCTTTCTAAAAAACAAGAAGTGTCCGAAATACTGGTCAAGGTAATTCAATGGTTTGAGTTATGTTGATTCTCCCCCAGATCCTTTATCTTTGATCCCAGAGTGCCTACTGAAAGACAGAAAGAGCCTTTTCTATACCAGGCCTCCTGTGTTAGTCTGGGTAGACTAGGGAAACAAATTCATAGACACTCATATATGTATACAAGAAAGAGTTTTATATACAAGAGCAATTGAATATTGAGAAAACATCCCCGCCCTGTCCAGATCAAGTCCATATGTCCAATATCTGCCTATAAGTCCAATACCAATCTATAAAGTCTTTTTGAGACTCATGAAACACATACAATGATGTAGAATGCAGGAGGATCACAGGCCAGTGGGTTGGAAATCTTGTGGATCCAGTGATGTACGCATCTCCGCGCTGGCAGGAGTCTTTATGTGGCTTCTCCAGCTCCAAAGGTCTGGTTGCACCAGGATAGGTCCATGTGGCTTCTCCAGCTCCCAGAGTACAGTGCCATGTGCCTTGTAAGTAGAGCGTCTCTCAGGGAGTGAGTCATGAGAGTCTCTCCTGCCTCCAAGGAGGAAATCCAGGAATTCCCAAAATTCTCAAGAGAAGGCCATGCCCACACAGAGGCCTCATTGGCTATGATCTGATTGACAGAATAAACTCCACCCCTTCACTCTTAAACCTCTCAATTCCCAAATTGACACCAGATTATGTAACTACCACACCTCCAAACCCTCGGCCCAGTGGGATGGAGAATTAGGTATGGCTCCCAGACATTGGTTTCTCTATAGCAGCGGTTCTCAACTTGTCATCACGACCCCTTTGGGGATCGAACAACCCTTTCACAGGGGTCACCTGATTCATAACAGTAGCAAAATTGCAGTTATGAAGTAGCAACAAAAATAATTTTATGGTTGTAGGGGGTCACCACATGAGGAACTGTAATAAAGGTCGCAGCATTAGGAAGGTTTTAGTGGTATAATGGTTACACATTGGGCTGAAAGTTTAAAATCACCAGCAAAATCATGGTCAGCAGTTCAAAATCACCAGCAGCTCTGCGGGAGAAAGACTGGGCTTTCTATAGTCTCAGAAACCACTAAGGGGGCTCTGAGTTAGAAATGATTTCATGAAAGTGAATTTGCTTTTTTAAAATTTTGGTTCTAGAGGGCAGTATAAGGGGAATTTATGTGGAAGCCCACTTCCTGGTTTATTATCTCCTGCTGGACAATTAATAGGACTTCCATATAAGGCTACTTGTTTTATCCGATCCCAAGAGCAGATTGCATACCACGAAGGCGATTTTTTCTCTATCTATTGTTGGTTGTATTACATGGCATTAGTGTGGAGTCAAAAACAAACAGTTTGTGTTAGAAGTCTGCCTCTGTTACTTCTAAACTCTGTGATCTCAGACACTTAATCTTTAATGCCTTAGTTTCACTCTCTTTAAATCAAAGTTAATAATAACTACGGTGCCATTGTCAGTTTGTCATGCTTTGGTGTCTCATGTGTTATTGTGATGCTGAAAGCTATGTCATTAGTATTTTCAATAACAGCAGGGTCACCCAAAGTGAATTTAAAACAGTCTTGAGTACAGGGATTTATACAAGTGTCCAAACTCCAACTCTCTGTCATTGAGTAAATGTCAACTCAGAGTGACCCTATAGCACAGGATAGAAGGACAGGATAGAATTGCACTTGTGAGATTCAAACACTGTAAGTCTTTATGGGAGTAGAATGCCCAATCTTTCTTCCATAGAGTGGCTGATGGTTTTGAACTACAGTTAGCAAGCAGCCCAATACATAACCATTATGGCATAGGCTGGCTTTTCTGACCTTAGTGCAGGAATTGTTGACTTGTACAGACTAAACTCATAAGTGACTGGATACTGTTTGCATGAACAATAGGGGTTGATGATAGGGCAAAACTTTCAATAACACTCATTCATGGGCATAATTATGCCTACTATACTAATAAATATCATAAAAAAGCAAAGAGAGCATTAAAATAGTAAATATATGGTAGTCCACAATGACCACAAATTCATTAACATTGGGATAAGAGTCATCTACTCCTTTTCAAATTAGGGCATTTCAGCCTTAAGTCCAAGGAAGTATGTCAGTTTCTTAAATTCTTAAGCAGATGAGTTTGAGGTAAAGCTCAGCTTACCTATTGAGGTTTCCCATTCAAATAATTCTGGTGTGGCATATGAAAGATGTATGCACAAGTGCTCCAGTTCATCTTTTCTTTCAACAAGCAAAGTTGTGTCATCTTTATATTGCAGGTTGTTAATTTGCATGTGGTATGCAGATGACACATCCTTAAGTATAGCAGCATTAAGTATAGATTACAACTCAATGCAAAGAAGACCAAAATCCTAACAATTGAATCAGGAGATAACATCATGATAAACGGAGAAAAGATTGAAGTTGTCAAGGATTTGTCTTGCTTGGATCCACTCTCAGTGCTCATGGAAGCAGCAGTCAAGAGATAAAAAGAGGAGGTTCTGAGAAGATAGTGCCGATATAGGATCACCCACGTGAACAACTCACTTTGAAATAGCCAGATTTGTGGGTAAGGTAGCTGTGTTGGGTGACTGGGACATCAAACTGGGTCTCACAGCACCCCAGGTCTCTCTTCTATCGGTTCTCACACAGAGTGCAGCTGCTCTTGTCACTCTTGAGGTCCCTTTCACAATGCATGCCAGTGCTTTGCATCTCTTACCAGTGTGATGGCAACTCCCAGCTTTATTTCTTTTCCTCTTCTCCCCTGAAACCACAGAAGCCTGAAGAGGAAAGTTCCTATTAGTGATAATCCCTAGCCAAAGCCCAGCTTCCTCCTGCAGATAAATAGCTCCAGCCTGCTGGAGAGAGTTTCAGCACTGGGGAAAACAGGGGTTGTTGGAATCTGCAACACAATGGGTTCCAAGAAGGCAGTAGAAGTGGTCCTATTTTGTTTTGAGAAAGGAATAGGGAAACACCTCACCCCACCATAAGAAATGGAACCTGGCATTTTTAGGTTTCCTGGCAGCTTTCCCACCACAGGTTAGGTAGCCTGTGAAACCAGTGCCCACAGGCTTTAGCCAGATTGCCCTCTGACTGGAAGCCCCTCCATTATGGGACATCCACTATAATCACCCATTAACACCCTAGGACCACACACAAGTAGTGGAGAGTTCTGAGCTGTGCAGGAAACCACTATTATAAGCACAATAATGGCAAGAGTGTATTCTTCCCATATAATACACAGGGTTGATAATGGGCTTTAGTAGATTTACTCCATTACGCAAACCACGATAGCCTCAGGAACCTGTTCCCTCCAACTCAGCAACACACAACCTCCTTTAACTTACCAAGTAAAATTGCATCTCCAAGAACCTTCTTCTCAAATTCATTAAAAATCACTATATCTAAGGGAAGGCTTCATATGCTTAATATCACCACTAAAAACCTATTCCAGAGCACCTAAATCCTAGTTATCCTTCCCAACCAACAAACACTCCCTCTTCATGTACGCCAATACATTTTCCAGCACCTATCTGATCCTCCCCTAACCAAAAGAGCCAGCCCCTCCCCACTACATATCCCAGAAGATTACACTCCACCATCAGCTCACCCAAGATTTGATACAAACAATAGCCAACCCCAGCAGCTACCATAAAAAATCTAGAGATACAAAAGTTAATGACTGAGAAGAGGCAGCCCTTGAACTGCCAGTAAAATAATTTTTGAGAATATTGTTTAGAGCTGTACAGGAAATTAGGGCATAAATCCTGAAAACTAATGAAAAAGGTAGAGATACTACAATCCTCACACCAAAGGGAAGTCCAGGAATTAAAGCATAACATAGCAGAGATAGATGAGCAGGTGAATAACTTCAACAATAGAAAGGAACAAATGGAAAAACAATCAGCAGTCTTGAAGATAAATTCAAGCATAATTCAGTAAACTAGAGAAACAGTCGAGCAAAAAAGGAAAAGGATCTAATCTGAAGAAATCCTGAAGATGATGTGGAATTCCATGGAGTGAAACAAAATGCAAATCATTGAAATCCTGGAACAAGAATAAATTAATAACCCTACAGTTAAAATAGTAAGGGAATTCTTGGAAGAAAATTTCTCCAATATTACAAAGGAGGAGATGATAATCATTCAGGAAGCAGAGAGAACACCAATTAGATTAATGCCCCCACCCCAAAAAATACACATCAAGACGTATAGTAGTCAAATTATCCACTTTCAAGGAAAAGAGAAGGAGAGAATCATGAGAGCAGCTAGAGAGAAAAAAAGAAGTCACGTATAAAGGCAAACAGACAAGAACAAGCTCAAACCTCTCCACAGAGACCATGAAGAAAAGAAACTGGAGCAACATGTTCTTAAAGTTGAAAGATAATAAATAACTGCAATTAAATTCTCCTGTATCAAGCAAAGTTCTACATCAAATATGGAGGAGATAATAGTCTTCTCTGATAAGAAAGCCTTTAGAAAATTTACAAAAACAAAACAAAGATTACCAAAAATACATTCCAGTTCTTTATGAGCAGAAAACCAACAACCACAGCACAGAAATATGGAAATACTCCAGAGTGTAACATCACCCAGAAACCAACACACTGAAAACAGTCCCCAAAATATTACAGATCCAACAGAGATACGAAGACAAGAATGAACTCACATGCACACACACAATCCTATAAAAGAGAAGAAAGGAAAACACCAAACACAAATAGTATGAGATGACAGCAGCATCTACCCTTAGAATTAATTATACTGAATGTTAATGGCTTAAATGCATCTATTAAAAGACAAAGAGTAACAGACTGGATTAGACAACAGAATTCATCAATCTGTTGCCTTCAAGAAGCACATCTCATACACACAGATAAAGATAGAATGAGGGTCAAAGGATGGTGAAAAATTTACCAAGCAAATGGCAATCGAAAAATAGGGGTGGCAATACTAATCTCTAACAAAATAGACTTCAAGTTTCATGACATAAACAAGAAATGTGAATTGGCATTCCATAATGCTCAAGGGATCAGTAGACCAAGAACCTATAAACATATATGCTCCCAATGAGAGACCCTTAAAATCCGTCAACCAAATTCTCAAAGATTTGAAAAAAATCACCGGATCAACAAATATAGCAGGTGGTTTCAATACACCACTCTCAAAGAAAGATAGATCAACAGATAAGAATCTTAATAAAGAAACTGAAGAGTTCTACAACACAAACAACTCGACCTAATAGACATTTTCAGAGTTCTCCAACCAACACCATGAATATATAATTCTTATCCAATGCACATTGCTAACACTATAAAGTAGACCATGTTCTGGGACACAAGGGAAGCTTCAGAAAATTCAAACACATAGAGATCATGCGAACCACCTTCTCTGACCACAGTGCCATAAAGTTAGAAATTAATAATAGAAAAAACAAAAAGAAAAAGCAAACACGTGGAGACTTAATAACATGCTTCTCAAAAAAAGGTTTGAGTATTATCCCAAATTAGAGAGGAAATTAAGAAGTTCCTAGAAATCAATGAGAATGACAATTCAACCTACCAAAACTTATAGGACACAGCAAAGGCAGTTATCAGAGGTCACTTTATTGCAATAAATGGACACATGAAAAAAGAGGAGAGAATTATAATCAGCACCTTAACTCAGCACCTCTAAAAGATAGAACAGCACCAACAGCACAATCCTTCTAACAGCTAAAGAAAAGAAGTCATGAACATTAGAGTGGAGATAAATGAACTGGAAAAGAGAAGAATAATGGAAAAAGTCAACAAAGCAAAAAGTTAGTTTTTTGAAAGGATCAACAAAATCTACAAACAGCTATTAAACTTTACAAAGGAAAAGGAGAAGCAAATGTGAATATCTAGAATTTGGGATGAAATAGGAAAAGCCAAAACAGACCCTAATAAAATAAAAAGATTAATTATGCAGTACTATGAAAGACTGTATTACAACAAATTCAATAATTTAGAGGACATGGACAAACACCTGGAAAATCACTTAGTCCCCAAATTAACAAATATGGACATTGAGAATTGAACAGACAGATAGCAAAAGAAGAAATAGATAAGGTCATCAAGAGACTCCAAACTAAAAGCATTCCCTGTTCAGATGACTTCACAGGAGAATTCTACCAAACATTCAGAGAAGAGCTGACACCAACCCTACACAAACTCTTCCAGAATATAGAAAGTGATATCAAACTCCAAAACTCATTCTATGAAGCCAGCATAGCACTGAAACCAAAACCAAGCAAAGACCTCTCAAGGATAGAGAACTAGAAACCAGTATCACTCATGAACGTAGATGTAAAAAGTCTCAACAAAATCCTGGCCAACAGAATCCAACAACATATCCAAAAATAATACATCATGACCAAGTGGCATTCATATCAGGGTGCAGGGATGGTTCAACATTAAAAAAACTTAATGTAATCCACAACATCAACAAGAAAACAAGAACCATATGATCGTATGAATTGTTGCTGAAATGCATTAGATAACATCCAACAATAATTCCCAATACTCTCAAGAAGTTAGGATTAGAAGGGGAAATCCTCAATACAATAAAAGCCATGTAAAAAAACAATGGGTAATATTACACTCAATATTGAAAAGCTGAAAACATTTACACTGAAAAAAGGAATCCGACAAGGATGCCCCTTATCCTCACTTCTATTCAACATTGATCAGGAAGGCTTAGCCAATGCCATATCGACAGCAAGATATCAAGGGTTTATTATTGACGGAAGAAGTGAAACCTTCACTATTTGCAAATGATATGATTTTATATCATCTGGAGAATGGAGGGTCTTAAGAGGTCCACAGCAGGCTTGCTGGAAGCAACAGAGGAGTTTAGAAGGATAGCAGGATACAAGACTAAGAAGCAAAAATCAATTGGATTCTGAGTGGTGGGAATACAGAAAAAGATATCAAGGAATCAGTATCATCACAAAAGCCACACAAAAGCTGAAGTACATAAGAATAAACCTAACCCCCAAACCAAAAGACCTGTATGAAGAAAACTACAGAGCATTACTACAAGAGAACAAAAGGGATCAGCACAAATGGAAGAATATTCCATGTCTGTGGATCAGAAGACTCAGTATAGTGAAAATGACAGTACTACCTAAAGCAATCTACAAATGCAATGCAATCCTGATCCAAATTCCAGCATCATTCTTCAAATAAATGGAAAAACTGATTACCAATTTCATATGGAAAGGAAAGAAACCCAGGGTAGGTAAAGAAGTCCTCAAGAAGGAGAACAAATTAGGTGGCCTTGAACTACCTGTCATCAAAGCCTACTATACAGCCACAGTCTTGTTGCTTAGCTCCGAGGAGCACATAGACATAAATTAACATAAGTAGAAACCCAGCTAAGGAATGCCAGAACTTAGCTACAGGGCCTGGAGGCTTTTTTGTATAACAAAGACTCGCTGAAGCAAGTCTAAGCTTCTAACACAGCACGGAGATGGAGCCCAGAGTGAGGGAGACAATTTAATTGGATTGTATTCGAACTGGTCAGGAGGAAAAAATAAAAAATAAAATTCTCTGATCTAGTAGGACTCCAGCAGTCTAGATGGGACAATAAGCCCAGATTCCCTCTCAGTGCTTCTTCACATAGCCGGGGAGGTCCTGCCTATCCTGGGGCCCTACACGGGGCTGTGGGAACACCCTGCCCTGGCTGTAGTGCTACATACAGCACAAGGCATGTATACGAGTAAACTCCAGTGCTCAGTACGGTGGTGGGAACTAACGCCTGGCTGCTGGTGTGATCTTGCCTTTGAGAGTAATCCCACCACGCATCTGTGGAACCCTATATCAAGCGGACACTCCACCCCGCTACCTTGAGGAAGACTTGGAACTCCTCTCCCCAAGGGCGGGTGATCAAGTCTCAGTTATGTCTTTACTTACAATTCTAGTTCTTCTTTCTTTACTCGCTTGCCCTTCTATCTTTCCCAACACAGTCGGTCTCAACAAGCTCAGGATTGTGTTGTTTTTTTCTCTCTCTTTCTTTCTTCTCCCTCCCCCACCCACTTTTCCTTCTTTCTCCTCTTCTCACCCTCTCTTTCCTATCATACACCACTACTGGCCTCTAAGTCACTACCTTTGCCTAGGGCAAATCAACCCAAATAGCAGTGGGAACTCCAGCCTGCCCTCTGTAGGAGTGCTGTACACCACACGAGGCAGCTGTGACAGCCATCTACAGGGTTCTGTGTTGCTGAGGAAGCAACCTCTAAGATGATCTCGCCAACTAGGGTAATTCCGCCCAGCACCAGTGGGCCCCTGAATTAAAAGGGCACACCTCCCTGCCATCGTAGGGCATGGTTTAAACCCCTCTGGCCCCACATTCAAGCAATCAAGGATCAGCTATCTCTTTATTCTTTATTTCCTCCCTCTCTCTCTCTTCCCTCTTTTCCGTCACAACCAATCTTTGTAAGCACAGAAGAGTTTTTCCCCTTCTTTCTCTTTCTTCTCTTTTTCTTTCTTTCTTCTCTTCTCATCTCTCTCTCCTTTTATGATTCTCTCCTCTCCCTGTCTTTCTTTCCACATACCAGATCCCTACCCTCTACCTAGGGCAATTCTAAGCACCCAATGGGGAAAGCTACAGCCTACCCCCTAAAACAGTGCTGCACACAGACGAGACAGTGCTACACACAGCACAGCATGGGGTTCAGCTATCTCTTTATCAATTTAATTTTTTTCTGTCCTTCGCTTTTTTTCTTCTTTTTGTTCTTCTTTAACTTTTTCTTCTTTTCTTCTCTTCTTCTAGCTGTTCTCTCTTTCCTGTCACAGTCTCAGCTGATTCAGATCTCCTTTTGTTGTTTTCTTTTTTTCTGTTTTCACTTTTGTTTCATCTGTGCATTTTAGTTGTGTGTGTGAGAGTGGGTGTTAGTTTGCTTGGCATTGTTGCTCTATTCTTTGTTTTCTTCTTTCTCTCTTTTTCATCTCCTAGCACTGTCTTTATTTTCACAAGCCACTAGGGACCTCCAGGCCACTCCCCTCCACCTAGGGCAAATCTTAATGCCCAACTGAGGGAACTCCCACCCGCATTTTTTGGCTTTGCACAAATCTGGGGAAATCACTCCGGTTCTTTTCCATACACCAAGCAGCAGGGGGTTCTCCCCCTCACATAATGGGGGAAACTCCATCCTAAACACCAAGGTCCTACAAGTTAATGAGGAAAACTCCTGCCCACCACTGGTGGAGATCCACACTATTGCGGGAACAGTCACCGAACCTCCAAGACGATCTCTCTAAAGTAATTCCCCCTGCCAGCTACATAACTCTATACCAAGGAGGGTATGCCTACATGCCTTCCTCAGCACTCTAGTTGAAGAGGGAAAAACCACAGGCCACCGGAAGTGGTCCAAGCACCGTGAGGTCTAGAGATCAGCCAGTGAAGCGACACCTTGGTGGGCAAACAACTCCACCAGCGTCACATGAGAGGACTGCTCACCTCAAATTCCAAATAACAGAATACTGGACGACTCGGGTAAGAATGAAACCATAGGAAGATATAGCGATAGCCTGACCCCTCAGTACAGGTACCGGCAGGTAGTAAATAGAAGCACTCATACAAGTCCCCCAAAAGAGAGCCCAGTGCTCTTCAACTCTGGAAGATGACTCCAGGATCCTCTAAAACAACATGTAAGCAGCAACTAGTCCTAACAGCCTCAATGAAAACGCAGGAGAAACAGAAGACAATGCCAGAAGAAGTCATGAACTTAATGATGTGCACAGAAGAAGTAGATATTGACCTGCCACAGAAAGAAATTTTCAGAATGTTTCTTGGAGTCATACAGGATATGATGGAAGCAATGTAGACAAAGGATGAAATGATAGAGGAGATAAAGCATTGCACCAAAGGGAAATACAAAACTTAATGGATGAAATAGCAAAATCCAGTGGCAAATTGACAGACTTTGCCAACAAACTTGAGGAGGCAGAGAATCTCAGCAGTGACCTAGAGGAACCAACTAGACCTCAGCAAACAGGAAAAGCAGGCAAATAAGACAATCAGAAAAGCTGAAGAAAACTTGATAGCCATGTCTGATGCTATGAATAGGAACAATATTAGAATAAATGGACTACAGGAACAAGACACAACAAAGAATTCAACAGCAAAAAATAGAAAGGGAATTCTTTGAGGAAAACTTCCTAAGCTTAATAAATGAAAATCAGGCAAACATTCAGAAGCCTGGAAGTACACCAGCCAGACTGAATCCCAAGAAGTCACCATAACAAAGAATTGTGAAATTATCCAACTATGAGGAAAAGGAGATCATAAAAGCACCTTGGGAAAAGCAAACAGCCACGTAAAAATGTACCCCAATAAAAGGATGTTCAGACCTATCAGTGGAAATTGTGAAGAAGAGGAGGGAATGCAGTAACATATTCTAAAAATTTAAGGAAAACAATGCAAACCCAAGAATACTTTAATCGGCCAAATTATCTATTGAAATGGAAAAGAGTCTTCCCAGACAAGGAAAACCTTAAAGAATACTTAAAAAGAAACCCAGCCCTACAAAAGATCCTTTCCATTCCAGTATGGGCAGAAGATCAACACTCACCGAGGGCAAATAACAGACCATCACATAGAACACACCAGTCTGACTGGAAAACACTCCTAAAGGCCAACAAAGAGTTCTTGAACTAACTACAAGCTTTTCTTTCTTGTTGCATTTTGTTTTGTTTTTGTCATTGGTTTGTTGTTGTTGTTGTTTTATTGTATATTGCTGCTTGAATTTGCTCTATCTTGTTTTTGTGCATATTATTATCTCCACAGGTCTGTCTAAATAAGATAGGCTGGATGAACATTCTGGAGGAGAAAACAACAGGACCGACAGTTCCGGGGGGACATGGGAGAGAGGGCGTTGAGGAGAAAGGTAGTGGTATTAAAAAACCCAGGGACAAGGGAATGACAAGTGATCCAAATCGGTGGTGAGGAGGGTGTAGGAGGCATGATCAAGGGTAATGTAACTAAGAGGAATTACTGAAACCCAAATGAAGACTGAGCATGATAGTGGGACAAGATATATGTGGATGGGGAAATAGTGCACATATTGATAGGTTTAGTATTAAGGTAGCAGAAGGACATTGGGCCTCCACTAAAGTACTTCCTCAATGCAAGAATACTTTCTTCTATTAAATTGGCATTCTATGATGTTCACCTACCTGACACAACCGCTGAAGACAAAG
>NW_022111323.1:3995876-4005463 GCF_000313985.2 Echinops telfairi | reverse complement strand
GGAATGGACAACAGAAAAGTGGGTGAAGTGAGATGTCGGACAGTGTAATATATGACAAAAGAATAATTTATAATTTATGAAGTGTTCATGAGGGAGGGTGCCGCCGGGAGGGAGGGGGAAATGAGACGCTGATATTAAGGGCTCAAGTAGAAAGCAAATGTTTTGAGAATGATGATGGCAACAAGTGCACAAATGTACTTGACACAATGGATGGATGGATGGATTATGATAGGAATTATACAAGCCCCCAATAAAATGATTTTAAAAAACCAACCACGCCAAATACTGTAGCCCCATCTTAAAAAAAACAAAACAAACAAACAAACTGAGAACAACAAATATTGGAGAGGGCATGCCAGGGCAACTCTTATTTCCTGCTGGTGGACTTGTAAATGCATGCAAGCATTATGGAAGGCAATATGGCAATACCTACAACAGATGGCGATTGAACTTACCATATGACCCAGCAATACCATTACTGGACACATAAACAAAGAAATAAGAAAATGATCACATGACTCCGCACGTTCATTGCAGCGTAGTTCACAATATCAAGAAGATGGAAACAGCCTAAATTCCCATCAATAGAAGAGTGGATAAAGAAACTCTGCTACATACACACAATGGAATACTACACATCCCCCAAAATAGTGTTGAAACCATGAAACAACCTCAACGTGTGGAGGAATCTGGAAGACATTATTAAGTGAAGTTAGTCAAGCACAAAAGGAGAAACACTGTATGAGAACACTGCAGTAGGAACAAGCAGCAGAATGGGCACAAGCTCAAGCTTGCAGGCCCTGCAGTCTTCTGGCCAGGGACCAGACAATCTGGTAAAGAGGGGGATAGGTACCAGTGTACCACACATTAGTGGTTCCACATAAGTATAATCTAGGTAACTTGGCCAGAGGGCATCTCAGAACACCTGGGATCAAATGGACTGGGGAGGGTGGAGGATCCTGTCTGCTGAGTGGTAGCCATGTCATCTGGGTGAGGTCTCCTTGAGAGCGAGGTGGCCCTGTCAGAGGGATGAGGCTTACTGGTGAGTGAGGCAGTGTAGAAGTAGGGACAGGGAATGGTCAAGTTTGGGGGGGAGCATAAGTGCTTGTCTGTAGAGGGGATGGGAGAAAGGGCTAACCTCCAGGTGAATGGAGGAGAGAATTAAGATGCTCTTTGGTAATATTGGGTGGGGAGAGTCTTTACTGGCTGTATCCCACAGGTTTTGGTAGGTCTTATTTTCGTTCTCATTGGTTTCTAGAAACTTCCTAATTTCATCTCTGATCTGGGTCAATACCCACTCATTTTTCAATAAAAAATTGTTCATCCTCCAATTTTTTGATTTTGCTTTCTTCACCGTCCTTCTGTTAATTTCTACCTTTTTGGCACAGTGATCTGAGAGAGATTGTATAACCTCTGTGTGCTTGAATTTACTGAAGTTCGAATTGTGTCCCAGCATGTGGTCTATTTTTGTATATATGCAATATAGGCTTGAAAAGAATGTGAATTAATTTCATGTGGGTGAAAAGCTCCAAAAATATCTATCAAGTCAAGTCGTCCAACTGTGCTATTTATAATTGCAGCCTACTTGTTGAATTTCTTTCCCAATTATATGTATTTTTCAGAGAGTGGTGTATTAAAGTCTCCAACTATAATTTTTGAGCCTGTGATTTCTTTTTTCATATTTTGGAGTGTTTTATTTACAAATTTCGCAGGTCTCTTGTTGAGTGCATATATGTTTATTATGCTCACTAGTTCTTTTTCTACTGTTCCCTTGAGCATTGTACAGTGCCCCTCTTTGTCTCTTGTTATGGCCTCTAACTTGAGGTCAATTTGGTAAGATATTAAGATCGATACCCCTGCTTTCTTTTGCATTGCCATTTGCTTGGTATATTTTTCTCCAGCCTTTAATTCTCAACCTGTATTTGTCTGCAATCTTGAGATGAGTCTCCTGGAGGCAGCAGATCTATGGGTTATGTTTTCTGAGCCAGTCTGTTAGCCTCTGCATTTTGATGTCTGTGTTCAGGCCATTTATATTCAGTGTTATTATATACATCTGTGGACTCTGTGATGTCACCCTGCACCTTTTGTGTTGGATATTTTCCTATCTACCTCTCTTATCCGCTTGTGTTTTGTGTGTGGTTTATGTTTGCCTTCTTTCCACTATTGAGCTGATGTTATCCTGGGGGCTGTTTCCTCTTTGTTGCCCTATGGGTGGAGTTGTTCTATGTGATGGTCTCTTATTTGCCCTCGGTGAGTGTTGATCTTCTGCCCATACTGAATCGGCAAGGATCTTTTGTACGGCTGGGTTTTTTAAAGTATTATTTGAGGTTGTCCTTTTCTGGGAAGACTCTTACTTCTCCATCTATCTTAATAGATAATTTGGCTGGGTAAATTATTCTTGGGTTTGTGTTTTCCTTCAATTTTTGGAATATGTTCCTCCATTCCCTCCTCTTCTTCATCATTTCCACTTATAGGTCTGGACATACCTTTACACGTGACCGTTTTCTTTACCCTAGCTCCTTTTATGGTCTCCTTTTCCTCATTGTTGGATAATTTGGCAATTATGTTTCTTGGTGACTTCTTGGGATTCAGTCTGGCTGGTGTTACTGTATTTCAGTCTCTTGAATGTTTTGCCTGATCTTCATTTATTAAGCAGTGGAAGTTTTCCTCTAAGAATTCCCTCACTATTTTCAATGTTGACTTCTTTGTTGTGTCTTGTTCTGGTAGTCCAATTATTCTAATATCATTTCTTTTCATAGCAACAGACATGGCTCTCAAGTTTTCTTCAGATTTTTTGATTGTTTTATTTGACTTTTTCCCGTTTGCTGAGGTTTCCTTGGTTATCCTCTAGGTCACGGGTACACGTCACTGCCTCCTCAAGTCTGTTGGAAAAGTCTGTCAATTTGCCACTGGATTTTTTTATTTCATCCCTTAACTCTTGTGTTTCTCTTTGGTGCGTTGCCGTAATTTCCTCTATCATTTCATCTTTTTCCTGCCTTGCTTCCCTCATATCCTTTATTACTCCAAGCAGCATTCTGAAAATTTCTTTTTGTGGCAAGTCAATATCTGCTTCTTCTATGTCCATCGTTAGGTTCATGACTTCTTCCGGCATTGTCTTTTGCTTCTCCTGCTTTTTAGTTGAAGCTGTTAGAACTGGTTGCTGTTTACGTGTTGTTTTAGAGGAGTCTGGAACCATCTTACTGAGTCGAAGAGTCCTGGGTTCTCTCTTGGGGGATTTGTATGAGTGGTTCTATGAACTACCTTCCAGTAGCTGTACTGAGGGGTCATGCTATTGCTATATCTTACTGTGGTTTCACTCTTATCCTAGTCATCTAATATTCAGTTATTTGGAATGTGTGTTGGATATTCCTCTCATGTGACGTTGGTCGGGTTGTTGTGGCTCCACGAAGGTGTCACTTCCCTGGCTGATCTCTAAGTAGGCTTCACGGTTCTTGGAGCAACTCGAATGGCCTGTGGTGTTTTCCTCTGCAACTGGAGGGCTGAGCTGGGCATGTAGGTATACCCTCCTTGGTGTAGCGCTCCGTGACTGGCAGGGGAGTTATTTTAAACAGAGAGATCGCCTTGGAGACTGGGTGGTTGTTCCCGCTGTACTGTGGAGCCCCCCAGTGGTGGTCAGGCGTTCCCCCAGTCACTTTTAGGGCCTCGGAATTTAGGCTGGGTATGCCCCCACTTTTTTCAGAGGAGAACCCCCTACTTCTTGGTGTATGGAAGAGAACCAGCTTGATTTCACAGCTTCTTGCAAAGCCAATAAATGCGGGTGGGAGCTGCCCCAACTGGGCCTTCATAGTTGCCCTACAGAGAGGGGAGTGGCCTGGAGGCTGCTAGTGGCTTGTGACAGGAAAGAGAGTGAAAGGAAGGGAAAAGAGAGAAAGAGGAAGACAAAGACTGGAGCAAAAATGCCAAGTGAACTAACACACACACACACACAAAATCACAGAGTAAACAGAAGTGAAAACAGTAAAATAATTTTTTTTCAAAGAAGGAAAAAAAAATAACAAAAAAGGAGAACTGAATCTGGTGTGCCTGTGGTAAGAAAGAGAGAACAGGAGAAGAGGAGAAAAGAAGAAAAAGTGAAAAATAACACAGAGAAAGAAAGAAAAAGAATAAAAGAAAGCGAAGGAGAGAGAATTCAAAGAATATATAAAGAGATAGGTGATGCTGTGCTGTGTGTTGCACTGACTCGTGCTGTGTGCAGCATTGTCTTAGGAGCGGGCTGCCCACTGGATGGGCAGAGTTTCCCTAGGCAGATTGTAGGAGTCTGGGAACCAGCAGTGGAATGTGAAAGTAAAAAGAGGGAGAAGAGAGAAACATCCAATCAGAGAGAGAAGTGAAGAAAATTAAGAAAGAGACTGGAAAGAAAGAAAAAGAAGAAAGAGAGGGAAGGGGAAAAATTCAACTGTGTTCACTAAGATTGGCTGTGATGGTAACGAGGAAAGAGAGAGAGAAGGAAGAAATAAAGAATAAAGAGATAGCTGATCCCTGATTGCTTGAATGTGGGGCCACGGGGGTTTAGACCCTGCCCCACAATGGCAGGTTGGTGTGCCCTTTTAATGCAGTGACTCAGTGGTGCTGGACAGAATTGCCCTAGTTGACGAGATGGCCTTAGAGGTCCAATGGAGGTTTCCTCAACAGCGAAGCATGGTGTAGATGGCTACCACAGTTGCCTTATGTGGTGTACATCACTCCCACGGAGGGAAGGCTGGAGTTCCCCTGCTATTTGGGCTGATTTTCCCTAAGCGACAGGTAGTGACCTGGAAGCCAGTAGTGGAGTATGATAGAAAAGAGTGGGAGAGAAGGGGTGCAATTCAGAAAAAGAAAAAAAAGAAAGAAAGAGAAAAAGAGGGAAAAAGAAGAAAGAGAGAAAAACCAACATAAGCGTGAGCTCATCGAAACTGACTGCAGTGGGAAAGATAGAAGGGGGAGTGAATGAAGAGAGAAGTAGGGTGGTAAGTAAGGAGATAACAGACTTGATCACCTGTCCGTGAGGCTGGAGGAGTTCCTACTCTTCCTCAAGGTAGCGGGGTGGTGTACCCGTTTGATGTAGGGTTTCACAGATGCAGTGTGGGATTACTTTCAAAGTTAAGGTCGTGCCGATGGCCAGGCGTCAGTCAGTTCTCACTGTGGTACTGATCTCTGGAGTTCACTGGTATACCTGCCGTGTGCTGTATGTAGCACTGGAGGTGGGGTGGGGGTGGGGTGTTCCCTCAGCCCTGTGTAGGGTCCCAGGACAGGCAGGATCTCACCAGCTGTGTGTAGAATCACTGAGAGGGAAGCTGGGCTTATTGTCCTATCTAGACTGCTGGTGCTCTACTAGATCAGAGGATTTTTTTTAACCTCTGGGCCAGCTAAAATATAATCAAATTAAATTGTCTCCTTCAGTCTCTGGCTTGCAGCTCCGTGCTCTGTTAAAAGCTGAGACTCGCTACAGCGGGTCTTTGTTATGCAAAAATGCCTCCTGGCCCTGTAGCTGAGTTCTGGAATTCCTTAGCTGGGTTTTGTATGCTAATTTATGTTAAGGGGCCCCATCTATGTGCTCCTTGGAGCTGAGCAACAAGACTTGGGTTTGAGTTTTTAACCAATAATATATATTTCACTCTTTTTTATGTTATGTTTGTGATGTGCTCTGATTTGGGGGCTGTCACGCTGACCCCCAGAGGGGGAGATCCAGATTATCTGAGGGATTGTTTCTTTCTCGGCCAGTTAGAACTAAATTTTCTCCCTGGACTGTGACTAACTGCCTATTTTCTCCCACACCGCAACCCACCTCAGGTAAAAAGCTGCTTTTACTTCTACTCCAAATTATGGCTACCCGCCATCCCCACTCCCCAAGCAGTGAGCTAAAGGCAGCCAATAGCACAAAGAGCTCCGGTGTGTGTTTCTCCTCATGTCTGGGATTCTGTCCCCTCTCAGGCATCTGCCTGGAGAGATCTCTGCTCCAGGCAAGGGCGCGAGGAGCTTTTCAGCTGGCGTCCACGGGCTAGCCAAAACTAGAGCGTTTTAGAGCATTTGTGAGTGGAAATCACTCACAAAAAAGGGGTTTAGGAAAGACCCAAAACCCTAGTTCTAATTTCAGGACTCCACCTCCCCATTTCCCACACCTTACCTCCCAATTTTCTGATCTGGCAGTAGGAGCTCCTGACGAGTGTCTTTTTGAGTCGCCATTTTCCCCCGAGTCCGACCCCATTTTGTTTTATGTTTAAAATTCAAAAGGGCTACATAGGCCATGTGGCTTTTTTCTATACATCAGGGGTCTCATATAGAAGTTACAGGAAACTGCAAAGACAACAATAATGACAATAAGTAATCCCATGAGAGCAGAATTTAAACTATGTGAAATACTTCGGACTAAACATATTGAAAATTTTCTTTTTTAGCTGATTGACATCTAATGAAACATTTCCATTAAATCTCTGAAAGTAATTTCAAATTAAAGTACAATCATGTGTAGTTACATTGTACATATAAGGGGTTAAACATAAATTTGTAATGTTTCAGTCCATTCCATGATTTTGATCTAGCAAATGAACAGTCTTTTATAATAGTCTAGTCACTTTTGCATTAAACGTTCAGTTTTGGTAGTGTCCTGGCTGGCCTCTCAAGCAACATCAGCAATAGTAGAAATGATTAATAAGTCTCAAAAAGGCAACAATTTCCATTCTCCTGATTCTGTGAGGTCCTTTTGATGTTTTGGATAAATTCAACAACAGAAAAGAGGTCTCTGGGCTGTCTTCCCAACCCCTATGTCATGTCAGCTGCTTCTGTGCTTCCCCTTCTAGACCAGCGGTTCTCAACCTGTCAGTTGCAAAACACATATTTCTTATGGTCTTAGGAACCAAGACACCATTCCTCTATCCTTCTGCAGGCAGGTCCGCCCACATGCAGATACGCCCACAGATGAGTACCTGGCATGAAGATTGTTACCCATGCTACAATATGCTTCAAGACAAAATTTCATTTATTTGTAATTAGAAATAGATATTTCACAATACATAATTACACATTGTTTTTGTGGTTGTCACTATACTTTAATTATGTTCAATTTGTAACAATGAAAATATATCCTGCATATCAGATATTTACATTATGATTCATAACAGTAGCAAAATTACAGTTATGAAGTAGCAACAAAAATAATTTTTTGGTTGGGTGTCACTACAACATGAGGAACTATGTTAAAGGGTCACAGCATTAGGAAGATTGAGAATCACTGTCAAGCTGTTCCTTTTTCCCTCCTGGGACACATTAACTGAAAGGATTCATCTGCATTTTTTTCTCCTGTGAAAACAAGAAAATAGACCCTCCTATGGGCAGTTAGCTGAACTGGACCCCAAATGCAATTGTAATTTTTCCATGAGATTTTCTCTGAATCAATTTTCTCTGTAGGATGGAAACGTGTGTATCCACCTTATTTTTCTTAGAAGCTTTTGGAGGAAGGAAACATTTTTTAATTAAAAAGACTAAATGAAGTTTGTTACATGTAAAATCACCTTTGGTCTCAACCTTCTGTTTCAATAATTGAGATGTTTAAGGCGCTGTAAGCAATCATGGGCAACTTTCTTGGTTTCAAACCTGTTAAACTAGTTAGATAGACTTCATTGTTAAGTAAATTTATGATTGTTGTGCTCTGAGTATCAAGAGTATTAGCTGTAGCACAACATTACAAAAACTGACACAAGATGGCAGTGGTGAACTTTCTTAACACACTCAGAATTCCAAACACTGAGTGTTTGTTCCAAAAATGCATTCAGCCAGTTTTGAACTCTTAAAAGGATCTTTCCCCCATAAGTTTACAAGTGAGGTTACAGGCTAAATTAAACCATATTGTCCTTCAGGCCCAGTACACTATAGGGTTTTTATCATTTTGCCATACTCTTTTTCCTGGTTAACATCTCCTATTCCTTCCATGCGGAAAAAAGCCTTTGGCCATTATTGATGACTTATAACTGAGAAGTCAGCTCCTGAACTTAAAAGTTCTGAAAAATATTCCTCCTTAAATTTCTAATTCAATGTGGAGGCGCTCTTGCCCCTCCACCACGGAATCCCAAAATACCCCATGATCTATAAGCTGGTCAGATTCCTTGGGCAATCCCTCCTGAGTGGTGTGTGTTTTACTAATAAGAATGTAAGGAAACAAAAGTTATTGGCCTATGTGGCCTCCCCACCCCTTTAAAAAATCAATTTATTTAGGGAATCATACAACTCTTATCACGATACATACATACATACATTGTGTCAAGCACATTTGTACATTTGTTGTCCTCATCATTCTCAAAACATTTGCTTTCTAGTTGAGCCCTTGGTATCAGCTCCTCATTTTCCCCGTCCCTCCCCAACCTTCCCTCATGAACCCTTGATAATTTATAAATTATTATTATTTTTTCATTTCTTACACTGTCCAATGCCTCCCTTCACCCACTTTTCTGTTGTCCATCCTCCAGAAAGAGAATTATATGTAGGTCATTGTGATCGGTTCCCCCTTTCTACCCCACCATCCCTTAATGCTCCCAGTATTGCTACTCTCATTATTGCCCTTGAGGGGTTTATCTGTCCTGGATTCCCTGTGTTTCCAGTTCTTATCTGGACAAGTGTACATCTGGACTAGCCGGATTTGTAAGGTAGAATTAGGATCATGATAGTGTGGCGGGGGGAGCATTAAAGAAGTCTCTACTTTAAACATGTAAACAAAGTTACATGTTTCATTGGGGCTATACTGCACCCTGACTGGCTTGCCTCCTCCTTGTGATTCTTCTGTGCCTCCATTTTTTATAACTGAGGAGATTTCTGTTGTAATTATCACTTTAAGTTCCCCTTTAAAATCTTTTTTTAATCCTTTTATTGGAGGCTCATACAATTATTATCACAATCCATATATACAACCACTGTGTGAAGCATATTTGAACATTTGTTGCCATCATCATTCTCAAAACAGCTTTCTACTTGAGCCTCTGATGTCAGCTCCTCATTTTCCCACTCCCTCCGCGCTCCCCCCTACCTAATGAACCATTGATAATTTGTAAATTATTATTATTTTGTCATATCTTACAGTGTCTGATGTCTCCCTTCACCCAATTTCCTGTTGCCCATCCCCCAGGGAGGAGGTTATATGTTGGTCCTTCTAATCGGTTCCCCCTTTCTACCCCATTCCTCCACCCTCCAGGTATCGCCACTCTCACCACTGGTCCTGAAAGGATCATCTGTTCTGAATTCCCTGTGTTTCCAGTTCCTATCTGTACCAGTGCATATCCTCTGATCTAGCCATATTTGTAAGGTAGAATTGAGATCATGATAGTGGAGGGAGGAAGCATTTAAGAACTAAAGGAAAGTTGTTTGTTTCATTGTTGCTACCCTATACCCTGACTGGCTCGTCTCGTCCCCACGACCCTTCTGTAAGGGGGTGGCCATTTGCCTACAGATGGACTTTGGGTTTCCAATCTGCACTCACCCCCATTAAAATTGACATGATTTATTTTGTTCTTTGATGCATGATACCTGATCCCTTTGACACTTCGTGGTCACACCGGCTGGTGTGCTTCTGCCATGTGGGCTTTGTTGCTTCTGAGCTCCTT
>NW_022111323.1:3992291-3993672 GCF_000313985.2 Echinops telfairi | reverse complement strand
GCAGTTAGTTTTTCTCTTATTGTAAGCTTGCAAAGTATTGTAGATTTTAGTAATAAAGCCTTTGATGTGTCATTGCTAAAGATGTTTTCCCAGTTGGTGGGCTCTTTTATTACTCTCTTCGTGTATTTTTTCGATATACACAGGTGACTTTTCTTCAGTATATCCCACTTGGCTATTTGTGACTCCACTGTATTTGTATCCTTCCCTGTTTCCAAGAGACTATGTATTCCCTGTACCAAAATTCTCAGGTTTGTCCCAATTCCTTCATTAATGGCCCTGATTGTTAGGGGTTCTACCTCAAGGTCTGTGATCCACCTTGAGCTTATTCTTGTGCATGGAGTGGGGTAAGGGTCCTGCTTCATTTTTCTGCATGTAGATATCCGTTTTTTCCAGCACCATTTATTGAAGTGGGCATCTGTTTTCCATTTGATATTTTTTGGCTCTTATGAAAGATTAGTTCTCCGTATGCTGATGTTTTTATTTTTGGGTCTTCAGCTCTTTTCCATTGGTCTGAATATCTGTCGTTACACCGGTACCACACTGTCTTGACTAATATAGCTGTATAATACGTGCTAAAGTCTGGTAGAGCAAGCTCTCCCACTTTGTTCTTCTTCTGGAGAAGTTCTCTGCTAATTCTAGGCTTCTTCCACCTCCATATGAAATTACTAATCAGTTTTTCCAATTCTCTGAAGAAGGATGGTGGTACTCTTATTGGGATATCATTGCAATTATGTAGTGCCTTGAGCAGAATTGACATCTTTACTATATTGAGTTTTCCAATCCATGAGCATTCGATGTTGTTCCATTTGTTGAGGTCACTTTGCTTTCTTGTAGTAGTGTTTTATAATTTTCCTCATAAAAATCTTTAATTTTTTTAGCCAGTTATATCCCTAGATATTTCAATTTGTGCTTGGCTATTGTAAAGAGTATTACCTTTTTAATCGTCTCTTCTGTGATCTTGTCTGATGTGTAGAACAGTCCATAAACTTCTATTTTTTTATCTTGTTTCCTGCCAGGAATAATTATAATTTCGCCTCTTCAATCCCCAGATGAATACATTTGATGTCTTTTCTTTGCCTTATGTGGTTAGCTAGGGCCTCCAGTACGATGATAAATAGGAGTGGAGACAAGGGGCATGCTCTTTTGGTCTTTTTCAGTAGAATTGTTTTCATCTTTTCTCCACTAACTACAATGTTGGCTGTTGGTTTTTCATATATAGCTTATATAATATTGAGGAATATCACTTTTTCCCCTATTTTCCCGAGTGTCTTAAATAGGAATGGGTGTTAGATGTTGTCGAATGCTTTTCCTGAATCTATCAATATTATCATGTGGTTAGTATCATTTTTACTGCCAGTGTGATGAATAATACTAATGGTGT
>NW_022111323.1:3989793-3992051 GCF_000313985.2 Echinops telfairi | reverse complement strand
TTTGCCCACTTTAGGTATCAGAGTTATGCTAGCTTCATAGAAAGAGTTTGGGAGTTTTCCAGATTTTTCTATATTCTGGAAGATTTTGTGTAGGATTGGTGTCAGTTCTTTCCTGAAAGCTTGGTAGAACTCCCCTTTGAAGCCATCTGGCCCAGGGGATTTTTTTGGTAATCCCTTGATAAGCTTATCTATTTCTTCCATTGCTATGGGTCTATTGAGGTTCTTGATATCCATCTGGGATAGTTTATGGAGGGATAGTGTTTCCAAATATTTTTTAATGTCTTCCAATTTGTTGAATTCATTAGAGAATAGGCCTTCATAGTAGTGTAATTATCCTTTCGATTTCATTAGGGTCCGTTGTAATGTCCCCTGTTTCAACCCTCATCCTTGCCAATGTCGTTTGTTCCTTCCTTTGGTTAGGTTTTCCAGAGGTCTATCAATTCTGTTAATTCTTTTAAAGGACCACGTTTTTGCTGCATTAATTTTCCCCATAGTTTCCTTGTTTTCCCTCTCCCCTATCTCAGCTCTAATTTTTATTATATCTATCCTCTTGCTCTTAGTGGGGTTGTTCTGTTGACTCTTCTCTAATTGGTGTAAGTTTTGTGCCAGCATATCACCCACGAGCCTCTCTTCTTTTTTCATGTGTGCATGTATTGCTATCAGCCTTCCTCTGATAAAGGTGTTTGCTGTATCCCAAAGGTTTTGATGTGTCATATTTTATTCTCTTTGGTGTCTAGAAACTGCCTGATTTCATCTCTGATCTGGGTCAATACCCACTCCTTTTTCAATAGAGAATTGTTTGCCCTTGTTTTCTTCACCATCCTTCTGTCAATTTCCAGCCTTATAGCACAGTGATTGGAGAGAGACCTCTGTATAATCCCTATGTGATTGAATTTACTCAAATTCAACTATGGCCCAGCATGTGGTCTATTTTCGAATATGTGCCATGTGGGCTTGAAAGAATGTGAATTTTTGTAGGTCAGTGCAAAGCTCTGAAAATATCTATCAAGTCAAGTTGTCCAATTGTGATGTTTAGATCTGTAGCCTCCTTGTTGAATTTATTTCCCAATGATCTGTCTTTTTCAGAGAGTGTTGTATTAAAATCACCAGCTATAATTGTTGAGCCTTTTATTTCTTTTTACAT
The DNA here is from genome assembly GCF_000313985.2 of Echinops telfairi. Taxonomy (NCBI): domain Eukaryota; kingdom Metazoa; phylum Chordata; class Mammalia; order Afrosoricida; family Tenrecidae; genus Echinops; species Echinops telfairi. The sequence continues at coordinate 3,990,907 of NW_022111323.1, read as the reverse complement.
CTTTTGGAATTTTTTATTTACAAATTTCACAGGTCTCTCAGGTGCATAAATATTTATTATGCTTACTGGTTCTTGGTCTACTGTTCCCTGGAGCTTTGTATAGTGCTCCTCCTTGTCTCTTCTTATGGTCTGTATCTTGAGGTCAATTTTGTCAGATGTTAAGATCACTACTCCTGCTTTTTTTGCATTGCCATTTGCTTGGTATATTTTTCTCTAGCCTTTAATCCTTAACCTGTTTTTGTATTGAAGCTTGAGATGTGTCTCTTGTAGGCAGCAGATCTATGGGTTATGTTTTCTGAGCCAGTCTGTTAGCCTCTTCCCCTTAATGCCTGAGTTCAGGCCATTGATGTTCAATGTTATTACATCCAACCATGGACTCTGTGTTGTCATCTTGTACATTTTGTGTTTGCTGTTTTCCTACCTACCTATCTTATCCGCTTGTGTGGTGTGTGTGTTTTGTTTACCTTCTTTCCTTTATTGAGCCAGTGCTCTCCTGGGGGCTGTTTTCTCTTTGTTGCTCTATGGGTGGCATTTTTCTATGTGATGATCTCTTATTTGCCCTCAGTGAGTGTTTATGTTCTGCCCATAATAGATCAGCAAGGATTTTTTGTAGGGCTGGGTTTCTTTTTATGTAATCTTTGAGGTAGTCCTTGCCTGGGAAGAAACTTACTGCTCCATCTATCTTAATAGATAATTTGGCTGGGTAAAGTATTCTTGGGTTTGCATTGTATTCCTTCAATTTCTGGAATATGTTACTCCATTCCTACCTCTTCTTCGTTTCTGCTGATAGGTCTGAACATACTTATTGGGGTACCTTTATACATGACTGCTCTTCCCTAGGTGCTTTTATGATCTCCTTTTCCTCATAGTTGGATAACTTGACAATTATGTTTCTTGGTGACTTCTTCTTGGGATTCAGTCTGCTTTGTGTTCTTTCAGCCTCCTGGGTGGTTGCCTGATTTTCATTTATTAAGCTGGGGAAGTCCTCCTCTAAGAATTCCATCGCTATTTTCGCTGTTGACATCGTGTTTTGTCTTTTTCCGGTAGTCCAATTATTCTAATATTTTTCCTCATCATAGCATCAGACATTGCTCTCAAGTTTTCTTCAGCTTCT
>NW_022111323.1:3987251-3988349 GCF_000313985.2 Echinops telfairi | reverse complement strand
GGTTGGCAGAGTTGCCCTAAGCAGAGGGTCGTGGTCTGGAAACCAGCAATGGCATGTAAAATGAAAGAGAGGGAGAGGAGCGAATCATAAAAGCAGAAGGAGGAAAGTAGAACAAAGAAAAAGAAAAGAAAGAGAAATAAGGGTAAAAAACTCCACTGTGCTCACTAAGGTTGGCTGTGATGGCAAAGAGGGAAGAAAGAGAGAAGGAGATAATAAAGAATAAAGAGATAGCTGATCCCTGATTTCTTGACTGTGGGGTTGGAGGGGTTTAAATGCTGCCCCACCATGGCAGGTTTGTGTTCCACTTTAATACAAGGACCCAGTAGTGCTGGGCAGAATTGCCCTTGTTGGCGAGATTACCTTTGAGGTCTGATGGACATTTCCTCAGCAGTGCATCGTGCTTTAGATGGCTGTCACAGCTACCTCATATGGTGTGCAGCACTTCCACAGAGGGCAGGCTGGAGTTCCCCTGCTATTTGCGATGAGTTGCCCTAGATGGAGGACAGTGGCCTGGAAGCCAGTAGTGGGAGAGAGTGGCAGAGAAGGGGAGAAAGAAGAAAAAAGAAAGAAAGACAGAAAAAACCCTGAACTCTTTGAGACCGACTGTTTTGGGATAGATAGAAGGGCGAGCAAAGACAAAAAGAAGAAATAGAGTGGTAATTAAGGAGATCACTTAGCCTAGCTCACTTGTCCATGGGCCTGAAGAAGTCCCAACTCTTCCTCAAGGTAGTGGGGTGTTGTGCTCTCTTGATGTAGGGTTCCACAGATGCAGGGTGGGATTACTCTCGAAAGATAGATAACACCAGTGGCCAGGTGTCAGTTCCCATTGTGGTACTGAATGCTGGAGTTCACTGGTATACTTGCCGTGTGCTGTATGTAGCACTACAGCATGGGCTGGGAGTGGGGTGTTCCCACAACCCCGTGCTGGGTCCCAGAACAGGCAGGACCTCCCTATCTGTGTGTTGAATCACTGAGAGGGAAGCAGGGCTTATTGTCATATCTAGATGGCTGGTGCCCTACTAGATCAGAGTATTTTATTTTTTATTCCCCCACCCCTGGTCAGCTAGAATAGAATCTAATTAAATTGTCTCCCTGGCT
>NW_022111323.1:3985572-3986514 GCF_000313985.2 Echinops telfairi | reverse complement strand
GGCCATCTGAGCTAGATGGCCGCTTGTCTACCTTCAAGCCTTGAAGACCCCAGATTTATATCTTTTGATAGCCAGGCACCATCAGTTTTCTTCGCCACATTTGCGTATGCACCCATTTGTCTTCAGTGATCATATCATGGAGGTGAGCACACAATGACATGATTTTTTCTTTTTTGATGCCTGATAACTGATCCCTTCGACACCTCGTGATCACACAGACTGGTATGCTTCTTCCATGTGGGCTTTGTTGCTTCATAATCTTGACCAACAACTCCGGTAACAATTTGAGTACCTTGAGTATTTAGATTAGATTTCTCTAACAAAATCTTTATTGCTTGCCCTTGCTTTTCAGTTTTAACAGACTGCTGAGGTGTTATGAGGGGGTGATGTATCTTGAAACCTTTCTTGGCTAGTTATGTTTGCTGCAGTGAGAACAAAGACTGGGCTCTTGCATTCTGGTTCTAGGCCCACCCCTTTTGTGGGGCTGGGTGATTGCCTCTGTTGGCACTTCTTTTAAAAATGTCCCATCTCTCCACAACAAAGCATTCTGTCTTTGATCTGTTTCCTAAATCCTGCTTTTCTGCTATTTTTTTCTCTGATCTTGAAAATAAAGGAGTTTTGCTGAACTGCTTAGAATCTTCACCTTTATTTTTCACACTATCTTTCTCAGGTGTTTTATGGCCCCTGGGCCTCCCAGGGCTGCATTCCTTAGTAGGGGCAGAAGCTCTGGCTAGGAGGTTTCCTTCTGAATCAGATATTGATGGGTTTATTTTTCCAGTAACTTCTTAAACTTCCTCAACTATTTCATACACATTTGGAGCGATTTCAGTCTGCTTTTGTAAATTTGGATAGCTTATTTCAGATTTTTTTCACTCCATTGATCATCTTCTTTCTTTTCTTCCTCTGTCTGCAGAGATTCTAAAACAATTTTTAACGTGTGCC
>NW_022111323.1:3981092-3984982 GCF_000313985.2 Echinops telfairi | reverse complement strand
ATGTATACTTTTGTAGTATACATTTTTCCTGCTAGGCAAGCATCGAGCAACATACTCTGAGAAAATGCACCCAGTGGTATTACCTGGGAAGGTTCTCTCTGGTCAAGTTAATTTTTTCGTAAAAGCAGTTTCACTAGAACCTAATTTATTAGGATGTTTGAATTAAGAGAACAATATGCAGCTGTGAAATTTTGTTTCCTGTTCTGGAAAAATGAGTTAGAAACTGTTGTGATATTGAACACAGCTTACAAGGACAGCGCTATGGGAAAAACTCAAGTGTACAGGTGGTTTTCTAATTTCAAAAAAGGTGAAATGTTGATTGATGACAAACTGTTCTGGATGTCTGTCAACTTCCCGATCAGACATAAATGTTGATTTCGAGTTTGTTCCACCAGGTCAGACTGTTAATCAAATTTTCTATTTAGAGGCTCTGAAGAGATTGTATAGCATTGTGAGATTTTAAAAGGCTTGAATTTTGGCAGATGGGTTACTGATTTTGTTACCACGGCAATGCACTTACTCACAGCCATCTCAGTGCATCGATTTTTGGCAAAAAACCAGCATGCCTCTCTTGCCCCATGCACCTAACTCACCATGTGACTTCCTTTTGTTTCTGTGAATGAAGAGGGACATGAAAGGTCAGCTATTGATGGCATAGAAGAGGTGAAAAACAAAATGAGGGAAGTGCTGCCAGTGATCCATACAAATGAGATTGAAAAAGGTTTCATATATATATTCTCACTTGCAAATAATTCCCCTGATTCATTCTACCATCCAATGGGGCTACACAACCATTGTATGCATTAATTCTCCATTGGGAGACTTTCCAATACTACCATGTTTGGGGGTGCCATTAGTGGGAGATCCAGCCCCCACAGCTGATTGGGTCCTAAAGAGTAGTTGTGTAATTGAAAGGAATTAATGAAGACAAGCAAAATGTTTGGGGTGCTTATCTCTTCCATGAATCCAGATCCAAGCGAGAGAGAGAAAGAGAGAATGTATTTAACAATGTGTTTATATATTCTCAGGACATACAGACCTCATTAATTACCTACATAACAAGGTGGGCATTATCTTAACCCTAAAGGCCCCTGAGCTCATTGTGGGGGAGAAACCTATTGCTAGCATTGGGGGGCAGGCAGAGAGTAGTTGACTTTCCCTTGAGCAGAGAGAACAAAAAAAATATATGCCTGATCCTACGGATAAAGGCCTCCAGCCATAAAGTGATCAGCCATGTGCTTGCAAGAGGTAACATCAAGGTAGCACTATTATGGGAGGATATTGTGGGAATGATCTTTAGACAGGAGAATGTGACTGGGACTCATTTTCAACGCGCAAATGTGAAGACCTCCCTCCACTCAGAATCAAGGCTTTCCAGGCTTCTTAATCATGAACACAGAGAATTAGTCTACATACAGTCTCTTCCAGGTCTTCAGTTTCCCACACTCTGAAAGCACCCCAACAAACTGGTGTTCTGGGAATTTTTTAAGTACAACCAAAAGCCTGCAAAAACCAATTTAAGGAACACTTGTTAATGGATAATGGATACGGTGACAAGCCCACACCCCTGGTTTGTAATGGAGCAGGAGTACACCCTCATGGGGACAGATGAGCACCCCTTTACCCTTTTGGTTTGCCTTCCAGTATCTTTCCTGGAACCCAAGGTCCGTATTGTTGCAGTGTGCGGGCATAAAAAGCCTACAACAGGTATATTGTGGAGGCTCATTACCGGGGTTGCTAGTATGCTGGCATTAAGAATGGCTGGACGAATGCCAAGGTCATGCCTGCCTGGGGGTGGTGGTGGTGGTGGGGTGGTGCTCTAGATAGGACCCTGTGAAAGAATCAATGTGGAAGTCATTTTGGGGTGACCTGCTTCATCCTTCACCTTGGAGTCCTTCACTTTGGAGTGATAGCAACCTTCAATCCTAAGCCCATCCCTGGGAACTGGAATGGTGCAGGCTGTCATACCACCTTCAGCACTAAGGCCATACTAGAAAAGAATGGTGTGACATACATTGAGGAGTTCGCTGAGAGACTAAGCAAGCAGCACCAATACCACATTTACACCTGTGACCCCAAAGGGGGCCTGGACAATACCCAGCTCCTCACTGGATTCCATGAAACCTGCAACATCAATGACTTTTCCATTCCTCAGGCTGTTGGCCAGGAGAAGAAGGGTTACTTTGAAAATAGTTGGCCCCTCTGCCAACTATGACCCCTTCTCGGTGACAAAAGCCCTCATCCGCACATGTTTTCTCAACAAGGACAGGAATGAGCCCTTCCAATATAAAAACTATGTGGACTACACCTCCAGCCATCATTCCCCCTCCATCCCATGCCCACGTTTCCCCTTCTCAGACTAGTTACTGCTAGTTGAACTCGAAAGGCAGAATATCTACAGTCTTTTTTATTCTTCGAGCCTAACTAATAACATTTTTCTTCTGGGGGAACCATGGTAAAGGGGTCATATTCTTAATCACTTCACCACCACCACCCTATCCACCTCCTTTTTTTCTCTCTCTCTCAAGCTTTCTGGAAGACCAGGGAATAGTGCACTAAGAGGGATGGATGGGGATGGAGAACCATAATCTTTGCTTCCATTTAATTAGGTGTATTTGTCCAGTAGGCAAAGCTATACATACAGAGAGCCTATGTGTTTGTGTTGGGAGGAGGGGGGAACTTCTTTCTTTAGGGTGGCTGGAACCAGGGATAGCATCTGACTCTTTGGTTAGGTCAGGATTTCCTTCTTTAGGTGGGAAACTTCATTTCTTAAAAGTAATACAAGCAACTTGACATTAAAAGTGGCAGGTTATAAGAGGGAGGGGAGGGTCCAGGAGTGGAAATATTCTTGGTCACAAAGTCCTGTTTAGGGCAATCTGCCTTGGCCTAAAGAGTAAACTCAAAATAAAGTAGATATACCCGCACCTCTAAAAAAAGAAAGAAAGAAAGGCTTTGTGGTGAGGATATGTTTGGTGACTATGTGGCTTTGATATCTGAGATTATCTACATAGCAGAACACCAACCTATATTCTGATTTATATTTGGCAGTTTCTCTTACTCACACACTTTTAACTCCCCAGTATGTCACAGGTCCTTGTTACTTTTGTCTATTACAACTTAACACAACTGATATGTAATATGGTCAAAGCTAATTTTATCTAGTCAGTCTCCTTAAAGGAATTATGGATAATTAACTAATTTATCAGCATTAAAAAAGATATTTCAGTGGTAAGTAAAATATAATCATATATTGAGCTTTAGAATTTTTGATCAAAATAATTTTAATGGCTCTGAAAAACACAAGAATTCTGAATAGAAAATGTTCCATGACTTCTCTAGATTCTGATTTTTTCATCTGTGAACTGAAATTGATAATCTTTTCCCTGCTTGTCCAACAGGATCATGGTATAGCTCAAATATAATAAAGAATGTTACAATGAGTAACAAATGTGAAATGATATATATACATGACGTACAATCAACTGTAATTATTGTGTATTGAGTATCCATTTTAGTCTAGGTGCTTTAAATAATGTTTACGGACTTATGGAGTGTTACTCCATCCTCAATATTACTCTACAAACTTTACATTAATCAATTCTCACAACAACCCTAGAAGGTGAGTACTTTTATCATCATTATCCCTGTTATATAGAAATGACATTGATGTACTGAAAAGTAATGTTATTTGGCCAAGGCTAGTAAGTAGCAAGCCTGAGCTTTGAATCCAGTTATTAACATGGCTAGGTGACACAAACGGTTAACTGCTTGACTCCTAATAGAAAGGTTAGTAGTTCAAATTTACTCTGAAGCATCTCAGAAGACATGCCTGTTTATCTGATTTTAAAATATTAAAGCCTTGAAACTCCTAGGAAGCAGTACTATTCTGC
>NW_022111323.1:3979394-3980831 GCF_000313985.2 Echinops telfairi | reverse complement strand
GTTGAATCTTTAAGAGTTTTGAATCCATGAAGATACTGAAAAGAGCAAATGAAAGTACTCCATAAAAATGGGAAGGAATACTTCAGATACCAACAATAGTAAAAATATCTAACATTTATTGTTGTTAAATGTTTATTGGATATTCTGGCCCATTTACTAGGGACCAAGCACTATTCTAAGCAATTTATATATTTTAACTCATTTAATCATTACAACTACCTATGAGGTATTATCATCTCCCTTTTACATGTGAGCTACATAAGGCATAGTAAGGTTGTGTAACTTGTCCAAAGTATTACAACTAATAAATGATAAAGGGAAGATTTATAACCTACATAGTCTGATTTCAGATTCTATTGTCTTCAATATTGCTCAAATACATCCAAAAATATTATTTTCTGTGACTTAATTCTAGGATGATAATTATAATAATTAACATTTATTGAATATTGACTTGTTAGTCACTAAGACAAGAGCAATTGCAAATAAACAATTCTGACAATAACCCTGGGAAGGAAAATTTTTTATTCCCATTAGACAAATAACGGATTTGAAATGATTAAATGCATTATTGCCTAGAAGTAGGTCTGGCACATAAAAAGTAGGACAGTGAGAACCTAACCTTATAAAACTAATAAAACTTAGAGTTTGCATTTGAACCTTTGTCTCCACCCAACCAATTGTATGACAATACCTTCTCAGCATGCCTAAATCTATAATTTCTCTAGATCTGTTTTTCATACTTCAGGATGAGCAATTAGGAGCCCAAGCGGTATACAGCTGGGACATGGGATGAGTTGTAATCAGATGAAGTCAAAGAAGAAGGTAGATCCTGCAGGGTCCTGGATGTCATGGTAAGGAATTTGAATTTTATTCTGTGATGAGACAGCCCTGGAACGATTTGATCAGGGCAGGGGCATGAATTATATTGATCTTTCAAGCATCTGTATGGATAATGGACTATTGGGGCCAAAGGAACCAAAATCCTAGAGGGGAAGTTGCTATAATTTTCAGGTCCGGGAGAATGTTGATCTGAAAGTGGATAGGAAGGAGTTAGAGTCTGTATATATTTTAGAGATAAAGGTAATAATTTTTTTCTGACAAACTAGATAGAGGCACTGAGTAGAAGAGAAATTAGTCATCTCACAAGTCAATTTTTAATTGATACGATGTGCTCTCATTCATAGAATGCATGATGAAGGAAGTTGCCTTTCTGAAACTTGTTTATAAACATGGATTTGAATAGTACTGAGTGAGATACGTATGTCCCTCTGAACTCTAGGGACATAGTTATGTGAAACAGAAATGTCCCTCTTGACGCTGAGGTGGGATTATGGGGGGCATATTTGTTACTCTAGACTTGAAGGGAAGTATTTGTTATTTTGGACTTGGGAGGTAACATTAATGGACTATGAGTGCATAAGCAAATGTGGTGAA
>NW_022111323.1:3976404-3977823 GCF_000313985.2 Echinops telfairi | reverse complement strand
CTGAGCAAAAACGCTGAATGTTTAATCTACTGTATCTTCTTTTTATAAGAAAAATGAGCTGTGGGAGCTCAGAACAAGAGGAATATCTTTCCAAAAGAGTAAGAGTTAGGAATTTGGAGTTAGATGGGGATGGGACGAGGTTACCAATGTATCCCAAACTTCATTATTTTTATCATGGACAGACACCACTTTGCATAATATTTTCCCTTAAAAGAACTTATTTGTGGAAAGTTTGAAAATATAAAGAGAGAACTCTTTACTGACTCTATAGATTTTAGTTATGTGTCCCTAAGTACATATTTAAAATAAATGTGTATTAAAGTCTTTATTGATGTAACAATAGCTAGAGTTTGCTGAGTACTTACTATATGGTGGGGGTAGTTCTAGAGGAGTTTATTTAGTGCAGTAGTAGTACTCAACTGTTAACCAAATCTACTACCAACTGTATAGGTGAAAAGTGTAGCAGTTTATAACTTTGTAAAATGTAAAATTTTTAAATTTCTGTAACAATTTACAGCCTTAAAAACTCTGTGGGCCAGTTCTACTTTTCCCTATTTTGTCTCTATGAGTCAAAATCTACTCCACACCAATGGATTATTGGCTAGGATCAATTCTATGTGCTGCAAGTCAGTAACCTCTTTTAGCACTGGCATTGACTTAATCCATGTGATAATGTTATGCTATAGGGGTATTCCACTCCCTATTTGGAGGAGCTGAAGCCAAGATGCATTGGGCAACTTACCCAGAGTTGCTCAAATAGTAAGTATGTAAGTTGTCTGGGCTTTGAGCATCAGATGTATGTGCTGAACCATTTCTCAAGTGGTACTCAGCATTGACTCTATATAAAACTTGTCCTAGGGGGAAAATACCACAAATTTATAGCAATGAAGAAAACTAATTTTATTGGACATATACAGAAAACAGAATTAGGATATGTACAGACACACCATCAGAAAAACTTCTGCCTTAGTCCAAAAAACTTTATAAAAATATCAGTATATATAAAAATTCAAAATAAGTAGAAGCATCAGCTTCCAAAGTTTTGTTTAATATTATCGAATCATTGTAATTTTTCCTCGCAAAAATCATTGGTTTTCAATAACTGTAGTCAGGAAGGTTTTATTTATCATATTTTTATTATTGTATTTTTATTGTGATGCACTTCAACATGAATTTTAATCATTCAATTATATTAAGAAGATTTGCACAAATATTTTCTTCTTGTACTCATGGTTATTAGCTTCCCATTTCCCCTTATTCTTCCCTGCCATGGCCCTAGGTGATTATCAATCCAGGTACTGTTTCTATATAGCTATCCTGGACTGTATATACAGAAATCATACAAAAGACAAACAGTAAGAGAAAAACTTCAACAACAATTATTAGACAAAGCAGAGAAAAGCCTCAATCAAAAAGAAA
>NW_022111323.1:3973518-3975048 GCF_000313985.2 Echinops telfairi | reverse complement strand
GGGAAAATGAGGAGCGAATACCATGGGCACAAGTGGAAAGAAAATATTTTGAGAATTATGAGGGATACAAATGTACAAGAGCGCTTGACACAACGGATGTATGTGTGGATTGTAATAACACTTGTACAAGCCCCCAACAAAGTGATTTAATTTTTTTTCAAAGGTAATAAAAACTGAAACAACTTAAAATGGGTCAAAAGGGAAATCAAATAATAAGATACTGTGTTTCAACCTAACTACATCTGCCAAAATTGACTTTACAAGCTCTCTGTTTAACAGCAAGATTATTCCCATCCCTTGACTATAGTTATAGGAGCTTCATCATAGGGTTAACCCATGTGTAGACTCTGCAAATGGATCTTGGGCTTCCAATGTCATCCATAGCCTTCAGCAAACCAGGTGTTAATTTATGCTCTGATAATGTTTCCCCTTTCAGAATTCGATTTTGTCACTTACAGTACTTGGATAACACAGCCTGGTGTGTTCTTCCACATTGATTTTGTTGATACTTCATTTAGATGGCGGTTTGTTTGAAGACAAACCATTAAGAACCCAGATGTGGGAGAGGGACATGTCTGATCAGAACACACAGGAACAAATGAATGGGGAGGAAGAGAGAGTGGAGCAAATCCTGGCCCACCAGGCCTGGAGGACAATATCCCCACTCCAAAGAGCCAATGCACAGAGTGGTCCATATGGCCGATCCCACTATGAGACACGACTTCCCTCGCTGACCCATGGCTCTACTGGGGACAACACTGGAGACTCAGTGTCAGGATTGGCCTGGTTTGACCCTGTGACACCAAGGCAAAACACTGAAGGCGTGTGGCAGAGCAACGGGGGGAGCAGATCAGGAAGCTCTCAAGGGAATGCAAAGGATAGATTTTGGGGCCAGAGTGTGGCCCCCCTTGGGACTTGACTGGAGGACACGCCTAGAGGTCAAAAATCAGACCTTGATCTAATTATAGGTTTTTCTTTCTTTTTAAAATTAATTTATTCTTTTCCGAGTCATTGGTTTTCTTTTTTGTTGTCATCATTGTGTTCTCTTTTGTAGCTTTGTCTTGCTATGCCTTGTTTTTTGGTGCATATTATTATCTCTGCAGATCTATCTAGATAAGATAGGCTGGATGAATAATCTGGAGGAGAAAACAATGGGACAGATGGTTCCGGGGGACATGGGAGAATGGGAGGCGGGAGAAAGGAGGTGATGTTGACCAATGCAGGCACAAGGGATCAACAAGTGATCTAAAATTAGTGGCAAGGAGGGTGTGAGAGGCCTGGTAAGGATTCAGCAAGGGTAATGTAACGGAGAGAAATTACTGAAACCCAACTGAAGGCTGAGCATAATAGTGGGACAAGAGGAAAATAAAAGGAAATAGAGGAAAGAACTAGGAGGCAAAGGGTATTTATAGAGGTCTAAATACAGGCATGTACATATGTAAATATATTTATATAGGACAGTGGGGAAATCGATCTACATGCATATATCTATAGGTTTAGCATTAAGGCAGCAGGTGGACATTGCACCTC
>NW_022111323.1:3947056-3972411 GCF_000313985.2 Echinops telfairi | reverse complement strand
ACAAATTCAGTTCTAGAGCATTTTCTTCTTCCTTGTACTCGTTTTTCAAATAATTTTTTAACTGTGGCAAAAAATATACACAACAAAACATTATCCAATTGCACAACTTCTACATGTATAATTCACTGCTATTGATTATACTATTTGTGTTGCACAACCATTATTAATATCCTTTTCCAAATTATTCCATCACCATTAACATAATGTCAATGCCCCCTAAGAATCTACTCTTTCTCAAGTTTGGTTTATTTCTTTGTTAATAGTTTTCTTGATATAGTATTCACATATCATACACTTCCATGGTTGAATCGCTCTTAAAAAGTACAACTCTTATCTTCACTGATCTCTTCATGAGAGTGAACATCAAGCAGGACCATATTATAAGAACTAATTGTTCTTGGATTGGGGTTAGAATTAAGTGAAAGTCAATAATCCATTCACTTTTCTAGGGTTTATTTATGCATGTCGCGTGTTCACTTTAGAGGTACCATGTTTCATGATAGAAAACATTATAAATAATCCCCTTGGGGCATAATGTAATTTTATTGATAGTGTCATTAATTTAACCATTGGTATAGAATTTAAAACACTGTTGGTAAAAGGAAATTATATACGTATAGGCCTGTTTTGGACCACAACACATGAAATGTTGACTTGTACAGATTAAACTCTTAAGTGGCTGGACACTCTTTGCACAAACAATGGAGGTTGGTGACAGGGAAAAACTTTTAATGACACTCATTCACAAAGGCTAAACCATTTCTGTAGGATTAATCCATGTCATCAGAAAGCAAGGAGAGTAAATAGGTCCAACAGGCTAGAAAATATAAGAAAATTAAAATGAGTATTGCCCTTCATCTATATGCCTTTGTTCTGGAAACAATCTGACTATGTCAAGTCCCTTAGTTGTTTGTGTGAACACTGGTTAATCTGCCCTTCCTGAAAGTAAACTGCTTCTCCCTACACGTCCAGATTTATTCTGGTCTCTGCCTCTCTCTATTTTCCCTGGTCATGGTCACTCTGGCATTTTAGTAAACAGAAGTGTGTAAACTACTTAAGATGATATCTGGACTTATGTCATCACTTAAAATGAAGTTAAGGCTCTGACTGTAAGTCAAAGCCTTCCACAGACCAAGTATCTTTAGATTTCAGGCTCAACTGCAGAATTACCTGTAATGTTATTGTTGTTGTGTTGTGTCAAAGAATCAGTTCTGACTCATAGTGACCCCATGTACAACAAGACAAAACTTTCCCCTTTCTTGCACCATCCTCGCAATTGTTAAGTTTGAGCTTATTGTTGCAACCATTATGTCAATACATCTCATGGAGTATCTTCTCCCTTTTCACTGATTCTGTACTTCACCAGCATATCATTTTCCAGTGACTGGTAACTCCTAAATAATATGTAACTTAAATGCATCAAATTTTCACTGATCTTCCATATTTACTGTTCAGCTTTCACTCACATGAGAGATTATTGAAAACACCATGGCTTGGATCAGATGCACCTTAATCCTTACAGTGACATCTTTGCTCTTTAACACTTTAAAGAGCTCTTGTGCATATTTGCCTAATGCAATACATCATTTGATCTCTTAGCTGCGGTTCCCTTGAGTATTGATTATGGGCCCAAGTATAATGCAACCCTGGAAAATATTAAGAAAAAAAGTGATCATAGTCCTTCAGCTATATGCCTTTGTTCTGAAAAATATATGACTATATTGAGTTCTGGCTTTTTATTTTAATCTCCATGGCTATACCCTACTTCAGGCCAATTGAATCAGAGGCTATAAGATGGTCCTAAATATCCATCTTTGCAAAGTCTCTAGGTAAGCCAAATATGCATCCAAGGATAAGAACCTTTTCCCTGTGCAATAAGGTTCCTACTATCCAAAATTACCCACTTAACTACAATATAATGGGTATCTGGTTATCTTGAGATTAGGGTATTCCAGGCCAAGAGAAGTTCTCAGGCAATAACACGAATATGTTTATTAACAGCTCGAAGAAACATGCTTGGCTCCCTTTAGATTTACAGAATCCCAGGAATTCATGTATCTGATAGGGAAGCAATAGCCCACACAGGGAGTATACTTGGTAGGAGGTTATACAGTCATCTGAGATAAGCTTGGATCAGCTAGGTTTTATTAACATGCCATCTGATCTTTTCACCAAGTTTAATTTGCTGACAAATTATTAACTTACAGTTGCTAAGGTATATTGGAACTTGAGAGGGGGTGGACAGCTTAGCAACTGATGGCATACCATAGCAACCAACTTCCATGCTTTAATTACAGCAAATGTGGGAGTCTGTCTGCAAAATTGCTACTGCAAGATCTGGAAAAGCAAGCCAAAAACTAGGCAGGAAGCTGTGGGTAGCAAGTAACTCACTGTATTCACTTGGGTAGCAAGTAACTCACTGTACTGGCTTTGTTGAAGAACCTCAGTTTTCTCATTTAAAATGGGGATGGTTTATAAGAACCAAGTGATAAATTTTCAGCAAATTTTAATTAAGAGGTGTAATAGATAGGTTTGTGTCAATTTGAATGGGCCAGAATCCTCAGTAGATTTACATGAATATTTCTCCCATAATGGTCCATAATATAAAGTAGCAAGCAGATGTGGGTATATTAGGGTGACATGAAACCCATTACTAAGGTCATAGGCTGATACTGTCTCCTTGGGGAGGTATCTTAATTCATATATATAAAGAGAAACTGTGCAGAACTCCCTCCCTTCTTCCTCCTCCTTCCTGATGGCCTGGATCCTGTATCTGGTTTCTTGGGACATGAGCCAGAAGCCCATCATATTGCCTGCCAACCGTGGGAACTGTCAGCAGCCTTCCATGTTGCCTGATGACCTTGTATTTATTTAACTCAGCCTCTACTGTTCGGCTTCCCAGTTCGTTTTCTTCTTCCTAGTTCATTGATCCTGACAGCTGGGTGAATCTGAATGGGCCCCTAGCTTAAGCTTGAAACTTTGTGGTAGCTCTCTCTTGATATAAATTATATATATATAATTTAAATATGGATGGTGGAGGCATGCCTGACTTCTCTCTTATGGAAAGACTTCTCTCTTATGGAAATTGACTTTGGGTTGGTGTAGAGTCAGATTCTCCTTCACCTCGGTGTAGTCAGAAGAGGTAAGATATGATGAAATGACTTTCGTGCCATTTATTCAGTTGGCATCTCGACCTGTATCTGTTGCAATGGCTCCAGACTTGTGGAAGCATTGGGTTTTGTAAAAGAAAATGGATGGGGCATGAGAAGTGAAAATTTGATTCTATGATGATTTCTAAGTAGATAAAAGTAATTTCTGGAGTGGCTAGCTGCAAATTCCAGGCGTTTTAAACATAAAAGTTAAGTGAAAGTCAGGGTCTCATAGATAATCCCTGTCAGTGGCTCAAGACCATATATATATGAATAGGATAGTCTGAGGTGGAAACCAGAATTTGAGGTTCTAGAAAGGATTGTATTTAGGATTACATGTTTATCTAACTATATTATGGATATTGGTTTCTCTTTCCCAGTTTTATAGATATATATGCATTATAGAAATTAATATTTCAAATTATGATTATAGAGTTCTTTTAAGCATGCTTTCAGCATGGGCTTGATGGGATTCAGTGAAAGGGGTGTTAGAAATATCTCAGAAGAAGCAGACTTTTGTTTCAAGCTATTATAGAATAAAAGGGCTTGAAAAAGCTGAGCCCATCAAAAACCTTGAGTGTCAATATATTTACACTTGAAAAGACATGTAGACCTACCCCAAACTGATGAAAGAATAGGATATTTACCTTTGGAGGAAAAACTGCAATGAGATAGTGGTTGGATGATTTTTGTTTTAATTTTTGAGGAATTCAGTTTGCCTTTGGATGCACCAAGGTTAGAAAAGTCTGTGCTCCTAGGAAAAAAGTTAAAGGAAGCCAGCAGACATACTGGTTTGTGTAGTAGAAATGGAGGAAATACGGCAGTGAAGAGACATGCTGAGTTTGGACATGTTCCATTGGCACCTGTTGACCTAGATCACAAAGAGTAGAGATGAGAGTGAAAAATGGATAGCTGGTCTGAAGTTTGGATTTGTAAAGATCTTGATCCTTGCTGGGGCAAGATTATCTGAAGTGCAAGAAGGTGTGAATGAATGCCCAAGCTTTCTGCTGGTACTCATTTGATTTAGTATGCTCAAACTAACTAGAGTTACATTGATGAGAACCCAAATGGATGAAGAGAAAATTATTCATTTTTGTGAGTTGCTATACAATGCGAAAGTCTTGATGAATAGCCTGCTCCCGACAAGACTTGACTTATGGATGAAGATGTTCAAAATTCCAACTGAAATAAGGATAATTCACAACAAATAACATGCTTGTCTCCTCAGAGTGCTGCGTTGACAGTAATGGGAAACTTAGATATTGGATGACTAAAATGGGAAGTGATAAAGGCATGACTTATCTGTCTTATAAAGTTTCAATGGTGTTCCTAGTCTCAAAAAGAGTGGGGCAAGGTAGGATCCTCACTGAAGAGTTTTCTCTTTTTCTATGAGTTTGGGGAAAGATAATAGGATTATATGATTCAGGTAAAATTATTTGTTAAAGGGCAGCAATTATTGATATTTCTTCATTGTATGTATACATCAAACATTTTTATTTTGTTCAATTATAAATGTGAGATGCAAATGGTTTAGTACACTTCTATTGTACATTGCATTATGCTAGGTGTGAATATGATTTTTTAATTTATTTTATTTGGAGATTATATGTAGTTATGGAGATGCATGCAAGTGCCAAATTGACAAAAGGTGAACTGTGTTAGTTAGGATTTATGTCAACATAGCTGAGCCACAATCCTTAGTAGTTTGACAATTAGGCTTCTCCTATAATATGGCCTAACATAATGTAGTAAATAGTTGTCGGATATTAGGGTTAAGTGCAACACCTTACTTGGATCACAAGCCAGTTGTCTTCTTAGGGGGGTTTGCCTACTTCTAACTCTCTCCCTTCTTCCTCCTCCTTCCTGCTGGCCTGAATCCAGCATCTGACTTCTTGGGAATTAGTCTACAGTTCCACATTGCCACTGTACTCTGGTAGCTGTCAACAACCTTACATACGGCCTAAAGACCTTGGATTTGTTGAACTCATCCTCCACAAGCTTACTTCCAAGATTATCTTCCCAATTCGTGGTTCATCAGCAATTGAAAAAAAACCTGGGATATTTACACCTGACAGAATGTAGATCCCTGTAGAGCAACCTATAGAGTTGTGCAGGAGAGAGCCGGGAGTGACACAGGAGCTCATCCAGGGGAGAACTCAGAAGTGGTCATCCCCAAACCCAGTTGGCTAATCTGGTCCCCCTTCCGTGGGGGACAGCATGGCACAGCCCTAATGCCAGGGCACCCCACAAGCCGATTAAAAATTAAATTATAAAAATGCTTTCAATCCCAGGCTGTGTTGCTTTGTGTAAGACTCCAGAAACCTGGTTCATTAGTATAGCTTTAGCATAACAAGACAGGCATAACTTACCTTTCCAGAACACAGCCTAGGATTTTAACATAACAAAACAGGACAAGCCAACAGGTGCTGAACATCACAGCCCAAGTAAAAAGCTGGCTCTACCAGACAAGTTTGGAACTCCACAGAGAGTCATTGAAAGATTACAAATAGTGGCCAAACATTTCCGACCAGGTCAGCGCCCACACTGCAAGCCCGGCCCAACAGCCCAGTGACATATGTAAAATCACTAGCCTAAGCCAACATTCCAAGGCCTCCCACTGATGATGCCACTGAGTCACCGCAGTACTTCACCTACACAGTAGTTCAACCAACCACCATAGTAGACCACAGCTAATCCATGAAACCACTTACCAGTCTCACAGAGAAAGAGGTCAGGGCCTCTCGGTCTCCCAGGAATATGATACCAAGTTCTTCCAAAGCGACATACAGAGAACAACCTAACTCAACACCCTGAACAAGAAAATAAAAATCAACAGCAGAGGGAGTCCAAAACTTAACTGTGCTCATAGAAGAAACAGATGTTGATCTTCCACAAAAATAATTTTCAGAATGCTGCTTTGAGTAATGCAGGATATTAGGGAAACAACACAGAATAAGGACACAATGAGAGAGGAGAGGAAGTCCACAATAAAGGGGATGAAGTTCACCCACCAAATGGAAATACAAAAACTAATGGATGAGGCAAAAAAGCAAAACAACAACAACAAAAAAAACCCCAAACAAACAAGAAAATGGACCCCACCAGCAGACTAAAAGAGGCAGAGAATCATACCAAAGATCTCAAGGACAATTGGGCAAACTTCAACACATGGCAAAAACAGTCCAAAAAGATAATCAAAGAGGCAGAGGGAATCCCGAGAACAATGAGAGATGCTATTCATAGGAACAATATTTGAATAATTGATCTACCAGAACAAGACACACGAAGAAGTCAACAGCTAAAATAGCGAGGGAATTCATGGAATCAAACTTACCATGCTAATGAATGAGAATCAGACATTCATACAGGAAACAGAGAGGTCACCAGTTAGACTAAACCCCAGGAAGAACTCACCAAGGCACATAGTAGTTAAATTATACAACTTCAAGGAAAAAGAAAATGTAAAGAGAATCAAGAGAAAAAAAGCCATGCTCAGATAAGAATATGCTCAGAGCTATCAGCAAATATCATGAAGAAGAGGAGATGATGGAGTAACATCTTCAAAAAGCTGAAAGAAAAACTGTCAACCAGAGAATCCTCAACCCTGCTAAACATCCTATTAAAAGAGACAGTGTGTTAGTCTGGATTGATGGGAGAAATAAATTCATAGACACTCAATGTGTATGAGAAAGAGCTTTATATACAAGAGCAATTGTACATAGAGAAAATATCTCAGCCCAGGCCAGATGAAGTTCATAAGTTTGATATTGGCCCATATATCTGATAACAATTTATAAGTTCCTCTTCAGACTCACGCAACACTTGCAATGATGCAGAATTCAGGAAGATCACAGGCCAATGGGTGGAAAATCTTGTGGATCCAGTTGCAGTGGATGCATCTCAGCACTGGCAGGGACCCCACATGGCTCCTCCAGCTCCATGGCTCTAGCATAGCTCCATGTGTCTTGTCAACAAAAATGTCTCACAGAGAGTTTGTGTCCCATCTCCAGCAAGCTATTAATCTCCTTAGTGGCTCCAAATGAGGTCATCAAGCTGTGACCTGATAAACAGGCTAAATTCCACCCCTTTACTATTAAGTCTCAAGTTCACAACAGAGTATGTAACTACCACAGACAGTGAGGTAAGAGTCTTCCCAGACCAAGACAAACTCAAAGAGTACATCATAACACACCTTACGCTGAGGAAAATCCATGCCTATTCACCGTGGTCAGAAGACCAACATCCTACAAGCACAAGCAGGAGACTGCCATAGAGCGCAACTCCATCCAGAATTCAACACACTGAAAACAACTACCAAGATAGCATTGCATCAGAGGGAAAAGAAGGCAAGAATGAATACCCCCACATAAACACAGAAAACTGAAAAGAAAGGAGATAGGAAAATGCTCAACACAAAAGGTATGAGATGACAGAAATGAATCCACAGATGGTAACGACTCTGAATGTCAACGGCCTGAATTCGCCCATAAAAATACAAAGTCTTGCAGACTGCCTCAGAAAACATAACCCATCAATCTGTTGCCTGAAAAATACACATGTTAAGTTCGCAGGCAAAAACAGACTAAAAATCAACGACTAGCAGAAAATATACCAGGCAAACTGTAACTTAAAAGAAGCATGGGTTGCAATCCTAATCTCCTACAAAAATTGACCCCAAAGTGCAAACCCAAACAAGAGACAAGGATGGGCACTATACAATGCTAAAAGGATCAGTAGATAAGTCAGTAGACTAGAAACCGGTGAGCATCATAAATACACACGTGCCTAACAAGACACCAAGGAAATTCGTCAAACTATTCATAAGATGCAAAACAAAATCACAGACTCAATAATCATAGTAGGTGACTATCAGAGAAAGAAAGATCACCGGGAACAGAGCTCAGCAAGGAGGCAACAGAACTAGACACAACAATCAGATGAATAGACCTGATAGACATTTATAGATCTCTCCAGCCAAATGCAAATATAATTTGCATTCTTTTCAAGTGCACATGGCTGATTTACACAAATAGACCACATGCTTGGTCTTCAGACACAAGTTGAACCTGAATAAATTCACACACAGAGAGGCTACTCAGACTTCCGCTTCACACCACCACACCATACAGCTGGAGATGAACAAAAGGACCACCAGAAATATAAAGGCAAACAATTGGAGGATGAAAAACGATGTTCTGTGACACGAATGGGTACTCGCCCAGATTAGAGAGTAAATTAGGACGTTTCTAGAAAATAATGAGAATGAGAATACCATGTACCAAAACCGATGGGATACAGCAAAAGCAGTTATCAGAGGAAGTTTGATAGTGATTAATGCATATATGAAGAAGGAAGGGAGACATACTGATACAATATCAAAAACCCTCCAGCAACTAGAACAGAGTCAACAGAACAACCCCTCCAATAGCAAAAAGGAAAAAAATAATAAAAATCAAGGGAGAGTTAAATGAGTGGGAAAACAAGAGAACAATTCAAAAAATCAATGAAGAGCACATACTGAGGGTTCCTTGACGTACAGCGAGCCTGGTGTCCAGGAGGACTAATGGGAGGATTCTGGTGAGTGAGAAGACCCCTAAAACAGCCCCGGGTTCCTCCCCCCATCCATGAGGTGACCCTACCATGCATCTACCCTGAGCTTGGACCCACGGAGATCTGAGAACTGATCCCTGGGACAACTTGGCTTGGCCGGATGGGCTGCTTCTGCATGCCACCACCTTGGTCACTACACACTGAGTGCTCCACCCCACCACTGGAGCTGGTTGCCACACCAAGAGCTGCTTGGCTGCCCTGCCAAGACACACAGAGCTGTGGTGGGTCCCTAGCACAGCAGCTGCCCACTCACAGCACTCCCCTAGGAGAGTTGGTCCCTACTCCCATGGTTCCCCTCTCTCCATGTGGCGGCGATTCACTGCTAAGCCCTGTTCTCTAACTCCATTCAACCAGGATCTCAGGAACTGGCCTGCAGGCTACCTGTAGCAGGTTGTGTGACTTGTTGCTTGGGGGCCCCCCTCCCCACGCAACGTTGCCTGAGACCCCTCCACGCACATACCTGTACACAATGGTATGCACCCTCCCGCCGTGGTGTCCCAAACCCATGCCACTCCTGCTGGCACTGTCCTGTGCCACTCCCATACATTCCTGTCTTCTTCTGCAGTGGAAACCCCTGCTGTTCCTGTCCACCCCCCCACCCCCACCCCACCCCCGAGATCAGCACTTCCCTTGCATTCCAGGCTTGTGGGGAGCAGGGTGGAATGCATCCTCATTCCAAAGAGCATACATCCCTCTCATATAGCCGGGATCCGGAGCCAAGGGAATAAGCTACCTGTTTCCTGGTGCTTCCTAGCCCACACTAGACACACTACCTCAGACCCCAATGTGGCCAATGCCCGTCAATTATCCTCCCACAGTCTTATCAGTGCACACAGGGATCCTCCATTCCCACCACCCACAGAAGCAGCAGCCTGTCACAAGCCAGCAGGGCACTCCCAACCTGCAGGTGCAACAGCTGCCTCCACTGGCTCTCCTTAGGGACCCGCACCAGGACACTGGGGTTGTTTCCACCCTCGGTCAGTAACCCCTCCCGTGGCAATGAGACCTTCCCTACTTTTATCTTCTATTAGACATCTTTAAAAGATTTTTTTAATTAAATAAGATAAAAGGCTGCTAACTGTGGCCTGAGAGCCCAGTTCAAAGCATCCCAGGGACATACATACAGGTTCCAACCCCACTCCAGTCATTGAAACTCCTCACCACTATAGGGCACTAAATCGCTGTGGAACCCTGCATACACAGTAGTCTGACCAACATTCATAGTAGGCCACAGGCAGCCCCTGAAAATATCCTTACCAGTAACACAGAGAAAGAACTCAGGGCCCCCTGGTCTCCCGGAAACAGGCCACCGACATCAAAAGGGTCAAGGAAGCAGCATGAAACAGCATCACTCTCAACACAAAAACTAGAAAGACAAAACACAGCAGTAGAGTTGATGATGCTCATAGAAGAAACAGATGCAAACCTGCCAAAAAAAAGAAATCTTCAGAAGACTGCTTGGAGTAACACAGGAGTTGAGGAAAGCAATGAAGGATAAGGATGCAGTGATAGAGGAGATGAAGTCCATAATTGAGGGGATGAAGTCCAAGATAGAGTGGATGAAGTCCATGTACCAAAGGTGCTAACAGATGAGGTAACAGAAGCTACACACAAGATCACGGACTTTATGGATAGAATAGAGGAGGCAGAGAACCACATCAGTGATCTTGAAGACACTCTGGCAGACTTCAGCAAATGAGAGAGACAGTAAAATAAGATAATAAGAGGCAGAAAGTAACCTGAGGTCAATGACAGATGCTATGAATAGGTTCAATATTCGAATGATTTGTCTACTGGAGCAGGACACAACGAACATGTCAACAGCTAAAATATCAAGGGTATATCTGGAAGCAAACATTACCACCTTATAGAATGAGAATCATACATTCATACAGGAAGCAGAGAGGACACCAATTAGACTAAAGCCCAAGAAGAACTCACCAAGGCATTTAATAGTCAAAATATCCAACTTCTAGGGAAAAGAGAAAAATTTAAGAGCAGCACGAGAAAGGAAGATGGTCACATAAAAGGTGCTCAGGTAAGAATATGCTCAGACTTAGCAGCAGAAACATGAAGAGGAGGAGAGAGTGGAATAGCATCTTCCAAGAGCTGAAAGAAATCAAGTGTGCCCAAGAATCCTCTACCCTGGAAAATTATTCATAAAAATAGGTGGGGGCATAAGGGTCTTCCAGGACAAGGAAAAACTCAAAGAATACACTGTAAAACACCCAACCCTGAGGAAGATACTGGCCAACTCACTATGGTCTGATTACCATCATCCACCAAGCATAAGCAGGAGACCACCATATAGCCCAACTCCAATCCAGAAGTTAGTGTACTGACAATAATTACCAAGATAACATGGCTTCAGAGGGAAAAGAAGACAAGAATGAAGCACTCCACATAAACATAGCACACTGATATGAAGGGAGATAGGAAAACACCCAGAACAAAAGGTGCAAGATGACAGAAATGAAGCCACAGCTCATGGTAGTAGCTCTGCATTTCAAAGGCCTCAATTCATACATTAAAAGTAAAAGGCTAGAAAACAGGCTCAGAAAACATAACCCAACCATCTGTTACCTACAAGAGACACATCTTAAGAGCACAGAGAAAAATAAACTAAGAATAAAAGGCAGAAAGGTAGTGGCTGGACTTCGGGTCTCTACTCATACACTACCCCCTCAGTACAAAAACACTTTGTTCTAACAACTGGCATTTTGTTATGCTCACCCTCCTGGAACAATCACTGAAGACAAAATGGGTGCATAAGCAATGTGGTGAAGAAAGCAGATAGTGTCTGGCTATTAAAAGATATAGCATCTGGGGTCTTAAAGTCTTGAGCTTAAACAAGCAGCCATCTAGCAGAGAAGTAACAAGCCCACATGGAAGAAGCACACCAGCCAGTGTGATCATGAGGTGTCTTTGGGACTTGGTAACAGGCATCAGAAGACCCACAACAATCAAACAAACAAACACACAAACAAAAACCATATTGTTGAGAACAAGGGGGGTCACAGCAGAGACCCAATGCCCATCTGTAGACAATGGGACATCCCCCCACAGGGAAGGGATGAGTCAACCAGGGCGCAGTAAAACACTGATGGAACACACAATATTCCTCTGGTTCCTTGAGGCTTCCTCACCACTCACTATCATGACCTCAGTGGTGCCTGTCATTTCAGACTAGACCAGAGCATGTACACAGGCACAGTTAAGAGACACACAGAATCCAGGAATAGGAATGAGAATAGCAATATCAGGGTAGGGGGAAGGTGGGGATAGAAAGGGAGGCAGGGAAAATGGATCACAACCATCCCCTCCCCAAATCCATGGAGATGAAAAACTAAAACAATGGCAGAAGAGAGACAGTGGTTGGTGTAAGATATGAAAATAATAATAATTTATCATTTATCAAGGGGTCATGAGGATGGCAGGGGGAGGAAAAAGAGGAGCTGATGCCAAGGGCTCAATAGAAAGTAAATGTCTAGAAAAGAATGATGGCATCATATGTACAAATATGCTTGATACAATTGATGTATGGATTGTTATAAGAGCTGTAAGAGCCCCCAATAAAATGATCTTTAAAAAAGAAGGAAAAGTAAAACTGAAGTGGACTTGGAGTCTTTAGTGACATATAAGTTCATTTCTAACAAAGGGGAAAAAAGAGTGATGGAAAATAAACAAGTGGTCTTTATGCTTGCCCAAAGGCATATCTATGGAAAATGCCTTTAATAGAAAACACCATGCAAACATCTGGCACCATCTTTTAGATAATTTTACCATAATACCAACTCACAAATACAAGTTAAGCTCACTAATATGTTATTTAACACTACATGTCCATGCATATATGAGAACTACATGAAAATTATAGCAGCACCTTACTGACTTTAACTGATGCAAACTGGTTTATAATGTGCTCAAAGTGATTTTTTTTCATTTTCTTTTCTTTCTGCACTCAACATAGCAAAATCACTTCTATTTATTCACTTAATGCCATAAATAGTGCCTGCCACAAGGAAGATGTGCAATGAATTGACTGAATATATACATGAAAAGATCTTCACAATGCTTCATTATATTGTTTTCTCTTTTACCAAGAATGTGAAATACACAAAATGTCCACAAGCAGGCTCAAAAGGAATAACATCCCACAGTGTGCCTTGTGCCATGGAGGCTATCAAATATGAAAGTACTAGTTTAACTTGCTGAATGATCTCTCACAGCTGGTGATGGAAACTGCCATGGTTAATAGAAACTTATCAGTGGCACCCTGATTCTCTTCATGTGGTGCCCAGAACATGTGTGATACCTGCCATGCCATCGATATGACACTGTGGTTACCTGTATTTCATTTGTCTTGCCACCAGGGTTTCATGAGGTTCTCACAATCTAGACTTTGGGTCTTTAATTACTTTTCATAACTCATACAGCAAGCCCGTTAGCCTAGACTCTCTCCCAATTCTGGCCCCCTTGTACTCAAGCCTCGGGCACCTTTTTGTCTGGAACAGTCTCTGATACCTTCAGGAGTGAAGCAATAAGCACATTTGTCTGCTTACAAATATTAGAAATTGTGTGGGGGCATACTCTACATTTGTGCATGTCTCTGTGTGTGACTGCAAGATGCATCAGGTCTAGGGCCTTTGAATGGGTGTCTGTCCATGTGGTTGGTATCAGGTGTGGCAAAGTCTTTCACCATATGTACAGATCTTGGGTGTAATTTCCCCAAGCCTACTCCTACCTTATCCTGCAGCTTATCACCACTATTAAAACTAACAAATGAAAACTGTGCCACGGGTTTTACACTTATTCATTTACTTGTTTATTCCTTAGAACATATTTTTGACAGAGATACTATTTTTTAATTTCTTTGTTTACATGAGAAAACTGAGATACAGAGAAGTGAAATAATGTTTTGGTACCAATTGGTGCTCACTTAGGGTATTTCAAACTAGGACTAAAATTTTAAAATGTATGTTAGGTCATAGCTAACTCATAAAATTGAAATAAAATATTTATAAAAATGCCCTTACTAATTGCTTTTTCTTGAGTCAAGACCCACCTAATTGATTTTTCCACAAAATGGGTCCATTTTACTATTCATTAAAAGCTTGCAAGCTGCCATTTGAAAATCACTGTTTTAGAGTATGTGCTTCATATCAAGTCTATTTGTATTTCTCAGAAGCTTCTAAAATGTCTCTACCTCCAAAGTGTATAACTTTAATTGTAGAATGCCAGCGATCAAGAGAAGGGAGCCAGAGAGGGAGGCACCCCTAACATGCCTGGGAGTGCTGTGCCCAAGTAAAAGTTAAGCACTTAAGGCTTGCTTTTCCCTTCTTAAAAACTTCTCTGCCCTCCTCAGAAACCAAGTTCAGCCCTACCCCAGCTACATAAGAGGGAAAGAGACTACAATGTCACACTAGCCCAGTGGTTCTCAACCTTCCTCATGCTGCGACCCTTTAATACAGTTCCTCATGCTGTGGTGACCCCAACCATAAAATTATTTTTGTTGCTACTTCATAGCTGTAATTTTGCTACTGTCATGAATAATAATGTAAATATCTGATATGCAGGATATATTTTCATTGTTACAAATTGAACATAATTAAAGCAGAGTGATTCATCACAAAATAATATGTAATTATATATTGTGAAATATTTATTTCTAATTATAAATAAATGAAATTTTGTCTGGAAACATTGTATAGCATGGGTTACAGTCTTCACACCTGGTACTCATATGTGGGTGTATCTGCATGTGGGCAGACTCTCCTGGAGATGGATAAAGAAGCAGTGTCTCTATTCCTAAGACTATCAGAAATATGTATTTTCTGATGGTTTTAGGCGACCCTTGTGAAAGGATAGTTCAATCCCCAAAGGGGTCTCAACCCACAGATTGAGAACTGCTGCATTAGACCAAGGCCAATTGACTCAAGGCAGAGGTCAGACATGCCTCCACCCTCCAACTTCCTCTTCCTTATTCTGACACCAATAGTTCCTCCCATGGTACTCTACTTCTCTGCTGGGTTCCACAATCCATTACAATGATCACACAGAATTCACAGGCAATACTCATGATTATGGTGGTTTATTTTATCAGTTAACAGGTTAAAAGTTAGAATCAGAAATGTCAAGAACACTGTTAATTTGTCTTCAGAATCACTTCTCAGTGATTGCATGCCTACAGTCACACCTCTCTCTGGTTCTGTCTCTTGACCTTTTTCCTACTCTGGTTAAATGTTACAAAGTTTATTTAGTGCTGATAAATGCCCAAAGAGCATTCCTCTCTGTAAACCAGTCTCTTGTCTGTAGGCACTCAAATTTAGTTGCTTGTGGTCTGAAAAGCCACTGCTCCGTACCATTATCTTGGTTCTTTGGCCGGTGGTACCTACATTACCCCCACCAATTCACTGCAAAGAAATCTCAGATGTTTTCTGCTCTTGTGGTTATTAATTTTCTGTGGCCATGAGATTCTGTTTCTCATGAATTTGATATGGAATATGTATACCTAGAGAAATGGTTAAACCGACCAATCCCTCGGTTAGAACCCTCTGCACATTTTTTATTTGCTCCTCCCCAGTCATTTGGTGGGAGTTACAAAGACTATGGCTAGAATAGTATACATACGATGTAATTTCATTTCACCACAATCATCAGCACTAGATGCACTGACAGAAGATAAAAGGATACAAAATTTTATGGGAGAGGGTCGCTTAGACAGAGACACTACAGAAATGCTCTACAATTAGAATGAGAGAAAACCAATATGGATAAAAGTCCTGGAGTTCTGAATTTCATAAGAAAAAAACATTAAATGAGTTGAGTCCATACAACCTGAAAATTATCCATATCCATAGGGCTGCTTGTATGAACAGAAGGGGCTGGGTAAGTGGGTCTGTTGCACTGCACAGGAGGCTGTTGGTTCCCCAGAGCACCTGAGTACAAGGAGGGGGTCATAGGACCACACATTTATCAGTGAACTAGGGCTGCCAGTGTTGTGTGGGACATCTTTCTTTCTTTTTTCATTAAACTGGTGGGAGGAACCCTAGTGGCACAGTGGTTACACATTGAGCTATGATTCATAAAGTAGGCAGTTCAAAACCACCAGCTACTCCACAGGAGAAAGACAGGGCTTTTTACTCCAGTAAACAGTTACAGTCTTAGAAACTCACAAGGGGCAGTTCTATCCTGCCCTATAGGGTACAAATGAGTTGAATCAACTCAATAGCAGGGAGAAATCGGTGGAACTAGTGAGGCTTACTAACTTATGCTCTCTACAGAGCTGTTTCTAATATCTTGGTGCTACTAGAGTACTAGTGTGGAGATTATGTTTTTCATTTTTCCAAACTTGTGAAGCTACACTAAAAGGGTAGGGTTCCGACACTCACCTGCTGCTCTCTGTGAAAGAAGTTAGTGCCCTGAAAAGCAGCACTAAGGTGTCACAGACTACATGTTGCCCACTGCTCTCGATGACAGAAAAAAGAACCCAGCTAGGCAATACCAAAGGGACATGAGTCACACACTCCTTCAACTGCTCTACATAAATTTGGCAAGAGGCCAGAGGCTACCAGAGTAGACATGAGGTTGAAAAGCAATAAGATATGCTCGCTTTGGTTTGGAGTAATTTTTTAATATTTGTTTTGCTTCATTTTTTAATTTGTTTGTTGACTTGTTTTTCTTTCTTGCATATTTGTCTATTTTTAGATCCTTTCTTTATCACTAGCCCAAATGGAGACAACTGTCCCTATACAATTTAGCTACTCCTAATACTCCATCTACTCCAGCACCACCTGATCAACAAATAAACAAAAATTAAATACACCACAATGTCTTGGGACAGCAGATAATTACAGCTCTCACAAAGACACAATGGAGAATGATACAAACAAGGAACCAATATACTGGGCTAAAAGACCTTCATGAGGAAGATAAGGCATTGGAACTACCAGAAAAGGAATTCGGAAAAATGATTCTTAGTTACCTTAAATGGTTGCAAATAAACTCAAGAGAAGTGTAGAGGGGAAAAAAGAACAGAGGAAAACACTCCAAGTGCAATCAAACAAAATAAATAAAAACTCGGGAAAATAAATAATAAGATAGTAGAAATAAATAATATATTCAAAGAGGAAGCCATAAAGAAACAGTAGATTCTAAAAGAGAAGATATTGCTTTAAATTTGGTAAGAAATTATTAAATAGCAGGGTAATCTCAAAGAAAAGGAACAAATCTCATAAAAATAAAATAGAATAAAATCACAAAACCTAGTAAACAATAAAAAAACAGAAAAGAAAGAATACAAGAGAAACCACATTAATAATTCAGCACAGATGACAAAAAACAAGGAAGCCAACACCAGAAAAATGACAGGAATAAATTCAAATGTATCAATAGTGACAATGAATTAAAGGTGCTGGTCAAAAAACAGAGAATAACAGAATGAATTAAAACAACAGCAACAACAACCAAGCCCCATCACTATGGTGCTTGAAACAAACACACCTTAGACACAAAGACAAATACATACTAAAAATCAAAGAGTGGAGAAAATATATCAAGCTTATGGAGAATTTTTAAGTTGAATTAACAATATTAATCTCTGATAAAATAGACTTTAAAGCAAAATTCAACATCAGAGACAAAGGGCATGAAATAATGACCAAAGTAAGAAACAACCATGTTAAAAATGCACTAAATGAAAGACGTTCAAAATACATTAACTAGATACTTAAAGATTTGAAAAATAAAACTTAGACAACACTACAATATAATTAGGAGACATCAGCACACCATCCTCAAAGGACAGAACTAGAAAGAAACAAAAAATGACTAAATTCCACAATTAATGAATTTGACCAGAATGGAATATATGGTGTCATAGAGCACATCTTAATACATTTAAAAGCACTGAGATACTACAAACCATCTTCTCAGATCACAACAAAATAATACTGGAAATTTTAAAACAGAAAATCAAGGTAGGGTGTGGATAAAATAAATGGAAATTGAACAGCATCTGCTTAAAAATTACAGGATATTTTTTTTTTATGTTTTACAGTGACCACTGTTTCCCTTCACTCACTTTTGTGTTGTTCATCCCCCTGAGAGGGGGCTATATTTCAATCATTGTAATCAGTTCTCCTTTGCTCCCCCCAACTTCCCTTACCCTCCTAGTATCACTACTCCCATTATTGGTCCTGAGGGGGTTATCTGTCCTGGATTCCCTGTGTTGTGAGCTCTTATCTGTACCCATGTACATGTTCTGGTCTAGCCAAATTTGTAAGGTGGAATTGGGGTCATGATAGTGTGTGTGTTGGGGGTGGGGGTGGAAGCATTAAAGAACTAGAGGAAAGTTGTGTGTTTCAACGGTGCTATACTGCGCCCTCACTGGTCAATCCCTTCCTTATCAGCCTTCAGAAAGGAGATGTCCAATTGTCTACAGATGGAATTTGTGTCTCCACTCTGCCATCCACCTAATTCCCATCAATATGATTATTTGCTTTGTTTTGTTTTTAGTTGTTAATGATTTTTATCTTTTATAAAAATCATTTTATTGGGGTCTCATGCAACTCTTATCTCAATCCATCCATCCATACGACGTGTCAAGCACATTTGCACACTTGTTACCATCATAATTTTCAAATCATTTTCTTTCTACTTGAGCCTTTGTTATCACCTCCTCATTTTTTCCCTCCCTCCTTTCCTCCCTCCATCATGAACCCTTGATAATTTATAATTTTTTTTTCATGTCTTACACTGACTGATGTCTCCCTTCACCCACTTTTCTGTTGTGTGTCCCTCTGGGAGGGGGTTATATGTAATGGATTCCCTGATTCTCTCCCCACCTTCCCCTTCCCCTCCTGGTATCTCTACCCACAATATTGGTCCTGAGGGGTTTATCTGTCCTGGATTCCCTGTGTTGCCAACTCTTATCTGTACCCATGTATATGCTCCAGTCTAGCAAGATTTGTAAGGTAGAATTGGGGTCATGATAGTTGGGGGAGGAGCATTGAAGAACTAGAGGAAAGTTGTATGTTTCAATGGTGCTATATTGCACCCTGACTGTCTCATCTCTTCCTTGTTATCCTTCTGAAAGATGATGTCCAATTGTCTACAAATAGGCTTTGGGTCTCCATTCAACACTCCCCCTCATTCACAATGTATGATTATTTTGTTCTGGGTCTTTGGTGTCTGATACCTGATCCCATCAACACCTCATGATCACACGGGCTGGTGTGCATCTTCCATGTGAATTTTGTTGCGTCTCAGCTACATGGCCACTTGTTTATCTTCAAGCCTTTAAGACCCCAGATGCTATATTTTTTGATAGCCAGGTACCATCAGATTTATTCAACACATTTGCTTATGCATCCATTTTATCTTCAGTGATCATGTCAGGAAGGTGAGCATCATGGAATGTCAGATAATTAGAACAAAGTGTTCTTGAATTGACAGAGTATTTGAGTAGAGGCCCGATGTCTGCCTGCTACCTCAGTATTAAACCTATAAATATATATACATAGATCTATTTCCCCATCATTATATATAAATATATTTACATGTGTACATGACGGTATTTAGACCTCTATAAATGCCCTTTTCCTCCTAGCTCTTTCCTCTATTTCAATTTGCTTTCCTCTTGTCCCACTATCACACTCAGCCTTCATTTGGGTTTCAGTAATTCCTCTCGGTTACATTGCCCTTGATCAAGTCCTATCAGGCATCCTAAAGCCTCCTCTCCATTGATTTTAGATCACGTGATGTTCCCTTGTCCCTGGGTTTGTTAATATCCCCTCCCTTTCCCCCGCCTCCTCCTCTTCCATGCCCCCCAGAACTGTCAGTCCCATTGTTATTTCCTCCAGATTGTTTATCCCACCTATGTTATCTAGATAGACATGCAGAGGCAATAATAAGCACAAAAACAAGACAGAGCCAAATAAAACAACAAAAGAAAACAAAATAATAACAAAAAACACGAGGACACACAAAAAGGAAAGTCTATAAATAGTTTCAGGTCTGTTTGTTGACTTTTAGGAGTGTTTTCTGGTTAAGTCTGATGGGGTGCCACACCCTGGCCCCAAAGTCTATTTTTGGTATTCTCTGGGGATTTCATTGCTCTGCTGCCTTTGCTGCTGTTTCACACTCTTAGCATTTCACTTGGGTGTGGTGGGGTCAGATTGAGCACAATTCCAGTACTGTGCCTCCAGTGTTGTCTTGCCTAGTGCTATGGGTCAGTGAGGGATGTCATGTCTCATGGTGAGGCTGGCCCTATGGTCCTCGCTGTGCATTGACTGCTCTGAGCAGGAAAGTCGTCCTCGGAGCTTGGTGGGCCAAGATGTGTTCCACACTCTCTCCTTCCCTCTTCATTTGCTCCTGTGTGCTAATCAGATGTGCCCTTCTCCCAAAGCTGTAGCTTCAGTGCAGTCCTCTGAAGGGAATTCTTCTTGGGGAAAGGGTGGTGTCCACATAATTGAAGTTGGTGCCGGCCCCTCAGACATCTCTATTGGTTTCCTGCTTTATGCCAGTATGTTGCATTCACGTCTTCGCACACTGGGTTGAAGTCTGGTCCCTCCCTCCCTCTCGTGTGCAGATATAAACAACACCCTCCCATTGGGTAGGTGAGTGCCCTGTTCTCCCACTGCCATGTCTTTATTTTTTCTTTACCCCTTCTTTTTAGTCGGTTACTATATGTGTATTCCTGGATTGGGTCATGTCCTACCATAGTACCTAGACCTCATGCCAGGAATATATGTATACTATAGCTTTTCCCCTATGCCCCTTTTGCATTTTTAAGCTTACTTCAGCAAACTCATATTATACTTGTCCCTTTGCGCTTGGATTACTTCTCTTAGCATAATTTCCTCCAGTTCTTATCATGCGGCGATGTGCTTCATCCATTTTAGGGATCCTTTTTGGGATGCGTAGTACTCCATTATATGTATGTACTAGTTTTTCAATCCATTTTTCCATTGGTGGAAACTTGGGTTTTTTCCAACTCCTTGGAACTGTGCCGCGATTAACATTGGAGCACAGATGTCCGGCTGTGGTTTGTTTCTTGCCTCTTCTGGGGGAATGCCCAGTAGGGGGATTGCTGGGTCATATGGTAGCTTGATTTCCACCTGTTTGAGATATTGCATAATTGATTTCGATAGTGGCTCTTCACTCCTACAGGTCCATCAGCAGTGGACGAGAGTTCCTATTTCTCCACAGTCCCTCCAACACTTGTCACTTTCTGATTTATTAAATTGAGCTATCTATGAGGGTGTTAGTTGGTATCTCATAGTTGTTTTAATTTGCATTCCTTTTATGGCTAATGACAGCAAACATTTTCCCATAATTTTATTGGCCATTCAAAGTTCTGCCCTTGAGAAACTTCTGTTCAGGTCCTTTGCCCACCCCCTCGGTGAGCAATTAGTTTTTTTTTTCTTTTTAGAAGCTAGCACAGTACTGTAGATTTTAGTAAAAAGGCCTTTGACTGATGTGTCATTGCTAAAGATATTTCCCCAGTTTGAGGGCTCTCTTATTACTCTCTTGGTAAATTATTTTGATGTATACAGGTTTTTTATCTTCAGTATATCCCACTTGTCAATTTGTGCGTCATTTGTATTTGTGTCCTTCCCTATTTCTGATAGCCTACGTATTGCCTGAGCCAAAGTTCTCAGATTTGTCCCAATTCCTCATTGATGGTCCTAATAGTTTGGGGTTTTACCTCAAGGTCTGTGATACACCTTGAGTTTATTCTTGTACATGGATTGAGGTAAGGGTCTTGTTTCATTTTTCTTTAGGTAGCTATCCAGTTTTTCCAACACCCTTTGTTCAAGAGGGCATCTGCTTCCCATTTGATATATTTTGGGCCCTCATCAAAATCAGTACGCCAATAATTTTATTTCTGAATTTTCAGTTCATTTCCATTCTTCTGAATATCTGCCAATATACTAATATCATGTGGTTTTAACCAATGTGGCTGTATAATTGGTTCTAAAGACAGGGAAATCTAGGCCTCCTATTCTGTCCTTCTTGAGGGGTTCTCTGCTAATTCTGAGCTTCTTCCCACTCCATATGAAGTTGCTAATCAGTTGTTCCAATTCTTTGAAGAAAGATCATAATATTTGTATCAGGATAGCATTAAACTTATATAGTACCTTGGGTAGAACTGAAATCTTTACTATATTGAGTCTTCAACTCCACGAGCATGGGATAGTCTTCCATTTGTTGAGTTCATGCTTGGTTTCTTGTAATAGTGTTATGTCATTTTCCTTGTACAAATCTTTTGTTTTTTTCAGTCAGGTATATCCCTAGATATTCCAATTTGTGCTTGGAAATTGCGAAGGGTACTACTTTTTTTATCTCCTCTTCTGTGGACTTGTCTGATGTGTATAGCATCCTGATAGACTTCTGTTTGTTGATGTTGTATCCTGCCACTCTACCATATTCCTCTGTTGCTTCCAACATGCCACTTGTGGTGTTTTGGGGATTTTCAATATATAAAATCATATCATCTTCAAATAACAATAGTTTTGACTCTTCCTTCCCCACACGAATACCTTTGATGTCTTTCTTCGTCTTATTTTGTTAGCTAGGACCTCCAGTACAATGTTAAATAAGAGTGGGGACAAGGGGCATCCTTGTCTGGTCCCCTTTTTCAGTGGGATTGTTTTTGTCTTTTCTCCATTGACTACCAAATTGGCTTTTGGTTTTTCATATATAAGGTGTATTATATTGAGGACTTTTACTTCCATTCCTATCTTCTTGAGTGTCTTACAGAAGAATTGGTGTTGGATGTTAGCCAATGCTTTTACTGCATCTATCAATACTATCGTGTGGTTCTTACAATTTTTCATGTGAGTGTGGAGAATAATACTAATGGTCTTACGTAATTTGAACCATCCCTGAATCCCTGGTATGAATCTCACTTGGTCATGGTGAATTATTTTTTTATATACTTTTGTGTTCTATTGGCCAGTATTTTATTAAGGATTTTTGCATCAATGTTTATGAGGGATATTGGTCTATAGTTTTCGAGTCTTTGGGGATCCTTGCTCGGTTTGGGTCTCAGAGTTATACTAGCTTCATGGAGAGAGGTCCGGAGTTTTCACTGTTTTTCTATATTCCAGAAGAGTTTGTGTAGAACTGGTGTCAGTTCATCCCTAAATGCTTGGTAGAATTCTCTTGGGAAGCCATCTGGTCCAAAGGATTATTTTTGGGTTGGTAATCCCTTGATAACCTTGTCTATTTCTTCTATTGCTATGGGTCTGTTGAGATTCTTGACGTCCATCTGGTATAGTCTAGGGAGGGATTTTTTTCCCCAAGTATTTGTCCATGTCTTCCAAGTTGTTGAATTCATTGGAGTATAGGCCTTCCTAGTGCTGTGTAATTATCTTTTTTATTTCATTAGGGTCCGTTGTAATATTCAATTTCATCCCTCATTCTTGCTATTGAAATTTGTCCCTTCCTTTCTTTAGTTATGTTTGCGAGCAGTCTGTCGATTCTGTTAACCCTTTCAAAGAAGCACTTTTAGTTGCATTAATTTTCCCATAGTTTCCATTTTTTCCCTCTGATGAATCTCAGCCCTGATTTCATTATTTATTTTATTTTGCTATTAGTAGGATTGTCCTGTTGACTATGCTCTAATTACTGCAAGTTTTCTGTTAGAATATCAATCATAAGTATGTGGGGTTAATTGAAGGGCAGAGGGATAAACGGCTTGGTGAGCCTCGCCTTTCTAGTTCTTGCATCTTTTGCTTTGTGATGGCCGGACCAGAGTGTAGCTGCCTTAGCCATTCCCTGCTTCAGATGACAAGGCTCACTTCCTGGAAGACATCCCTGAGGAGAAGCAGCATGGACCTACCCCAATGCAGCCCTGGGTGCTGGAGCAGCCGTGTGGAGGCCCCTGCCAGCACTGATATGCTTGCACATTCACTGGTTCAGTTGTACTTCTACAGTTAGTTTCATAGTGTGTGTTTTGTGAGATGGAGGAGAAATTTATAGACTGTTGTTGGAAATATGGGTTAATGTTGGACTTGTGGGCTTGGGCAGTACTGGGTTTAGATATTTTCTTGATGTACTCCTAACCTTTATATAAAACTCTCTCTTATACACGAGTTTCTGTGGATTTGTTTCTCTAAAGTACCCCGACTAATACAGTCTCTCGTCCTTTTACATGTGTGCAGGTATTGCTATCAAATTTCCTCTGATAACTGCCTTTGCTGTGTCCCAAAAGTTTTGGTACATCGTATTCTCATTCTTGTTGGCTTCTAGAAACTTCCTGATTTCATCTCTGATTGGGCCCAATACCCACACCTTTTGCAATAGAGAGTTATTCATTCTCCAATTGTTTGCTCTTATTTTCTTACTTGTCTGCATGTTGATTTCCAGCCTATGGTATTGGGGTTCTGAGAGAGAAATCTGCATGAACTCTATGCGATTGAGTTTACAAAGATTCAACTGTGTCCCAACATGTGGTCTGTGATTATGTGACATGTGGGCTTGAAAATAATGTGAATTTTTTTGTATTGGGTTGGAGAACTCTGAAAAATATCTATCAGGTCATGTCCTCTAATCGTAATGTTTAGATCTACAAACTACTTGTAAAGCTTCTTTCCCTGTGATTTATTTTTCTGAGAGTGGTGTATTAAAGCCACCTACAATAATTGTTGAGCCTATAATTTCTTTAATCATCTTTTGGAGTGTTTGATTGATGAATTTCGTGGGTATCTCCTTGAGCATGTAAATATTTATTATACTCACTTGTTTTTGGTCTACTGTTTTCTTAAGCATTGCACAGTGCCCCTCCTTATCTCTTGTTATGGCTTGCACCTTGAGATCAATTTTGTCTGAGCTTAGGATCACAACCCCTGCTTCTTTTTGAATTGCCATTTGATTGGTATATTTTTATCCAGCCTTTTATTATCAACCTATTTTTTGTTTGTAATCTTGAGATGTGTCTTCTGTGGGCAGCAGATCAATGGGTTTTGTTTTCTAAGGCAGTCTGCTAGCCTCTGCCTTTTAATGCCCCAGTTCAGTCCATTGATATTTTGGGTTAGAACATCAATCTGTGCACCCTGTGATGTCATCTTGTACCTTTTGTGTTGGGTATCTTCTTCCTTCCCTTTCTCATCAGTGTGTTGTTCATGTGTGTGTGTTTCATTCTTGACTTCTTTCCACCCTTAAGCCAATGCTCTCTTGGGTGCTGTTTTCTCTTTGTTTCCCTCTGCTTGGGGTTTTTCTACATGGCAGTGTCTTATTTGTGCTCAGTGAGTGCTATTCTATTGCCCATACTGGGTCGGCAAGGATCTTTTGTAGGGCTGGGTTTTTTTTAAACATATTCTTTGAATTTTTCCTTATCTGGGAATACTCATACTTCTCCATCTATCTTGATAGATGATTTGGCTGGATCTCTGTAAATCCCCTCTCCCTCCTAGCTCTTTCCTCTATTTCCTTTTCCTTTCCTCTTGTCCCACTATCATGCTCAACCTTCATTTGGGTTTCAGTAATTCCTCTCAGTTACATTACCATTGATCACGCCCTACCAGGCCTCCTACACCCTCCTCAGCACTGATTTGGATCACTTGTTTTTCCCTTGTCCCTGGGTTTGTT
>NW_022111323.1:3943929-3946573 GCF_000313985.2 Echinops telfairi | reverse complement strand
TCAGATCGGGCACAACTCCCACACTGTGTCTCCAGTGTTGTCCCCTGTAGGGCTGTGGGTCAGTGAGGGATGTCGTGTCTCATAGTGGGGCCAGCCATATGGTCTTCTCTGTGGATTGGCTGCTCTGAGTGGGAGTATTGCTGTCAAGGTTTGATGGGCCAAGATGTGCTCCACTCTCTCTTCCTCCCCTTTTGTTTGCTCCCATGTGCTCTGATCAGACATGTCCCTCTTCCTGAGCTGCACTGTCAGAGCTGTCCTCTGAAATAAATTATTCTGGGGGGAGGGGCAGGTGTCCACGTAGTTGAGATTGGGGCCGGCCCCTCAGATCTCTCCAATGGTTCCCTACTCCTTGCTGGAATGTCACATTCACATCTTGGAGCACCGGGTTGAAGTCTGGTCTCTCTTTCCCTGTAGAGATATAAACAATACCTTCCCCTTGGGTGAGTTAGTGCCCTGTTCCCCCGCTACCCATTCATTTTTAATTTTTTTCATTTCCCCTCTCCTTTTTAATTGACTGCTATATGTATCCCTGGATTTCGTCTGGCCCCTACCATACTACCAGGACCTCGCCCCAGGAATGTTTGTTTACAGTAGCTTTTTCCCTGGAAAATGACTCAGTCCCTTCTATGTGGTGTGGCAGGTGCTCCAGAAGACGCCTTACACATCCCATTAAACAGACACAATTCCAGCCTCTTTGTAATTATTTTACTGCTCAAGGACTCTTTTAATTGAAGGATTCTCTTCTTGTCTCTTTGTAATCTCTCTGAAAGACAAGGTTGAATAGAAAGTCTACTAGTTTCTTCAAAACAGTGAGAGTGAGTGAAACCTGGGGCCAGAGGCTAGAGGTCTTGCTTCTCTACATCTCTTTCTACTGTCTCCTTGTATCTAGAAATGTGGTTTGTGGACCAGCATTAATGGTATCACTTGGACACTTGTTAGAAATGCAGAACATCAAGCCGCACCCCAGACTTAATGAATCAAAATCTGCATTTTTATAAGAACATCAGTTAACATTACAGTTTGAGATGCACTGCTCTCGATGGACTGCATGCCTCATATATGGACACAGTTATTGCTGAAGCAATCCTTTCTGGCTTCCACCTTGTGGAACTGTAAAAGGATAAAGAAGGGTTATGAACGTTAGTGATCTCTATAAGACCAGAGTCATCATCTAGGTGCCTGTAAAGGCTAAACCAGACCTAGTAGGCTGGGATTCTCGTTGTGAAAGAGACAGTTTTCATCTAGCCCCAGCCCATTTTTAAGAGGCAAAAAAGGCAGGCCAGTGCTTCCTTGCTTTCAAACTATTTGATTTTCCAAGAGAAGCTTGGGATTCAGATTTTAAAATCAGAAATATTCTTATTTTATATATGTATGTATAATATACGCACTTGTGTGTGTGTGTGTGTGTGTATGTATGCTTTGAGTAAGAAGAAGACCTCGATAAATTAACTCTTTAGTATGGAGGAAAGACTTTGAATGCTCAATCTCTGAGGAAAGGATGACAAAAGAGCTGAATACCCCAACCATTAAATAAGGGGCAAAAATCCACACCTGGACACCAAGCAAACCAGCAAATTCTCTGATGGCTGTCAAAGAGCTGAACTACAAGGCAATCTCAGTGCCTGGCAATAAGAAAAGGGAACTGCAAATTATTTGCTGTTTGGCTATGAGCTAATCAGCACCTCTACAGTGCAGAGCAATCTCTGGTGCTCTACAATGAGAACGGTCGCCTCTCCTCAGCTTCTCTCTGCCCTGGGTGAATGTAGAAGTGAAAAACACCTAAAATAGTGCACCCAACACAGAGTTGTACCTCTTCCTCCACATGCATGGTTCTGAAAGTGTAGTCTGAAAGAAGAACAGACTAGGCTGGAATGACACAAAACATGAGAGGCTACAGAAAGAACAAGGAACTGAAACCGAATTGGTTGCTTAAGGCTCCCTGGTGCCTAGAAGGCATAATGAGCCACACATTTATGGCTCAGAGGTAGCAAAGGCTGGAATCATCCATCCAGTACTGTTAATGAACTCCAATGGAAGGATACTTCTCTTGAAGTATCCGAGGGCTAAAGAAACTGTGAGGACTGCCTGGGACAATTTCTCTTGTTGTTTCCCCCCTACTCTTTTATTTTGAACAACTGCCAGTACAATCCCAATAGGAGCAGACCATATCCCATGATGGTCACAGAAGTCATCTATGGAATGGAAATTTTGAGATAAAGAAGCATATTGTTCCGTCTTTGGGCTCAGTTGTTGTTTGTTTGTGTTGTTATTTTCTATTGATGTTTTCATAAACCATCAGAGGAGATACACAAGTCTCATTGTGGAGAGGGAGTAATTGCTAACTCCCCACATCCCTTTGTTGATCATAAAAGTCTCTACGCACTAACCTCACACCTGTAGCTGCAATCCTACTATGCACACTCTGGCAGATCTTTGAGAAACATGACCTGGTGACTGAGAAAGAGAAAACAGTTTTGTTTTCAAACTGGATGTGTGTGTGTGAGTGTGTGTGTGTGTGTGTGTGTGTGTTTGTGTGTGGGGGTGGGGGTGTGGGCTGTGTTTTTGGTCACTTGCCTCTTGGCTTGTTTTTCTGTGTATGTGTTTGTGTGTTTTTACTCTTGTTTTGTTTTAATAATTCCTTTCT
>NW_022111323.1:3926527-3942855 GCF_000313985.2 Echinops telfairi | reverse complement strand
CAGGGAACTGCTAAGGCAGCTGCACCCTGGTGCGACCATCACAAAGCAAGAGACCAAGAGACTAGAAAGGTGAGACTCACCACCCATTTATCCCTCCGCCTTTCAATTAGCCCCACGTGTGTTTATCGGCCAGGTTGGCACAATTAACTAACTCAACCCCAAACAGCATAGACCCACAAAAGAAAATCACCACAACATATAATACTCTAACTTTCTATATTAAAGACAAGTCAAAAAACCTTGAGTGAAACTTGGGATAAAAGAAAATGCTGCAATGGGGAACAAATTAGACTGAGGTCAGATTTTTCAGTAGAAACCATGCACATAAGAAGGCAAAAGAATGACAGATATAAAACTTAGGAAGAAAAATGCTAACAATGCATCTTATAGATAGCTAAAGGATCCATCAAAACTGAGGGTGAAATAAAGACATTTTCAAAAAAGGAGAAATATAAAATTCAAGATCAACATTACAAAAGCAAACCAAACCAAAGGTGTGTGTGTGTGGAGGGGGGGCACTTGAACAGACAATTAGCAAGAAGAGCAGACATCAATCTGAAATCAACATACAAACATGACCACTCACCCGTCAACCCAGTTAAAGCAGTTCTTAAAGTAAAACAAACTTAGAAGACTGAAAATAAGGAACCAGAAATATTATTCCAAAATGAGGACAATTACAAAGTAAACAGAGGGAATAGTATAGATACAAAGCATTCTAATAGAGAGGAAACCAAGAAGCTTTCAAAAAAGGAAAGACTATCTTAAACATGGGAAGAAAATAATAAATTACAAAATAACCTCAAAGGGAATGAAAATACCTTATCAAGATAAACAGAGGGGAAAAAAGACTTAGTAAACAATAAAGTAACAGTAAATGGTGAAAACAAGGAACAAAGAAACCACAAAAAGTATAGCAAAATGACAGCAATAAATTCATACCTGTCAATAATGATATTGAATGTAAATGGATAAAATGCACCAGTCAAGGGTCAGAGTAGCAACATGGATGAGAAAATAAGATCCATCAACATGCTATGTACAAGAAACACACCTTAGACACAAAACAAAAATAGGCTAAAAAATTGAAAGATAGAAAAAATATGTCAAGCAATCAAAAAGAAGCAGGAATGACAATACTAACCTCTGATAAAATAGACTCCAAGGTAAAATCCATCATGTGAGATAAGAGAGTCATTACATAATGATTTGAGGGATAAATGAAAAAGGAAAGATCCGTATACGAAAATTAATCAGTTTTCTGTAAACTACCAAAGCAAGCTCTGAAAAGAAATGAAGAAAACAATGCCATTTACAATAACTACTCTGAAAACAAAAAAACTTAGGAAGAAATCTAACCAAAACACAAAAGACGTACAAAAATACCCGCAAACAAACCCCAAAACAACAAACCCACAAGAAACCAAAATTGATAAGAAGACCTACATTTTATAAATGTGAATATTAACCAAAACAATCTGTAAATATCATGAAATTTTGGTCCACATCCAAGATAGAAAAACTAATCACCAACTTCACATGGAAAAGAAAGAGTCCCAGGATAAGAAGATCAAAGTAGGAGGTTTTTCACTTTTTAACTTCAAAAACTACTACCCAGTCACATTTCTCAAAATAGCTTTGTACTGTAATGATCGATATATCGACAAATGTAACAGGATAGAAAACCCATAAATTAAAAATATTCACCTACAAACAACTAGCTTTCAAAAAAGGACCAAAAAGCATTAAATATGAAGTAGATGCCCTCTTCAAATGGTGCTAGAAATTTTGATATCCATTTGCAGGAGAATGAATCCGGACCCATAACTCATTTCCTACACAAAAACGAACTCAAGATGGATAAGAGAACTAAATGCAAACCCCAAAGTTATCAGAAACATTAACAAAAAATTAAGACAAACTTAAGAGCCCCAATGCAGGGCATATAAGGACAATTAGATATAACAAAGGAAACACACAGTGAAGTACAAATAGATGATTGGGACCTATTATAAATAAAACATGTATGTATATGAACAGACTTTATCAAAAGAATAAAATGAGAATCCATGGATAGGGAAAACAATCTTTAGCAATGATATAATGGAAGAAGGATTAATTATTAAAATCTACAGAATTCTGCAACATCTCAATAAGAAACAAACAAATAACCTTTTAAAAGTTGGGCAAAGGACCCTAGTAAACAATTCACCAAGTATGACACTCAAATGACTAACAAATTCATGGGAAATTCTACTGGCCATCAGGGAAACGTTATACCATCTAACACCCACAACCACTGCCCAATTAAAAAAACCACACAAAGCAGATAAAAACAAATGTTGGAGAGGGCATGAGGAAATTGGAACTCCCATTCACTGCTGGTGGGCTTTTAAGTACATACAACCACTGTGGAAAGAGATAGGTGATTCCTAAAACAACTGGTAATATAAAACCAAATGGCCCAGAAATACCATTGCTGGGCATATACCCCAAAGAAATAAGAAAGAGATCATGAACAAGAGTATGCACTCCCATGTTCATTGGAGCACAATTCAGAATTTCAAGAAGTTGGAAACAGCCCAAATTCCCATCAGTAGAAGAATGGATAGAAACTTTTGTATATATACATATGGAATACAACTCATCCCTAAAAAGTACTAATAAAATCATGAAACACCTCATGACATGAAGGGATCTGTAAAACATTATGCTTATTGAAGTAATTAATAACAGAAAGACAAATACTATATGAGCCCACTGCTGCAAGAATAAACATGAAGATGAAGGCAAATTCATGCTTTCAGGTCATGCAATCCACTAACCAAGACAGTCAAGCAATGCGCTAGAGAGCTATACTAGTGACCAAGAACCATAAACCATCCTCTCTATAATGTATATCTTGAAAAGTACTTGGACAGAGGAGTTCTCATTTCAGCTGGGATCAGATACACATGAATGAGGGAAATAAAGATGATCGTTTAGTTAGTGGCTGCAAAGATGTGATGAGGTACCCCCAAACCAGCAGACAATACTACCAGAATGATACATGATCTTGATGGGAATATCAAGTGAAGAGGGAGGAAGAAGGAGAACATACACGTCTTAGAAAAGACAAGTGCACTTCCTTTGGTAGGAAAAGGGGGAGGACTAACTTCCCACAGGGGTGAAAAATGACTAACAATACTTTTATGGACCTCAAGGGGAGAGTATGCCAGGGACTATGCTCCCAATAGGGCACATTGGTCCAAGTTTCTGTACACCTCCTGAGGAACCAGGTCATGGGCCATAGAATACTGGGACGCCAAACCCTATATACTTGAGGTGCACAACATAGTCCAAAGGACATACCAGAGAAATGTGATGTGGAATCCCCATTAGGTGAACTGGGATCTACCTCAAAAGGACCTGAAACCCCGAGGACATATGGCTGAAATTAAATGGAATGTGAAGAACCAGAGGACAGCTATACCAAGAGTATTGATCTGCTGGCTGGCAGACTAACATTTACTTTTACATCAATGCCCAACTTTATTATGGCAAGTGGCATTCTGGCAAACCTGTGTCTGACATTGCCACTGAATACTATTGTAAGTTTTCCTTGACCATCAACTTCTATTGTTTGTGTAAATAGTGTTCCGTCACATAAATACTTAATCTGTGCAAGTCAATAATCCATGTATCATGATTCATGGTTAGCCTACACTTGTCTAATCTCCCTTTCTCAATAGTGTTTTAAATGCATCACCACGGGATAAATCAATGACACTATAAATTGAAGGACCTTATGCTCCTGGGAGATGATCAATAAAATTCTCTACCATAAAATAACAAAGATGTGTCTAAGGTAAGGTGACCAGACATCCACTTTTGGTGGGACAGTGCCACTTTTTTGGTGTTTTTTAAAAGTCCCATTTTTTGGAAAGAATGCATGGCAAGCTAGGGAATGGTCTATTTGGTCCATATAGACCAAATTTTTAATCAAGGGAACCCCCCCCCCATCCCCGTCAATGGTATTCTGCTTTAAATCTGGTCACCTTAGTCTAAGGTGAACCAGAGGCAGATAGCCAACATAGATTTAGGAATGGTTTTGGGGTTCTCAATTAATCCTAGCTCCAATCTAAGAACAATTAGCTCTTACATTGTTGCCTTCCTTGATACATGCCCTCGTAAAGGAAATATGGAAAAGACGGGTGATACAGCAAAGTGTGGTGAAGAAATTAGATGGTGCCTGGCTATCAGAAAGAATATTGTCTGGGGTCTTATAGGCTTGTTTTCAAGCAAGTAGTCATCTAAGTGTGATGACAATTAAGCCCACATGCAAGAAGCACACCAACATCTATGATATAATCCAAATCTGAATGAAGGAATGGCATCAGAGCTTAAACATAGAAATTCTGGTTTGCAGAAGGCTATGGATGACAGTGGAAGCTCAAAATACATCCATAGGATCTACAAATGGAATAAGCCTTCAGCGATTCCCCTCAGAACCATAATTGAGAGATGGGAACAACCTGATTATCAGACAGAGAGTACTGTAGAGATGATTATAGTATATTCACATGATAAATCTGATTTGAATGGCTAAAATCTTGTTATTTGCTCTCCCTTTGGATACACTTTGAGTTTGATCTGGTTTTTAATATTTGCTTTTGTCTTGTTTTTAAGTTACTTTTTTTCAAATTGGGACTTATATCTGTTGTATTTTGTAATTGTTGGTTGTGTTCTGACCCTCTGTTATGGATCTTTCTATGACTTTTTGTATGA
The DNA here is from genome assembly GCF_000313985.2 of Echinops telfairi. NCBI lineage: Eukaryota > Metazoa > Chordata > Mammalia > Afrosoricida > Tenrecidae > Echinops > Echinops telfairi. The sequence goes on along the minus strand of NW_022111323.1, from coordinate 3,938,088 downwards.
AAACCAGTTTGAGTGAATTTATAGAGACAATAATTAGAATAGGGTTCCTGGGAGGGGAGGAGGGGTATAGCAGATGGGGAGGGGGTGGTAATGGGGAGCTGATATCAAGGTGTACAAGAAGGAAGAAAATGTTTTGAAAATGATTGTAGTAGCAATTGTACACCCCCTGCTTGATATGATATGTTATGTAAGATACATTACACCTAGTTTCTATACAGCTCCTGGGGACCCAAGCCATGTGCCACAGAATACTGGCATATTGGACCCTGTGTTTTTGAGGCACACAACATCCTTCATAGGCCAAACCAGAAGGACTCGAAATGGAAATCCCACCAAATGAACTTGGCTCTACTTCAAATTCAGCTGTAGCCACTTAAGGCCCAAACTACATGGTTTGTGAATAAGCAGAAGACTGCAATACCGAGAGTATTGAAGTGGCGGTAGGTGGACTATCAGATACTTACAACTTCAATACTCTACTTTATTTATTAAGATATATATTAATCTGGTAGATCTGGTTCTTCCACTATCATTGAATATTATTGTAAGTTTTGTCTTACCACTAACCCCCATTGTTTGTGTAAATAGTGTCCAGTCACATCATGGAAGAATTTAATCTGTACAAGTCTATAGTCCATATATTGTGATTTGTAGCCAGCCTACACTTGTTTAATCTCTTTTCTCAATTGTGCTTTAAATGCATTACCATGGACTAAATTAATGACACTATCAACAGAATGACCTTATTCTCCAGGGAGATGACTGATAATGTTCTTTAACATAAAATGACAATGATGTCTCTAAGGTGAACCAGAGACAGATAGAAAACATAGACATAGGAATGGATTTGAGGCTCACACTTAATCCTAGCCCCAATTTAAGACCAATTAGTTCTTAACAACGTGGCCCTACTTGATATGCATACTTATTAAGAGATCATAGAAGATATGAGTGCTACAGCAAAATGTGGTGACGAAACTAAATAGCACTTGGCTATTAAAAAGAATAGTGTCTGGGGTCCTAAAGACTTGCCATTAAACAAGAAGCCATCTATGTGAGGTGTCAACTAAGCCCACATGGAAGAAGCACACCAGCCAGTGTGATCCAAGGATTGCAAATAATATAATACAAACTCAAAGGAGGGAATGGTATCAGAGCTTTAATTGTGAAATTCTGGTTTTCAGAAGGCTATGGGTGACAGTAGGAGCCCAAAATCCATTTGCAGGGTCCACATATTGATAACGCCTCCAGTGAATCCCCTCTGACCATAGTCAAGGAATGTGAGGAGAAGCCACATGGACCTACCTTGATGCAGCACTGGGAGCTGAAGGAACCACTTGGAGACCCCTGCCAGCGCTGAGATGCTTATAATGCCATTGGATTCAGAAGATTTCCCACCCACTGGCCTGCGATCTTCGTGTATTTGACTCCATTGCATGTGTTTCATGAGTCTGAAGAGGGGTTTATAGATTGGTGTCAGACATATGGGCTAACATTGGACTTATGGACTTGATCTGGACTGGGCTGAGATGTTTTTTACAATATTCAATTACTCTTGTATGTATAGCTCTTTCTTATACATATGAGTGTCTATGAATTTGTTTCTTTAGTCTACCCAGAATAACACAGGTGGATTATTGTTGACATAGTTAGGTTAAAATTTAACAACTTATCATTTGATTTCCCCTTTGACCCGTTTTAAAGTTATTCTAGGTTTTACTGTTTTGTGCTTTCTTTTTGATTGAGGTTTCACTTGTTTACTTTGTTATTGTTAGCTTTTTGTTGTGTTGTTGTTTGTTTATTTGTTTTCTTTGTGTTTTTTTGTATATGAAATCCTAGATGGATGGATCTATAGAGAGAGTAATTGTATTAATGGTTTCTTGGGGGTATGGTTGTGGGTGGGGTGGGGAGTTAATAACAATGAGCGCAAGAAATAGGAAAATGCTATGAAATTGATTGTGGTGATTGTACAGCTCTTCTTGATATGATCAAACTATTAAATTGAATGATATGTGGATTGTCTAACAAACTGTTAAAAAATCAACAGTGTACATGGGGAAAAATGTACTACACAGCCACATGTGTCAAAAAATCCAGGTACTGGTGAAACAATAAATACTTATATCAATATAACAGAATAGAGAAATAAATCCAACCACCTAACAAACCAAAGCCTAATTCACTGCCATTGATTTCATGCCAACTTATAGTGACCCTTATAGAACAGGATAAAACTGCCGTTGTGAGTTTTTGAGACAGTAATTTGTTTTGAAAATGTAAAATTTTATTAGCAGGGCTTTCAACTTATACTACAGTTCAAAACACAGATTTTGGTGTGTAATTATACAAATGATACACACAATAATACATTGGGCTGTAAACTATGTTGCTATTATTCTTCACATATAATTCTGATTAAGAGAATGCAGAATGGAAAACGGAGTGGAACATGGCACAAGTATTTCCCACAAGTGTCCAATGTGGTGTGCTTGGGCAGAAAACGTGACAGAGAATAAGCTGGAGGGAAGTCATTCAGTTAGGTCTTGATTTGGAAAACTCTCAGAATAACAAATCTCAAAAAACACAGTGTAATGTTCCACATTAGAGGTGGACCCAAATACAGCATGCACAGTGAATCTAGATCATGGTTAAGAAGGATCACAATGATACTGCTATTCTTTATGGGAGTAGAAAGCCTCATTTTCTCCTGCCTACAGGCAATTGATTTTTTACAAAGGATCAAAATGCAATAGATAGAGAAGAGGTAATCTCTTCAACAAATGGTGCTGGAAATTTTGGATTTCCATTTGCAGAAGAAAGAAACAGGTCTCACAACTCTATATAGAAAAACATGTTCACAATGGATTAAAGACCTAAATGCAAGTCCTATAACTATAAAGATCATCAATGAAAAAAACAGCGACAGATTTAGGGACCCTAATTTACACCATAAACACACTATCATAATGGCACCCCACACACACACACACACAGAAGAAGACCAAAAAAAAGATGTCTGGGAGCTCCTACAATTGGGCACTTACATGCATCATATGTGAAAAGGGAACCCCCAGGTGTGGGTGAAAAGGGAACCCACAGGCTGGGGAAATTTTCAGTAATTTTATAGAAAACTACAGCACTTCAACAAGTAAAAATTGAATACTCCAATTAAAATGGGCAGAACGAATGAACACTTTACCAAGGAAGACATTTAGGTGGCCAGCAATCATATAAACAAATTCTTGAGTTCACTCATCATTTTAAAGGTGTAAATCCAAATAGTGATGAGATAGAACTTCCACTTGGCATTGATTGTAAAATTCAAAAAACAGAAAAATATGCTGGAGAGGGTGGAGAGACTGGAACCTTCATACACTGCTGAAGGGACTATAAAATGGGGTAGTCATTGTGGAAAGCTGTATGATGCTTCAACAAAAGTTGGGAAGGTCTATATGTGGCCTCCTCCCTGGGGGACGGACAGCGGAGAAGTGGGTGAGGGAGACGTGGGATGGGGTAAGATATGATAAAATAAGAATAAATTATAAATTATCGGGGGTTCGGGGGGAGGGGGGCGGGGAGGGAGGGGGAAAAATGAGCTGACACCAGGGGCTCAAGTGGAAAGTGAGTGTCGTAAGAATGATGAAGTCAACATATGTACTAAAGTGCTGGACAAAGATGACATATGTGCAGATTGTGATGAGTTGTATGAGCCCCTAATAAAATGATTATTTAAAATAAAAAAAATTGGGAATAGAAATACCATATGGCCCAATAATCCCTCTACTTGGTATATACTCTAATGAAATAAAGAACACTGCACAAGCAGACTTGTGCACGTTCACATTTTTCACAGTACTATTAACAATAGCAAGAAGATAGAAACAAACTAAATGCTCATCAGTGGAAGGAAAGCTAAATGAACTTTGGTACATACATACCATTTGGCATTGTTAAAGAATAATATAATGATGAATTGTGAAACACTTCATTACACTGAGTGAAGTTAACCAAAAAACAAACTCACTGCTTTCTAGCTGACACCAACTCATAGCGACCTTATAAGACCATAACAAAAGGAACAGACTTTGATGGTTACCAGGGAGGCCTGGTTGCATAGAGGGCTATGTGCTGGGGTGCTAACTACAAGGTCAACATCACTTTTGGCTTCTGTAAAGTAGAGGGCAGCAAACAAGAGGAGGGTCCTTGAAAAGATGTATTGACATAATGACTGCAACAATGGACTCAAACATAAGAACAAATGTGAGAGTGGTAAGGAACCAGACAGTGTTTCACTCTGTTGTACACAGGGTCGCTATGAATCAGAACAGACTCCATGGCACACAACAAGAACTCCTGTAAAGATTTAGACTTGAAAACCCAATGGGATCATTCTAATATGTTCTGTATGGTCACTATGAGTCAGAGTTGATTCAATGTCTATTTATATGAGTGGGACTTGGAGGGGAATGGAAGAGAAATAATAGGCTAAAGGGTAAACAGGTGTTAACTTGAGTGATGGGGCAAAGAATATCCTATAAGAGGGAGATAGGCTAAAAAAGGAAGGTGGATAGGACAAGCTATTGGGAGATTTGATAAACTGTTTAAAATGTTGAATGCAAAAATGATCTGATACATAAACTCTCACTTAATTCTCAATAAAAAGGCATAGATTGTATGTGCTCGTGTATAAACTGAGCCTTTCAGCATATTTTTTATGCAATTTGTGTTGTAAAATTAGGCACCTCAGATGATATCCGGGTAGGTTTATACTCGAGTATATATGGTGCACATATATCTTCAAAACTTGTACAACATTGGTGGGCTAATAAAACAGGGGTGTTGGCCAAGCTTTCTCTTTACAGTCTCAGATGTTGGATAGTTTTTACTTTTGTTTTTAGCAGTGGAGGATCTTTGTTCAATTCAAATTTTACCTGAAAATCTGGCAGATGAAATAAGAAAAGCTCTGGGTGACTTGTGTTCCAGAACCTCTTTTTCAGGCTCCCCAACCTGCCCCAGCATAAGAAGTGGCTTCAAATGCAGATAAGGTATTTGATAAAATTCAACATCTTTTCTTGATAACAACATCCAATAAAAAAAGAGTAGAAGGGAAATTCCTCAGCATAATAAAGGCCATATATGGAAAAACAATGGCAAGCATATCACTTAATGGTGATAAATTGAAAACATTCCCCCTTCAAACTGGAACCAGACAGGGCTGCCCTTTATCATCAATCTTATTTAATATAGTCCTGGAAGTCTTAGCCAGAGTTTTAAGACATCAAAAAGATATTAAAGGCATTAACATTGGCACCAAAGGGAAAAAAAGCTCTCTTTTTGTGAAGATTACAAATCCTGTAGAGAGAACATCCAAAAGATTAAATGACAATGTTACTGGAACTAACTGAAAAAATTGGCAATATAGAGAGATAGAAGATCAACATAGAGAAATAAGTTTAGTTCTCACTTATAAAAGAAGATGACATCTCAAAGGAAATTAAAATAACAACACCATTTACTACCAAAATTATAAAATATCTAGGAATAAACCTTACCAGAGAAATAAGACTTACTCTATAACGATAACTATAAAACATATCTACAAGAAAGTTACATCAATAAAAGAATGTCCCATGCTCCTGCATAGGAAGACTAATTATAGTGCAAATACCAATATTACCCAAGCACTTTATAAATTTAATGAATTTCTGAAACAAATTCTAAACAATTCTTCAAAGAAATGGAAAAAAACTACTTTCCAACGTTATATGGAAAGGGAAGAAACCCAGTATAAACAAAACACTGTTAAAAAATGAAAGCAAAGTAGGAGGCCTTTCACTCCCAGATTTTAAAATCTACTCTATAGCCATGGTAATCAAAACAGCTTGGTACTGGTAAAATGATAGACATGGACTAGAATTGAGAACCCAGAAATACAACTAAGTACCAACAGGCACCTGATTTTTGAAAAAGGACTAAAACACATTAAGTGGGGGAGGTGATAGCCTTTTCAATAAATGGTGTGGGAAAAATTAAACAATACCCATACCTCACACCATGGACAAAAATAAACTCAGCATGGATTAAAGTCCTATTTATATACCCTAGATCCATAAAGACCATCAGTAAAAAAGAAACAAATTTAAGGGCCCTAATACAAGGCATAAATACTCTACTAAACATAATGAAAAACACCCACACTATAGAAGACAAACTAGATGACAGGGATATTCTAAAAATAGGACATCTATGCACATCAAAAAAACATCAAAAGAGTACAAAGAGAACCTACAAATTGAAAAACATATTTAGCAATGATATATTTGCAGTATAGCACCCACGAAGCACACATAATTCCTCTAGCTCCTGAATGCTTCCTACTCCCCATTACCATGATTAGTTCTACCTTACAAAATTGGCTAGACTGGAGTATACACATTGGTTCAGATGAGTTTTAGACACATGGAATTCAGTACAGATAAAACCTTCAGGAACAGTAGTGGATGTAGCAATATCATGAGTGCAGGGGGATGATAGTGGAGGAGAGGGGAAGGGGAAGGGGGATAAAAGGGGATCTCATCACAAGGTTGGATATATAGAGCCCCCTCCAGGGGGATGAATAACAGAAAGATGGGTGAAGGGAGACAATGGACAGTGTAAGACATGAAACAACAACAATAATATATATTTGATCGCAAATCCAAGGGGGTGGGAGGGTGGGGAAGGGAAGGGGAAAAAAGAAGAGCTGAAGTAGAAAGAAATTGTTTTGGAAATGTTGATGGCAACATATGTACAAGTGTGTTCAATACTATTGAATGGTGAATTGTTATAAAATTTGTAAGAGCCTGTGGTAGTTACATAATCTGGTGTCAACTGGGGACTTGAGAGGATTAAGAGTGAAGGGTTTGAGTCTAGTCTGTCAATCAGATCATAGCCAATGAGGCCTCAGTGTGGGCATGGCCTTCTCCTGAGAATTCTGGGAACTCCTGTATATTCCTCCTTGGAAATGGGAGATATTTCTCTTTCTCTTCTCACTCCCTTGGAGATTCTCTACTGACAAGAAACAAGGTGGACTCCCTGCGAGACCTCCCTGAGGAGAAGCCACAAGGAACTACCCTGAGGCAGCCAGAACCATGGACCTGGAGAAGCCACATAGAGACTTCCACCAGCACTGAAATGCTTACAAAGCCACTGGATTCAAAGACTTTCTACCTACTGGCCTGTGATTGTCCTGCATTTGGCATCATTGCATGTGTTTCATCAGCCTAAAGAGGACTTTATAGATTGGTATCAGACATATGGGTTAATATCAGACTTATGGTCTTGGACTGGACTGGGTTGGGATACTTTCTTAATGAACAATCACCCTTTATATAAAACTCTTTCTTATACACATTAATGTCCATGAATTTGTTTCTTTAGTCTACATGGACTAACACAGAGCCCCCCAATAAAATGATTAGTTTTTTTTAAAGATAAAGGGCTAATTTCAAAAATCTATGGAAAACTTTAAATATAAAAATATAAAAATTTTTAAAAGGGACACAAGACATGAATTGATAGTTTATTAAAGATGACATTCAGATAGACAATAATTATATAAATAAATGTTGGCTTTCATTAGTCATATAAGAAATACACATTAAAAATGAGATCACCCTTCACATCGACATTCTTAGCAAAATACAAAATAATAGAAAATAATAAATCCCGGAGAGGATGTGGAGAGATTGGAACACTCATACATTCAGTTGGGGTTGTAGAATTATAACAACCACTAAGGAACTCAATACGGTGCTTCCTTAAACAAACTCAAATAGAAATACCTACAATCTCTCTGTAAGAACAAACATGCACAGCTATGTTTACGGCAGCGATTTCTATAACAAAAAGATGGAAATAATCAAAAACTCCAACTGTAGAAGAATGGATAAAAAAACTCTGCTATATCCAAACAACAGAATATTTAAGTATCTTTAAAAAGCAATGACGGATCTGTCAAACACCTTAAGACATGGTCCAAATTAGAGAATATTATGATCAGCAAAGTTAGTCAATCTCATAAAGATAAATATTTCGTGACATCATTATTATAAAGTAAACAAAGAAAGAAAAATGGTTTTCACAGCAAGAGGAATGGGCCCTGGGGGTGGGGGCTGGGCAGTGGGAGGAGGAAGGCAGGAGAAGGAAAGCAGGGACAGGAAAGTTAGGATGGAGGGAGGGTGTGAAAAAGGACAAAATAAGCAGAGAATCAATCAAGAGGTCTGCGGGGCCAGCCCTGATTCCAACTACATGGACACCCCTCCCCCCGCCCCCCAAAAAGAATTCACTTCAGAGGACAGCCTTGAAGCAACAGCTCAGGGAGAGGGGCACGTCTGATCAGAGAGGGAACACATCCTGGGCCACCAAGCCTTGAGGATGATATTGCTGCTCATAGCAGCCAATGAACAGAGAGGACCATAGGGTCGGCCCCACCATGAGACACGATGTCCCTCACTGACCCATAGCACAAAGGAGGACAGCACTGGAGGCACAGTGCAGGTATTGTGCTCGATCTAACCCCACCAACCCAGGAGGAAATGCTAAGGGCATGCAACAGAGCAGCAAGTAAAGAAAAAATAGTCTTTGGGGCCAGGGTGTGACACCCTAACAGACTTGACCAGAAAACACTCCTAAAAGTCAACAAACAGACCTGGAACTATGTATAGGTTTTTTTTGTTTTTTGTTGTCGGTTTTAAGTTTGTGTTTTGTTGTTGTTGTTTTCTTTTGTTGCTTTGGTTTGCTCTGTCTTGTTTTTGTGCTTATTATAGTCTCTGCATGTCTACCTAAATAAGATAGTCTGGATAAACAATCTGGAGGAGAAAATAGTGGGATCAATGGTTCCAGGGGACACGGGAGAAAAGGAGATGGGAAAAGGAAGGGGAGTATCAACCAACCCAGGGACAGGGTAACAAGTGACCTAAAGTCAATGGTGAGGAGGGTATAGAATGTCTGGTGGGGCTTGATCAAGGGCAATGTAGCTGAGGGGAATTACTGAAACCTGAATGAAGGCTGGACATGATAGTGGTATAAGAGGAAAGTAAAAGGAAATAAAGGAAAGAGCTAGGAGGCAAAGGGCATTTATAGAGGTCCAAATATAGGCATATACATATGTAAATATATTTATATATAACAATAGAGAAATATATCTATGTCGTATATTTATATGTTAAGTATTGATAGCAGATGGACACTGTACTCAAGTACTCCCTAAACAAAAAAACCCACTGCTTTAATAACCTGGCATTCTGTGATGTTCACTTTCCCAACATGATTGCTGAAGACAAAAAGGGGTGCATAAGCAAATGTGGTGAAGAAAGTTGATGGTGCCTGACTATCAAAAGATATAGCATCTGGGGTCTTAAAGGCTTGAAGATAAACAAGTGGCCATGTAGCTGAGAAGCAACACAGTCTACATGGAAGAAGCACAACAGCCTGTGTGATCATGAGGTATTGATGGGATCAGGTATCAGGCGTCAAAGACCCAGCATAAAAAATCATATCAATGTGAATGAAGGGGAGTGTGGAATGGAGACCCAAAGCCCATCTGTAGACAATTGGACATCCCCTTAAAGAAGGGTCACAAGGAAGAGATGAGCCAATCAGCGTGCAGTACAGTACCAATGAAACACACAACTTTCCTCTAGGTCTTTAATGCTCCCCACCCCCACTATCATGACTCCAATTCTACCTTACAAATCAGGCTACACCAGAGCGTGTACATGGATACAGATAATATCTGGAAACACAAGGAATCCCGGGCAGATTAACCCCTCAGGACCAATAAAGAGAGAAACAATACCAAGAGGATAAGGCGAATGTGGAGGGAGAAAGGGGGAACTGATCATAATGATCTACATATAACCCCCTTACAGGGGGATGTACAACAGAAAAGTGGGTGAAGGGAGACATCGGTAAGTGTAAGACATGAAAAACCAATTTATAAATTATCAAGGGTTCCTGAGGGAGGGTGGGGAGGCAGTGAAAAAAATGAGGAGCTGATACCAATGGCTCAGAAAGAAAATGTTTTGAAAATGATGATGGAAACATATATACAAATGTGCTTGATACTATGTATGGGTTTCAATAAGAGCTGTATGAGCCCCCAGTAAAATGATTCTTTTAAAAAAAGAAAAGGATAAAGTAAAGAACCACATATACAGGGTTTTGGTTTGTTTTTGTTTTGTTTTTTGCTCCAAGGTGCTATTTATTAGTATCATTTTTCAAGAGTTAACAATTTATGGCAAATCTTTTAAAAATATTTTTTAAGTAGGATAGGGTGATCCAACTGAGTGTAATGTTATTCTTTTATTTTTTACATTTTATTAGGAGCTCTTACAGATAATTTTACAATCCACAGTTCCATTAGATCAAACATAGTTGTACAATTGCTGTCATCATCATTTTCAAACCATTTTCTTGCTTCTTAAACTCTTTGATATTGTTAGGTTTCTTGGTGGGAAATGCCTTGATCCTTGGCTTCACACAAGAGAGAATTCACACCGGAGCCTAATTTGTGATCCAAGTGGGTTTTTATAAAGGATAGAAGAATTTTCAGTCACTACAGTAAACTGAACAAAAGCACCCTCATGGCAATGCACACCCACATGGCGACCTGAGGCCAGAGAGAAACTGTGGCCCAGCAGCACAGGATCATGGAGGAGCAGCTGGAAAAGAGGGGGGTGGTCTCTAAGTTCCAGCTTTTTTAGGGCCTTCCTCTGGGAGTTGTGGTAGACAATACTGGTTGACCCCATTGACTGAATTAAGCCCACCTGGCCTAGATTGGGGCCCACCTAGGTGTACCATCCACCAAGGTGCACCGCCGCCCCCTGGCTCATAACCTGAATTGGGGCATGCCCTTTAGCCTTTAGCATCTTCCAACTTCCAGTAGGGGGCCCCCATGCATGGAGAGGAATATGGATAAGGGGCCCCCCCCTTATCTGGCTACCTAATAATATCAGCTCTCCTTTATCCCTTCCCTCCTCCACCCTACCACTCCCACAAATATATATATATATATATATATATGCCATATCTTACACTATCCAGTATATCTATTCACCTACAATTCTGTTATACGTTCTCCTCAAGTGGCATTATACATTCATCATTGCTCTCAGTTCCCCCATTCCCCCTTTAGTACCCTCTCTATACAATGTAACTACAATAAGGAAGCTGATGGACTTTGGGCCTTTACTTAAATCTTACCTCAGTACAGAATGATTTGTTCTAATACTGTGGCAAGGTATGATACTCACTTCCCCGACACGATCGCTGAAGACAAAATGGGTGCATGAACAAATGTTGTGAAGGAAGCTGATGGTGTCCAGCTATTAAAAGATATAGCACCTGGGCAGGGGTCCTCAAACTTTTTAAACAGGGGGCCAGTTCACTGTCTCTCAGACCCGTTGGAGGGCCGAACTATAGTTTAAAAAAAAACTATGAACAAATTCCTATGCACACTGCACATATCTTATTTCGAAGTAAAAAAAGAAACGGGACAAAAACACCCAGTGGGCTGGATA
>NW_022111323.1:3924127-3925551 GCF_000313985.2 Echinops telfairi | reverse complement strand
CCTACTATTATGGTCTTAGTTTTGCCTCAATAATCCTGCTAGACCTGAGTATGTACACTTGTACAATCAAGATCTTACGATGCAAGAAATCCAAGATAGATAAACCCATCAGAAACAGTACTGGTAAACAGTGAATGATTCCCTGAGGGTACAGGGGATTTAATGGGATGCTGTCACTGATTTGATGAGATGGGCTGTGCAATTACATAGAATATATTTTCCGTTGTAGGTATTATATTATACAAACAAAAGGAAAAATGATATATATATAAATAAAATCAAAATAAATAAAGTTAAATTTTTAAGGGAGAAAGAAGTGCCACAACCTTAAAAATCCTCCAGACTCTTTACTCATTAGATCTAAATATTGATCAGAGGGGCTCTAAAATAAAGAAAAGTAAAACTGAAACAGACTTGGATTCTTAAGTGACATATAAATTGGTTTTAAACAAACAAAAAAGAAGTGGTTTCGGTAGGACTCTCCCTATACCGTACAAAAGCACACATTAAAAAAAAAACATTGATAAACTCATCATGCTATTTCACAGGGACTGCCCAAGCAACTTAACAGTCAGTTGCTAGATCCAGTGCTCTTTTTATCTCGGCTCATTGACTTCTTTGCATGGTTCTGTAGCACAACCTTCTGTAAACGGAGGATTCATTCTACAGCATCTCTTGGAGGTATCTTTCTGACTGTGCTTAAACGCCTTGGAAAGTCCACCATCATTAGTACATTAGTTAATCATCAGGTAGTACATTTGAAGGCTGGACATTAGCATGTGAGTTTGGCTCATCAGAGAATCTTTCAACAAATATAATACCGTGAACTATGTGTACCCAGAATCCACCATATGTTTGAACCAACACTTCCATCCAGATGGTGGTTAAATCTGCTCTTCTAATGGAAACTTCTCATACAATTATTTCAGCTCCTGTCTTACTCTTACAAATGAGTTGTGAACAGCATAGCAAATCCCTTAAAGAAACTGAGACTGAAGGCAAAGCATGAGAGAAATAGAAGATAAAGTATGGAGCAGGTAAGGATGATAAAAATAGATGAGGTTAATTTGAAGTCACTTTGTTTATTGAGACTTGAGAATAGAGACCCCATCTAGGAGAGTAGCTAAGGGATCCTTCACAGTGGAAAAAATGGCTTTTCATCTGCTGGTTTCTGTGGTACAGAGTCTACGGGAGTCTGTTGGACCAAGGTTCCCTATATTTTGGGGGCATACTCTCCACAGAAAACTCTTAAGAAGCATCTAATGCTATCTTCAGTTTCTGAATGCTGAGACTTGAAGGAAGACAAGGGAAGTCTATTCTTCCTTTATCTATTCTTAGCTGCTAGAAATTGCTTCAAGATGTTGTTTTGTTTTTTTCTAATCATTTTATTAGGGGCTCATACAACTATTACCACAATCCATACA
>NW_022111323.1:3915115-3923307 GCF_000313985.2 Echinops telfairi | reverse complement strand
ATTTGCTTATGCACCCATTTGTCTTCAGTGATCCCTTTGACAGCTCCTGATCACACAGGCTGATATGTTCTTCCATGTGGGCTTTGTTGCTTCTGTGCTAGATGGCCGGCTCTTGTTTTAAGGGTCAGTTGTCTGTGTCTGCAAAGTCAGAGAGATACTTTGGATAATTAAGATTGAGGAATTGTGTTCCAAGAAGAGAACTGTCCTAGTCAATATTCTCACAAAGATGGCAGTCAAGCTAACCTCTTTCTACAAACCAGGAACCCTAACTTATTATTATAATTCCAAGTTCAAATGACACTTCCTATTTCTTTTCGTGAAAAAGAAGTTTTTTCCCCCCAATGACTTTAACACAGTGACACAGTTTGACTTAGTTCCAGACCTTTCACACTTTTTTTTAAAGAAAAATTTAACTGCTTTATTGCCATATATTTCACATGTAATACAATGCAGTATTTCAGTCATATTAGTAAGAGTCTTACAATCATCTCCACAATCAACCTCAGAACACTTAACTGTCCAAGTCAGGTTTATCCCTTTGATCTTCTACAGTCATTCTAATGCACTTTGTTTACTTCCTTCTTGTACACATAGTCATCATTCCCCACTCCCCACCCCAACCTTCCCTTCCATACCCTTTAAGAAACCATAAATGTAGTCACTGTCTCCATAGCTCTACCCGTTCTGGATTTCCTATACAGAAAAACAAAGCAAAATGAAAAACACTGCAAGGCTATTCACATCCCTGGTCTGTGGTCATAGGGGATTCACTGGAGGCTTACTTCATGTGTGGACTCTGTGAATGGATTTTGGGCTTTCATTGTCATCCAAAGCTTTCAAAAAATTGGTTGTTCACAATTTAAGCTATTATAATATTCATTCCCTACATCCTGCTTGGATTTTATCATTTGTAATACTTGTATCACAACGACTAGTGTGCTTCTTTTATTATTATTTTTTAAATTGGGGTTAATACATAATAATCCTAAAGTTCAATCGCATCAAGCAGTATTGTACAATTGCTACTACAATCAGTTTCCAAATATTCTTTTCCTTCTTGGACTCCTTGACATGGGGTCCCTTTTACCACCACCCCCAACCACCACCACTGGACCCCCACGCCTGCTCCCCAGAAACCCTTATTCTACTTGCTGTCCAGTTGTGAGGATTTCAATCTTTACATTGTTTGCAATCCATGCTGAAGGATACAATAATTTATCTTGATCATCAGGTGCTTCAGATTCTTCTCACTTTCAGCGAGTCAGATTGTGTCAGCTGCATATCTCAGGCTGTTAATAGGCTTTCCTCAAATCTTGATGCTGCATTCGTCTTAATATAATACAGCTTCTCTGATTATTTGCTCAGTATACAGACTGAATATGTATGGTGAGAGGATACAACCCTGACACACACCTTTCCTGATTTTAAATCATGCAGTATGCCTTATTCTGTTGTCAGAACAGAACCTGTTGCTCCATGTGCAAGTTCTGAGCACAATGAAGTGTTCTGGAACCCCCACTTCTTCCCAAGGCAATCCATAGTTTGATATGATCAACACAGTTGAATATCTTTGCATAATTAATTAAACACAAGTAAACATCGTTATGTTTTTTCAGTCAAGTCCATCTGACATCAGCTATGATATCCCTTGTTCCAAATCCTCTTCTGAATCCTACCTGGAGCTCTGACAGCTCCCTATCAATGTACTGCTGCAATCAGTTTTGTATTATCTTTAGCAAAATTTTACTTGCATGTGATGCTAATAATATTATTCTATAGTCTGTGCATTTTTGTTGGGTCACTTTCTTAGAAATGGGTACAAATATAAATCTCTTTCAGTCAGCTGACTAAGTAGGTATCTTCCAAAATTCCTGGTATAGACAAGTAAGTGCTTCCAATGCTTCATCAGCTTGTTGAAACATTTCAGTTGCTATCCCATCAGTTCCTGGAGGCTTGTTTTAGGCGAATGCCTTCAGTGTAACTTGGACTTCTTTTAGTGCCATTGGTTCTTGTTCATTCATATGCTAACCCTTGAAATAGTGGAATGCCAACTACTTTTTGATACAGTGATTTTATGAATTTTTTCCATCTCCTTTTGAAGCTTCTTGTATCATTCAATATTTTTCCTATGGGATATTTCAATATTACAACTCAAGGCAAAAGCAACTAATTCTTTTCTTAGTTATTTCAGTTTACAATATGCTGAGCATGTTCTTCTTTTATGGTTTTCTAACCCTAGGTCTTTGCACATCTCTTTATAACATTTTACTTTATATTCTTGAGCTGCCCTATGAAATTTTCTACTGCATCATTTATTTTGTTGTTGTTTTTTTGAATAATGATTTACTGATAATATAACTAGTTAGTTATAAATACTATCTTTGATAACTAGTGTACAAAAATAAGAATACTAAGGTTGACAATTTCCGAAGACGAAAGAAATAATAAGTTATAAGGTGTATAAATCACTAATGTAGATGATTGCTTTCTTCTTTCTTTTTTTAATTTTAATTTTATTTTATTGGGGACTCTTACAGCTCTTATCATAATCCATACACATATCCATTTTATCAAACACATATGTACACATATGTTGTCATCATTTTTTTCAAAACATTTTCTTTCTACTTGAGCCCCTGGCATCAGCTCCTCAGGTTTTCCCCTTTCCTCCCCCATCCTCCCTCCCCTGTGCTCCCTTGATATTTATAAATTCTCTTTTTTTCATGTTTTACACTGACTGCTGTCTCATTTAACCCACTTTTCTGCTGTCTGCCCCCTGGGATGGGGGCCATATGTTGATCACTATGATCAGTTCCCCGTTTCTCCTCCCCCCTTACCCTCCTAGTATTGCTGCTTGCCTTATTGGTCCTAAGGGATTTATCTATTCTGGATTCCTTGTGCTGAGAGCTCTTATCTGTACTAGTATAGATGTTCTGGTCTAGCCAGATTTGTAAGACAGAATTAGGGTCATGGTAGTGGCTACAGGGGGAGGAGGGGTGTGCATTGAAGAACTGGAGGAAGGATATGTGTTTCATCGGTGCTACACTGCACCCTGACTGGCTCTTCTCTTCCTTGTGGCCATTCTGACAAGGGTTGTCCAATTGACTACTGATGGACTTTGGGTATCCACTCTGCCCTCCGCCTCATTCCCATTGATAACTGCATCATTTCTTCCATTTGCTTTAGGTACTCTATGTTTGTTTGTTTTATAATCAGTTTATTGGGAGCTCATACAATTCTTATCACAATCCATCCATCCATACATTGTGTCAAGCACATTTGTACATTTGTTGCCATCATCATTCTCAAAACATTTGCTTTCTACTTGAACCCTTGGTATCAACTCATTTCCCCCTGCCTCCCTGCTCCACTCCCTCATGAACCCTTGATAATTTATAAATTATTATTATTTTGTCATACCTTACACTGTCCGACGTATCCCTTCACCCAGTTTTCTGTTGTCCATCCCCCAGGGAGGAGGTTATATGTAGATCCTTGTAATCGGTTCCCCCTTTCTACCCCAACTTCCCTCCATCCCCCAGGTACTCTATGTTTCAGAACAAGTTTCAGAGTCTCTTCTGACATTCACGTTTGTCTTTTCTTTCCTTACTGTCTTTTAAATGATCTTTTGCCCTCTCCGTGCATGATATTCTTGATGATGTTTAAAACAAGCCTATGTGAGTTAAAATGTGATCTTGAATATATTTCACCTGAATTTCGGAAACATCTCAAGAACACTACTGCATTGAACACTAATGACAGAAGACCTGAAGAGCTGTAGGAAGACATCATACACAAAGAGGGCAAAGAGGGTTTTTAAAAATCATTTTATTAGGGGCTCATACAACTCTTATCACAATTCATACATACCTCAATTGTGTAAACCACAATTGTACATTCATTGCCCTCATCATTCTCAGAACATTTGCTCTCCACCTAAGCCCCTGGCATCAGCTCCTTAATTTCCCCCTCCTTCCCTGCTCCCCCCTCCCTCATGCACCCTTGATAATTTATAAATTTTTATTTCGTCATATCATGCACTGTCCAATGTCTCTCTTCAGAAGGCAAAGAGTTTAAGAAGAAATAAAATGTATTGAAAATGATGATGACAGCAATTGTACAATTATGCTTAATCTATTGGAACTATGGGTTGTAATAATATCTATAAGAGCTCCTTTATATATTATTAATATTGCCATTCATTACACCATCCAATGTATCCTTTAACATACAATTCTGTTGTTCATTATCCTCGAATGGGGATATACATTCATCATTGCTGTCAGTTCCATCTTTCCCCCTTACCCCCTCCTCCCCATCTCTTCCCATGCCCTCAGGGAATTGCTACTTCCATTACTGTTTCTGTGAGGTTAATCTATCTTGGATTTCTTGTATCATAAGATCTCGACTGAACAAGTGTACATACACAGGTCTAGTAGGATTATTGAGGCAAAAATAAGGCCATAATAGTGTGTGTGTGTGGGGGTTGTGTAATTAAAGAGCTAGAGCTGTGTTTCTCAATCTTCCTAATTCTGCAACTCTTTAATACAGTTCCTCATGGTGTGGTGACCCCCAACTATAAAATTATTTTCATTGCTACTTCATAACTGTGATTTTGCTACTGTTATGAACCAGGCAACCCCTGCGAAATGGTCGTTCGACCCCAAAGGGGTCGTGACCCACAGGTTGAGACCTACTGAGCTAGAGGATAGCGATGTGTTTCATCAGTGCTGTACTGTATCCTGGTTACATCATCCTTCCATGTGGCCCTTCTGTGAGGCACTGTCCAATTATCTTACAGGTGGGTTTTGGGTGTCCACTTTGTCCACACTCCTTCGCATCAATTTGATTGCTTGTTTTTGAACTTCTAATACCTGTTCCCATTGACATCATGATCACACAGGCTAGTGTGCTTCTTCCATCTGGACTTTATTGTTTCCTTGTTATATGGTCGCTTGTGTAACGTCAAGCCTTTAAGATCCAGGCACTATATCTTTTAAATAGCTGGGCACCATCAGCTTTCTTCACCACATTATCTTATGCACACATTTTGTCTCCAGAGATCGTGTTGGGAAGGTATATACCTTGCCACAATATTAGGATACATCGTTCTGTACTGAGGTAAGATTTAAGTAGAGGCCCAAAGTCCATCTGCTTCCTTATTGTATATATGTATACTGACAAATATGCCCATCTTCACATATTTATATTTAAATACATATATCTATATTTATACCTATACATAGTGTTTACTTCCTAGTTCTTTCCTCTATTTTCTTTTTTTCCCCTTCCTGCCCTACAACCATGTTCACCCATCATTCACCTCTCAGAAGTTTCTTTTGGATACATTACAGTTGGTCAAACTTCACCAGGAATGCTACCCTCTCCTCACCGTTGATTTTAGCTCCCTTGCTATTCCACTGTCCCTGACGTTATTGGCTCACTGCTTCCCTCTCACTGCCTCCTCTTCTCCCATGTCTTGTTTTAATTTTTTTCACCTTAAACCTGAACTTTAAACTTTCTTATGAACACTAATAGTCTTGCACAGCTGGCCTCTGGCTTCATTTTAGCTGCGGACGGATCTTTCTACTCCTATAAACAGTTACAATCTTAGAAACTTACAGGGGAAGTTCTACCTTGTCCTATAGGATTGTTAGGAATGTGCATCGACTGAAGGGCAGTGAGTTTTGAAATTGTATTGAGCTTCTCCATCATCTTTTCCCACAGATGTAGTCAATTTGATTTCTGTGTATTCCATCTGGAGAAGTCCCCATGTATAATCGCGATTTGTGTTGTGGACAAAAGGTATTTGCCATGAACATGTTGTTGGTCTTGTAAAATTCTGTCATGCAATCTCCAGCTTTATTTCTATCACCAAGGATATATTTTCCAATTGCTATTCCTTCCTATTTGTTTCCAATTGCAATAATTATCAATGCATCTTGATTACATGTTTGATCGATTTCAGACTGAAGACACAGTTTCTACGTTATTAGCTTTAGTGGTTAGTTCATAAATTTGAATAATAGTTGTATTTACTGGATTTCCTCCAATGCAGATAGATATTATTCAATTACAGACAGCATTGTACTTGGAGATAGATTTTAAAATGTCCTTCTTTTAATTAGCAATAATCGTGCCTCAGGTAAACCTCACTGGCTATGATATTGCCATTGCACAAAGCTAAAATGTCCTTCTTGAAGATGTATATGATGCTATTCTTCCTGAAACTGTCATTCCCTGCCTAATAAACCATATGATTTTCTAATTCAATATGCATTTCATATAATTTTTTACAACTTCCAACTCTCCTAAATTAATACTACATATATTCCATGTTCTGTTTATTAATTGATGTTTGCAGTTGTTTCTTCTCATTTTGAGTCATGCCCCATCAGCAAATTAAGATCCCACATGCTTTACTCCATCCATGTGGTTATGTTTGACTCTACTTTGAGAAAACAGCTGTTCCTCAGTCATATTCTGAGTGCCCTCCAACCTGAGGGCCTCACCTTCTGTCTCTGTCTCCAACAATGTTCTGCATCTGTTCATGAGACATTCAGTAACTGACAATATTTCAATTCTATCCACAAAGTTTTCAGTGACTAATTACTCTGAAATGGACAACTTGTTCCTTTTTCATAGATGGGAAAAGGAATTCTGCTGAAAGCTGTTCACTGTGGATGACCCTGCTGGCCTTTGAAATACCAATGACAGCAATACGCATGCCACAGTAGGACAAACTGACTGACAAAATAGATATATATCTCTACACACATTTCCTATTCCATTAACTTGGCTTTACAATCTTTTCTATGTTAATTTATTTGAGGGTGCTGTCTTTCCTGTTCCCCTTCCATCTTTATAAGCCCTCTCTATTTGGAAGCATGTGCCATCTGCGTCTTTCTTCTCCCAAGATTCTGGCCTTTAATTGCTTCTCTGACATCATCTCTCACCACTGTCTTCTAGTTAGTGACACTAGCTACATTGTCCTTCTTTTTGTCCCATCTTCTTTCTACCTCTTGCCTGTGCCAGTCTCATTTCCATGTTTAGGTCTTCAATCTTTTTCTTCCTTCTGTTTGGAATTCTCTTTTCCAAGATCTTCTCCTGGCTAATTTCTTCTCATTATACTAATGTCAACTTAGATGTCACCTCCTCAAAGAAGCATTTCCTGGACCCCTGTTTAAATCAATGGCCCCTTCCCCTTGTTAAAGGGCCATTAGATTGGCTATTTTTCATTTTATAGTATTTATTCAAAAGTAGCTGAGATGATCTTTTTTATTGATTTGTGGATTTAATTTCTGATTCCCTCCACTAGGATATAATATCTTTGAGGATAGAGACCTAATCGTTCTTATTCACTGGTATACCTCCATCACCTAGTACTTGAGATATAGAAGGGAATTGATACCTAATTGTTGACTCATAGATTATTTTTCTGGATATTCTTCCTAATTCCTGGTAAATTTTAGACTTTCATCCCTTGCTTATCACTTGTCTCATTCTTTTCCCTATAGGTAGGACCTCAACATTGCTGTATGTAGACTATTCAACAGGGTTCTCACATTTGACATCTTTATACCACCTGGCCAGAGAACCCCTGGGGGTCCTGTCATCACCTTTACTCAGTTATGATATCACTAAAATCTCCGTTTCAAACATCTTTGAATTCCAAGCTGAACACTACTCTGGCACCCGCATCCCAATGGTTCTCCCATTTCAGCAACATCTTCAGTTTATTGACCCTACCATTCCATTGACCCCACCCCATTGCTCATTACTCCTTCTGATGGCCTCTTTTTCGTTTGTCCAAAATATATTTCTTGGTTCATTTTTTTATGCTTATTCTCTTTCAATTGTTTGAAATTCTATTTTCCACTTCTTTAACCATTGTGTTTGCCTGAAAAGTCTCTCAAAACATACACTTCCAGCTTTATGTCGTCCTTGAGGAAGAGCTAGTGCAGGGAAATTATCTTCTCTTCCATTCAATAAATGCACAGACACACTTGAATCTTCACCTTCACTTACTTTCTGTCTTCATTTCTGTTAGGGTATTAAAATAACAATGTTCCTATACAGGGACAATCCCCTTCCTTATTATCTATACCTCATCCCCTGTTACCATCTCAGGGCCTTTGCTCCTGTAGGTATTTCCTTTCCTGCACTGCTCATTTTTTTAGAATTATTTTATT
>NW_022111323.1:3881467-3907728 GCF_000313985.2 Echinops telfairi | reverse complement strand
AATAAGGCCTTTGTCTGATGTGTCATTGCTAAAGATGTTTTCCCAGTCAGTAGACACTCTTATTACTCTCTTGGTGAATTGTTTCGATGTACACAGGTGTCTTATCTTCAGTATATCTCACTTGTCTATTTGTGACTCCTCTGTATTTGTATCCTCCCCTATTTCTAATTGCCTATGCATTCCCTGTGTCCTGCACTGTTCTTAAACAAATCATCTAGGTATCTTGTTAAAAGGCATATTATTATTTATTAGGTCTGTATGAGGCTTTAGGTTTTTAATCTATCAGGACATTCAAATGTTGTTTCCTCAGAAAAATTTTCCAGGATTCTCCAATCCCCTTGCCATACTTACAATCAATTACATTAGTTGGTTTTAAAGAATATACCACAATTTATAATTAACATTTTGTCTACTTATTTATAGTTTGTCTCTCCACCACTCCAAGTAAATTGGAAGGTGCATGAGAAAGTTTCTCCTGTATCTCCACTATCCAGTACAGTGCTTTGGACATAGAAGCTCAATAATATTCTTGAATGAATATATCCATAAAACAAACAAACAAGCAAACAAACCAGTTATTTTTTAAGTGGATGCCTCTTGTGTGGCAGTCATTGTTGGAGACACCAAAGTGAGTAATGCATTTTTCTTGTTTTCAATAAAAACTATAGTTCCATTTGATTGAAAGGAAATGAAAATTACAATCGTGGACACTAAGCAAAAGTTAATTTTAATTGAAAGAGCTAAATTGTAGTGTGCTTATAGAAGTTCGATGAATGATGCTAAAACCAGAACCAGGAGGTGTTTGAGGAAAATATTCCTAGAGATCGTATGCCTAGTGCCAGATCTTAAAGAGTATTGAGAGTTTGAATGAACCAGTTAGCAGAAGAGGTCTATCCAAGAATCTAAGATTGAGTGAAGGACCATAGGTTTTGTAGAATCAGCATTGATAGGCCTAACATACTTGGGAGAGAATTGAAATGCCACCCAGTCCAGATTTTCAAAGGGCTATTCAGCTTCTGCTTGGGCACCTTCCCTTGGATATGTATCAAAGCAGCTGCTCAATCTTTGGCTAGCTCCACTTGCTAAAATAATTACTTGAATGAAATGGAAAAAGTGTCCTGGGAAATAAAAGGTAGCATGGTTGTAAAGATAGTGTGATAGTGATGTCTTCATGCTAATTACCACAAGAATTTCTTTCTGATGCCATACTTTAATCCCTTCTTGCAGCATGTATAACCTCTGTTTTGTAATTCCATTCCTTCCATTCTTGACCTGTGGGTCTGGAGCATTGGATTCTTGTCTTGTTGGGTTGTGCTTTCTTGAGCAGATGTCTTTTATCTCCAGGTATCAGCACTTATGTCTGTAACTCAGGCTAATTAACACTTCTTGCATTAGGCTATTAACCACAAGGTCAGAAGTTAAAACCCATTAGCCACTCCAGAGAGGATGAGGTTCCCCGTTCCTGTAAAGATTTACCGCATTGGAAATTCAAAGGGGCAGTTTTACTCTGTCCTACAGTGTCACTGTAAATCAAAACTGACTCAACGGCAGTGAGATTTTTGAAAATAATTTCCAAATGTCCACTGGATCCCTGTTGGCATATCAAGTTACTCATTAAGCTGCTAACCACAAAGAGGGCACTTCAGCTGCTGCACAGGAGAAAGGTGAGACGGTCTACCGCCATGAACATTTACAGCCTTGAAAACCCTAGGGAGCAGTTCTCCTTTGTCCTGCGGAGTTGCTAAGAGTCAGAATCCATTCATGGCAGAGTTTTCTGGTTTGGGTTATGCTCACCTACAAAAGCTATTGTGAAGATCACATGGAATGATAATACATGTGGATGTGACTAATAATGTCAATTCTCAGCCAGTGTAAAAGTGCCAACTTGGCGTACACTATCCAGAATTAAGGCTATCATGAAAATGTGAGTGATTTCTCCATTTGCCTATTTTGCTAATGCTTATTTCACTCAAAATAAGCAAAAATGTAAAATTCATCTATAAGCAATCTACTTTTATATTCCTACAGGTGTGAGAGAAGAGCGTAGATTGGTTTGTGTGTGTGTGTGTGTGTGTGTGTGTGTGTGCATATACCAACATGGGTATCATAACAAAGAGAAGCTTGGAAAGCTGCAGAGTTAAATAAAACCTCGAAGTTTGGTAGGTGTAACCTTAGACAAACCTGTTCTGTCTACTGAGCCTCCCCCCCCCTCCACTTATATACCTGTAAAGTGGAGCTCCTAATGCCTTCCTCCGCAGAGTTTATTCTGAGAAGTGGAAGCGATAATGCAGATGAAAGCACCAAGAAAGTACACACAGAACAGACCACTAGGAGAGAAGGAGATGGGGCTGGAGCTGGAAACAAGAGAGTGCTGGCATAGATTCTGTGGGAGCAGATTCTAGATTTTGGCCCAATACCTCTAGCAACTTTGGAGAGGACTTTTATTCATTGACTCAACACAATTGGGGAGCCCCACAGTAAACAGCATCTAACTCCAGCTTCAGGGACTAACTGAGGTGGTAGCTGCCTTCTTCGGGGTGGACGTTATTCTCTCTTATTTTTACTCTGCACACCTTCGCCCCTTATTTCTCAAGCCTACGGGACAAGGGCAGCCGTTGGGACCCTCTCCTGTAACTTCCGCAAGTCCCTTGGCCAAGCGCCCCCCTCCCCCCACCGCCCCCCTTCCCTGCTTCCCCGGATCTGCTAGGCGGAGAGGCTGAACCTGCCTGCTGGCATGGAAAAACCTGACTGAAGGCGAGTTACAAGGCAGAGAGGATTGGGTTGCAGGGCTGTGGAGGAGAAAAGAGAAGGGGCTCTTGCTTGCTTCTGCCAAGCTTGATCAGCTAGCCGGTGACAACCTGCACCAACTGCCAGGCCTTGAAGAACCGGGACTTCGTAGGCACCATGCAGTGGATAAGGGGTGGATCAGGAATGGTGAGTGCTCGTAAATTCGGCTTCTCCTGCTTCAGTTTCAGTTTGTCAGCCCTGCCCCCAGCCCCTCTGCAAGCTGCCACGCACTGAGCCCCCTCGCTTCTGCCCACCGTCCTCGCCGCTGTCCTTGAGATACCAGAAAGCTTGCTGTGGCCATTTTAGGAGTCCCTGTTCACCCGCCTGCTGAGGAAAGCCCCCTTCCATCACCCTCCGGGTTCCGGGTCCCCTCCAAGGATGGGGTGGAATGGGGGTGGGGTGAGATGAAGAGTACCACGGAGGGGTCATTTGGGATCCAAGAGAGGTTAGGGGGCTGGCGGAGGGGCTTTCTGGAAGCAGTGAGGCTCCCATGCAAAAGGAAAACTGGCACAGGGACCCATGGCGGGGGGATGGTCACAGAGCATGGGATTATGCAGGGGGCTGCATTGGAAAGCTGCATGTCACTATTCATTTGCCTCCTGCCCCTGGCCAGCCCCAGGGCATGAAGGTTAGAGAACCACTCTCAGGGATGTTGCCTGGGCAAGTCCTTCAGCTCGTTCTTGTCAGAACTGGTGTCATCCTGTATCCATACCTAGGGCTTTGTCAAGGGGAGACAGCTGCAGAAAAACCCATCCTGGAAATGAATCTGGACCTCCTTCAGTGAGAAAGCTCTTCCTTCCCCAGCCCCAAGGAGTATGTGCTTGTGTGTATGTGTGTTTAGCTTTATCCTCCAACAATTTATTTTATGCCTTCTTCACCTGGAAACCTTGGGGTGACTTGCCTTTGTAAGGAGGATGTTAATGGTTGCACCCTGATGCCTCTCTGACACTACCACGTATCACTCAAGACGGCTAAGGGGTTCTGGGGAATTAGAGATCACCAAGTTGTTGTCCTCAGTTTGGAGTTAGGGATAGGAAGTTGAAGTAGGTTAGCGGGCATTAATGGGAATGTCAGCTCACACATTTGCACTGGCACCCAGAACCTGCCACTGCAGGAAAGTAGCCCAGGTTGATTGGGCAAAAATTGGCATTTAATTCTTTGTCTTTTCCTTCCCATTCTGGAAGGGAGGAAGGAATCTTGCATATTATAGGACTTCATTCAGAGGAACTGACTTCTTCCCATCTTCAAACCTTTGTTTTTGTGGCTCTTGAAGGTATAGAGTATATATTCCTACACGCAATATTTCAAGAGATCATCCTTCTCAGAGCTCCCTCCTTCTCTGGGGTTCCATAAATGCTTTCAAATGTAGGACCAGAAAAGGTTAGAGCAGGAAAAGGTATTGGAGTTCTTGTCCAACCAGCAAAGAAAAGATTCAGAGAACTAGAGAGACTTGCCCAGGACCACACAACCTCTTGAAAGCAAAGAACTTGAGTGGCCTGTCATTGTTCTCTCTGTCACCCCCCCCTGCCTCCACCCTCTGTTCTGCAGAACTGATTATCAGTGCTGAAAGAAGAAGAAGAAAAAGAAAGACTCATGGCCTTGAGAATAAATTTAATTTAGGATGAACAAATGTCATAAATGTTGCCTGTGGGTGGAGGAAGGAACCTTCCAATCTGGTATTTTCAGTAGCTGGATCTGGGTGAGATCTCCCTCCTCTTACAAATATATTGCAGTATAAGACCCAGAGCTACTTATGGACAGCAGATTAAATTAATGGAGAAATCTGAAGTCTGGCCAATTATTATGAAAGAGAAGAGAGAATGGCAGGTATCTTGTGGAGATTATGTCATTAAAGATTGATTACTATAATAATAGTGAATAATATATGCTGAAAGCATGTATTTATCCACTTGCCAAAATTCAAGAGATTGGACTAGTAAGCACCTTTCTAATACATGAAACAGAAAACCCCTAGTTTTAGGCCTGCTTAACCAATAGTAATGTTCTGGGTCTCAGTTGCATTGCCTGTTTGATGAGTCTATTAATTAATGATTTTCAAAATTCCTTCCAGGCATGAGATTCTCATATTCCTAGAAGTAAATGTTGGATAAATTTTAAAGTAGTGCATATCTAGCCACCGTTGGATAATATGGCTACTCAAAAGGCTTATCTCCATTCTTTCATCTGCAAGACACTTGAAGTATTGTCTTGTACTTCAAGTTTTTAATAGTAATGAGATTTCTTTTTGGAACATTTGGCTATTTTAACTGTTTTTAAGTATCACTTGTAAATCAGCGTTTTTTAACATAAATCACATTCAGAATTTTCCAGAATAAAATTTGGTTAGGTAGTTTGAATGTATTAAATTATGAGTCCACTTTTGATGGTAAGGTGTTCAATATATGTATTCATAGCTCTGCCTGGTAATGTTGATTTGTGTTGGGTTAGGGAGTGTGCCTACAGTGCTGGTCTCAGAGTCACAAATATGGTTTTGGAATGACCAGCTTCTATAGTTGTCAACTCTGAAACTTGCTAATTACTAAAATGCTTTCATTTTCAGTATTCCCATTCATAAAATGGAGAAAAATACTTTATTTCATTGTCTTTACTGAGGTCATTAATTAATCCCACAAAAATTATAATAAACCTACTATGAATTGCCATTGATGTAAGTGCTGGGAAGAAAACCATGAACAAATAGAAAGTCCCCACTCTCTTGAAATTATATTCCAGGCCTGGAAGGTTTTGGTGATTCACTACATAGTTACACCAATACAATATATCAGGAGATGCTCATCTTTAAGTGGAAATAAAACAAAAATCCTGGTAGGAAAAGGAAAGAGAAGGGGTAAGATGACATATACATTGGCCAGAGTTTCTGTGATTAAGAAACATTTGAACAGAGATGTGGAGAAAATGAAGGAACAAGTTTTACAAGGATATCATTAGTTCACCTTATGTCTTCCAGTTTGGGAATACAGAATCTAAGAACTAACTCATCCTGACAGTGGCAGTAAAAATCCATTAACCAAATGAAGGATCTGTCAAGACTTAACATATCTCAGTTCTTCTGGTCTCCTGAGAATATCAGAAGAGCCTGACCCCAAACCATGCAGCTACTCAGTAACTGGGACAAGAGTTCAGATCCCCCAATTGCCATTCTAATGTACTTTCTGCAGCCTTCAGGAAAATCTAGCAGAGGACAAGAAAAGGGAAGCTCACCTGTTATATGACATTTATGATAAATGTTAGCTCACTATATCCTCACATTTGTTGCTTCAAAATGAATCTTAACATCTACATTTGTTCAAATATATATGTTTATGCAACTAATAATCACTGAGCATCTACTATGTGCCAGATACACTTCTCCCTATTGGTGTTGGTGAAACATAAAAGTGTCCCTCCCTTCCCTGAATTCATAGTTGCATCCAGCTTAGACACAGATGTAAAGAGTTTACGCATCTTGCTTCAGATTAAATAAACATCAGAATCAAAATTTAAATCCAGATGTTTCCCACTGAAAAAGCTGCATTCTTCCCACAACCCCACTCCTATACCTACTCCCTATCCAACCACCAATCCATGACCAATCTGCACACCCACACATCCATTCATCCCTTCATCTATCCATCCACTTATGAAGTGCTAGGTTCTAGTGACATAGCAGGCACAGTCCTCTGGTTTCCATCTCTCTGTCTAGGTATCAGCAACATAGTGTATTGGTTAGGAGCATGAACTCTGGGGCACAATTTCCTTGTATTCAAATACTTGTACTGCCTACTTATTGTATTTGTGGTCTTGGGGAACCCATTCAACCCCTTACTGTTCTCATCTTTAAAGTTGTGATGATACTAGTGCATACACATGTTATAGGGTTGTGTGAGGAGGAAATGAGCTAATACATGTAAAACACTTGGGTCAGTGGTTAGTACAGAATAAAAGCTTTAAAAGTATTTGATTTTTAATTTATACTTTGGTTTGTTGTTGAAATATATATACAGCAAAACTTATCCCAATTCAAAAATTTCTATGATATTGATTACATTTTTCAAGTTGTGCAACAATTCTCATTCTTCTGATTGTTCTTTCCCTGTTAGCTCATTGCCATCTAAGCCTCCTGTCTAGCCTTTAAAGTTACTGTTGTGGATTTGGCCAATATAAATAACTATTTAAAAGAACATAATGTTTAATACAGTCACTCTTGACTTTTCAATTGCCTCATAATCATGCAAAAGCTGGGCCTTGAATACGGAAGATTGGAGAAGAACTGTTACATTTAAAATATGGTGTTGGCAAAGAATATTGAAAATGGTGTGGATTGCCAAAAAGAATGAAAAAATCTGTCTTGGAAGAAGCACAGTTAGTATGCTCCTTAGAAATGAGATGGCAATATTTTATCTCACTTATGTTGCACATATAATCAGGAAAAATTACATTCTGGAGAAGGACTTGTACTTGGTAAAGCATAGCAAAAAAAAGAGGAAGACCCTCAGTTAGATGATTGACACAAAGGCGTCCACAATAGGTCAAGCATAGCAGTGATTATGAGGTTATTGCAGTATTTAGCAGCATTTTATTCTATTGTGCCTAGACTTGTGGTGAATTGGAATTTATTTAAAGGGAGCCTTAGTGGCATAGTGTTGGGCTGCTAACCACAAGATCAGCAGTTCAAAACCACCATCAAGAGAAAATAAAACCATAATCAGGAAAAAAAATGGAGGCTTTCTATTCCTATAAAGATTCATTAAGCCATGGAAACCTGCAGGGGCAATTTTCCTCTGTCCTATAGGGATGCTACAAGGCTTCTATGAGTTGGAATCAACTCAATGGCAGTTAGAACAACAATTGTTTGACCTAAAAATGACTTCAGGGATAATTTGGTTTTAAGTTTTAAATATTATCACCTTGATTAAATTTATTCCTACATATTTTATTCTCTCCAATGCTATAGAAAATAGCATAGGTTCCCTATTTTCCCATGTTTTTATTTCAAGGCGGAAGCTCTAAACCATTATCCATAATGTATATTCATAGACACCACTAATTATTTGAAATTTTTCCTTCTATTCCTATCTCGTGTTATGATTAATAAATGGTATTGGATTTGATCAAATACCTTTCTGAATCAATAGAGACAATTATGTGGTTCCTTTTCTTTGGTCTATTGATGTGTTGTATTATACTGTGATGGTTAGGTTATGTGTCAAGTTGGCTGCAGATATGAGAAGATATTGTTGGAGTCCAATCTCTAAATCAAGTCACAGCCTAATGATGACTGCTATGCTGTGGAAAATTGGGTTTCTCTCTTTTCTCCTTCCTGCTGGCATGAATCTTACATCTGGCTTTACGGAACTTGGACAAGTGGCCATTATGTGGCCTTTTAGCTGTCAGCAACCTGCCATGTTCCCTGCTTTGGATCCACTGAACTCTGTCTCCACTAGCCTACAATCTTCCCATCTCTTGCTTCATTTTCCTAATTCATTAGTAGCTGCTGTGGACTACTGTTGAACGGGGCTTGACCTCTTTGCAGCTGTCTTTCTTTTAAGTGGCTGCTTTCTTGATATAAATTTCTTTCTTACAGAGATATCAGTGACATTGGTTTTGTTATTTAGAAGACCCAGCCTAACACATACATTAATTGATTTTGTAATGTTGAACCATTCTTGTACTACTGGAATAAATCTCACTTCGCCATGGTGCATGAGTCTTAAAATATGCTGTTGAATTCTATTTGCTAGTATTTTGTTGAGGATTGTTACATCTAAAGCTATATAGAATTTTGGCTCATAGTTTTCTTTTCTTTTTCTTATGTCTGAACTGAACTTGTCTGTTACTAAAAACTCCATATCTGTAGCAGTTACATAATCTGTCAACATGCGAAGGGGTGGAGTATAGCCTGTCAATCAGGTCACAGCCAATGAGGCCTCTGTGTGGGCATTGCCTTCTCCTGAGGATTCTGGTAACTCCTGCATTCTTCCCTGGAGGTAGGGGTGGGAGGTGGGGCGTACTCTCCCTGCGAGGTATTATGACAAGACACATGGAACTACGATAGAGCCCTGGAGCTTGAGGAGCCATGTGGAAACCCATGCCAGAGCTGAGATGCTTCCACCACCACCGGACCCACAAGACTTTCCACCCGCTGGCCTGTGATCTTCCTGCTTTTGGCATCATTGCATGGGTTTCAAGAGTCTGAAGAGGAATTCATAGATTGGTATTGGACATATGGACTAATATTGGACTTATGGCCTTGATCTGGACTGGGCTGGGATCTTTTCTCACTATACAATTGCTATTTTATATAAAGCTCTTATACATATGTGTTTTTGAATTCGTTTCTCGAATCAACCTGGACTAACACAAAGTCCATTTCAGTTTTACTTTTCCTCATTTTTTCAGCCACTCAGATCAATATTTAGGTCCAAGGGCTATGGAATGTAGAGGGATTATTTTTTTAAAAGAAGTATAGTATATAGAGTTACACAAACCATCTTAACAAATGAAATCAACAGCAATATCCATTAAACCCTCCATAAATGTGGTTCTCTTTTCCACCCACCTACCATCCTTCCTCCCTTCCTGCTTAATATCCTATACCTCCCCCATCCCTGGCAGCCTCGTAGTCATCAAAGTATTCTCTTTTGTTGTAAAAATAATGTTTTTTCTCTTTGTTTTTCATTACAGTAATGTTGTTATTAAATATTTATATTTCTAAGATTGACTAAGTTTATTAAACATAATGTTCTTGTGATGTTTAAGAGAGTTGTTGTTGAGTTTTATTGATGCATAATATTCCATCGTATGAATGTACCAGAATTTGTTTATCATGCCTCTATAATCAGAGTTTTGGGTTGTTTCCATAATTTTTGCTACAATAAACATAGTTATGATTATGAATGTTTGTATTACATTCTTGATTTCTGAAGGATATATACTCAATAGAGAGATGGCTGGATTATAAAATATTTATATTTGAATTTATTTAAGGATGAGCCACATTGATTTCCATGGTGGTTGTACAATTCTACAGTCCCACCAGAAATGTAAAAGCATCTGCTCTCTCCACATCCTCTCCAGTACATATTATTTTGTGTTATTGAGTCTTGCTAAATGTGTCGGTGTGAGTTGGTACTATTGTTTAAGTTTTTTTTCTCTTATTGATAATTAATATGAACATTTCTTCATATGTTTGTTTACCAACTATATGCCATCTTTGCTAACACAAGACATTTGTCTACTAATGTCTTGTGTCCACTTTTTGATTAGGATAGTTCTATAATTTTGTTAAGATATAGTTTTCTATAGATTTTGGAGATTAACCCCTTATCACATGTATTATTACTAAACCTGTTTTCCCATCTGTGGGTTATCTTTTAACTCTTTGAATGAAGTCTTTGATGTGCATGAGGAGCCCTGGTGGTGTAGTTGTTACACTTTGGGTTGCTCCTTTGGGGAGCTCCCAGCTGCTCCTTGGGAGAAAAATAAGGCTTTCTATCTCCATAATGAGTTACAGTCTTGCTCAGAAACCTACAAGGGGGTCAGTATGAGTTAGTATTGTCTTGATGGCAGTGAATTTTTTTTTGGTTTATTTGTTTGATTTGCAGAAATGTCACATTTTTAGGAGGTCCCAGTTCTTTGTATTCTATAGTATAGATACTTTTTATTATTTTTGGTAGTGTGTTTGTGCCTTATCTTAGGGTCCTTAAGTTTATCCAATTTTTTTGTTGATGGTCTTTATAGTAGTGTGGTTTATATTTAGGGCTTTGATACATCTTGTGTTCATTCTTGCACATGGTGTGTGGTATAGGTTCTGTTTTAGTCTTTTAAAAGTGAGGGTTCAGTATTTGCAGCACTGTTTGTTGAAAAGGCTTTCTCTTCCCCCACTTAATGTGTTTTAGTCCTTTATTAAAGATTAAGTGTCTATAAGTACTTGGATGTGTTTCTGGCTTTTCAATTCTGGGTTCTTCATATTTATCATTGTATCAGTACTAGACTGTTTTGATTACTGTGTTGGGAGTGAAAGGTCTCCTAATTACTTTTCACTAGTTAACAGTGTTTTGTTTACCTGGGTTTCTTTCCTTTCCATATAAAGTTGGTGTGTTAGTCTCGGTAGACTAGAGAAATAAATTCATAGACACTCATATGTGTATAGTAAAAAGCTTTATATAAAGAACAATTTTACATTAAGAAAATAGTCCAGATCAAGTCCATAAGTCCAAAATTAGTCCATATGTCCAATACTAGTCCATAAATTTCTCTTTAGACTCATGCAGCCATGCAATAATGCCAAATGCAGGAAGATCACAGGCCAGTGGGCAGAAAGTCTTGTGGATCCAGTGGCGGTATAAGCATCTCAGCGCTGGTAGGGATCTCCATGTGGCTACTTCAGCTCCAGGGCTCTAGTGTAGCTCCACGTGTCTTCTCAACAGTAATGTCTCACAGGGAGTGTGCATGTGTCCTGCCTCCAGTGAACCATTTTTCTCCTTAGCTCCAAATGAGGTCATCAAGCTGAGACCTGATTGACAGACTAAACTCTACCCCTTCACTTTTAAGTCTCAAATTGACAACAGATTATGTAACTACCACAGTTGGAGATTAGTTGATCCATTTCTTTAAAGAGTGGTGAAATTTGGTTTGGAATCACATTGAATTTGTAAAGTATTTTTGGTAATATTGACATTTTCTCAATGTTTAATCTGCTTATCCAGGAACATGGTAACTTGTCCCATTTGTGTAAGTTTCTTTTGACTTTGTGTAGGAATATTTTTTCCCTATATAAGTCTTTTGTTTCTTTGGTAATATTTATTCCTAAATAATTTCTCTTTTATGTAGTATGTTAGTCTTGGTAAACTAGGGAAACAAATTCACAGAATCTCATATGTATAAGAGAGAGTTTTATATAATGGGTAAGTGTACATTAAGAAAGCATCCCAATCCAGTGCTGTCCAAGCCCATAAGTCCAACATTAGCCCATATGTCTGACACTGATCTACAAAGTCCTCCTCAATCTCAGAAGACACATGCAATGATGCCAACTGCAGGAGGAAAGCTGAATCAGTGAGCATGTAAACATCTCAGCACTGGCAGGGGTCTCCACGCAGCTTCTCCAGCACACAGGGCTGTATCAGGGTAGGTCCATGTGGCTTCTCCTCAGGGATGTCTCACAGGAAGTGATTCTTGCCAGCTGAGTCAGGAAACTGGCTAAGGCAGCTTCACACTGGTTCGACCATCAGAGAGCAAGAGACTCAAGAACTACAAAGGTGAGGCACCTGAGCCATTATTCTCTCTGCCCTTCAATTAATCCCACATGTGTTCATTGGCCAGGTTGGCACAATAAACCTTAACTAGCTTATGTAGTTATTGTGAATGGTATTGTTCTTTTAATATCTTTTTTGGGTATTGTTTTTCATATACACAAATCCAACTGATTTCTGTATATCAATTTTATAGTATGCTATGTGGCCAAAATTTTTAATGAGTTTGATCATTTTTTAACAGTTTGTGTCAAATTCTTCATTTTAATATATTGCAGTTATCCCTCCAATACTCTCTGTCTGATAACTAGGTTATTCCCATCCCTCAATTATGGTTATAGGGAAACTAACAGGGGCTTATTCCTTGTAAAGATCCTGAGAATGTATTTTTGGGCTTCCACTATCATCCATAGCCTTCTGCAGACCAGAATCTCACACTTTAAGTTCAGATACCATTCCCTCCTTCAGGTTTGGATTATATAATTAACAATCCTTAGATCACAGATGTTGGCGTGCTTCTTCCATGTGGGCTTAGTTGACATTTCACTTAGATGGCTACTTGTTTGGAAACAAGCTTTTAAGACCCCAGATGCCATTCTTTTTAATAGCCAGGCACTATTTTCTTCACCACACTCTGCTGTAGCACCCATATCTTCAAATGAGCATGAGTATTGAGCAAGGCTATGTCATAAGAACAAATTGTTCTTAGATAAGAGCTACAATTAAGTGTGAGTCCAAATCCATTGTTTAGGATTAAGTGCAAGCCCAATCTATGTTTTGTAACTGCCTCTGCCTCATTTTAGAGACATTCTTGTTAATTTATGGTAGAGAATCTTATTGATCATCTCCTTTGAGCATAAGGATCTTCTCCTTATAGTGTCATTGATTATCCCATAATACTAATATTAAAACACTATTGAGAGAGGGAGATTTGTACAAGTGAAGGCTAGTTACATATCTCAGTACATGGATTATTCACTTGTACAGAATAAATCCTTGTGTGACTGAATGCTATTTGCACAAGTAGTTGGAGTTGGTGGTCAGGCTAAATTTATAAAAATATTCACTGACCATGTCAGACACAAGTCTGTCAGAATAATACACATCTTAATATAGCAAGTAAGGTTTTAAGTAGTAAATGTTAGTCTACCTACCTACTGTTCAATACTTTTGGTATAGCTTGAGGTAGAGCCTCATCCACCTAGTGGGGTTTCCACAGCTCATTCCTCTGGTATGGCTTTTGGAGCATGTTGTGTACCTTGAAGATCCAGAGTTCAATGTCCCACCAGTGTTCTATGGCATATGGCCTGCATCCTAGGAGATTTATAGAAACTCGGACCAATGTGGCTTATTAGGAGCACAGTACCAGGCACACTCCCATACTCCCTACAACCACATTTTCTATCAGAAATCCCACATCCAATGAGATCCTAGTGATATTGCATGTTGCCCTCATTTTTCCTTAACACTTCTTTCCCTGCTCTGCAGGAGCCACTTTTAACTGAGCTATGATTTAGGGGAATCATAGGTAGACTTTCCTGTATATCTGGAAAAGGAGGAGCTGGTATTCCTCAAAGCATCCTCTAGTAAGTCTATCTCACTGATTCCAGAGACCCAGTGACTCTGTGTTTGTTTGGAAGCAGTATCCACTTAAATTTTCCACTTCCTAATTCCACTGCAGGGGACCTTCCATAGCAATTTATATCAGTCTAGCAGCCAACAGTTATCAGGTGGATGAGGGGCTGGCACATTCCAAACAGACTCCCCAGTGAGGTCTGCCTAATTGATGTCAGAGCCCCATTGGTAGTATATTGGCTGTGCTAGTGGGTTTAAGGCCCCTTGGTGGCATAGTGGTTATGAGTAGAGCTGTTAACCGCAAAGTCAGCAGTTTGAAACCACCAGCCACTCTGTGGGAGAATGACTGGACTTTCTACTCCAGTAAAGAGTTACAGTTTCAGAAACTCACAGGGGCACTATGAATTGGCATCAACTTGACGGCAGTTTGTTTTAGTTTTAGTAGGCTCAACTTAAGTCAACTGCTTCCGTGTGTGTGTGTGTGTGTGTGTGTGTGTGTGTTGCTGGGCGGGGAAGACTGGCATGCTCCCAACTGACCCCCCAAAAGGTTTGCCTTGTTATTTTAAAGCAGACACATGAGCTCTTGTCTCTTTACATGGGCAGGAGTTGTGAGGGCTAGGGACTCCTTTGTTAAGGTTCTGTCCTCATTTTATATCAGCTAGAGACTTCCTTGCTAGGGAGAAAGGGGGAGAGAGTGGGGGAAGCTATTTTCCTATAGTGAGCAAATAATCATTGATTCTTGCCAATGTGCAGATCTCTGCTGTTGTCCTCTGCTCCTTGATTCAGAGTACCTCAAAGATTTGCACAATTTTCTTGTTGTATATCTTGTTATATATATAGAGGAGGGTAAGAATGATAATCTTTTTATGCCAGTGTCTTCTAGCATTTGTTTTTATTATGTTTACATTTATCCAAGGCCAGAACCCATCCAAGTGGCTCAGATGTATGGTTTCATTTGTTTGTGATCAGTGACTAAGCATATCACATTCCTTAGGGTCCATTTTAGTTAATCTGAGAGGGAAAATGTTTATCATTAGTTATAAACTCCATATGTTCCCTATCCCATGTAATAGACTCATGATAAAGATTATTTATCTTGAATGGGTAATATGTGCATGTGGTAAGAAAATGCAATGTAAAGTAAGTCTCCTTCACTCATTCATACTGTCCTCCAAAATGGTCGCTGTCACCAGTTTCTGGCCATCTTATAGAATTATTATATGCACTTACATACCCATGCTATGTACATAGATACACAAACATTATTTTCTTCACACAGATAGAATATTCTATAGTTCTGCACTTGACTTTTATCAATGAATATAATATATTGAAGATAGTTCTAAATAATAAATGTAGAGCTGCATCCTTTTGTATTGTTACATATTGGTAAAGAGCTCCAGCCTCAGAAACCCAAAGGGGTAGCTCTACGCTGCCCTAGAGGGCCTTTATGAGTCAGAATCAACTCATTGGCAGTGAGATTTTGAATCCTGTACTAAAAATAAATTAGATTGATTCCTATATTTTGCCATGACAAACAACATTGCAATGGATTTAAACAGGTTATATTCAGAAAACAAATATTTACTAAGCAACTACTATGCCCAACCACTATACTAGGCAGTGATGTGGGAAAATCAAAACAAGATGTGCTTTATGCCTTCAAGCAGCTAATAATTGTGTACGGGTGAAATAAAGTCATCTATGACATATGTTATGGGAGGTACAAAGAAGGTGATGTGGAAGTACAGGGAAGCAAGAATTATTACATTACGGAGTAAGAGGCTAGGCTTCCTAGAGAACATGATGTTTAAAGAATACCTTAAATCCCTACTTATGGCTTATTTGGTTGGGGTGGAGAGTAGGCATTGTAATAAAGTACGGAATAATTCAAGCAAAGCAAACTTGATAAGATCGAGTCACGGCATGAAAGAAATAGTATTTTCTGGAAATGACATGTGCTTGCTGCTCTACTATAGTTGGAACAAATAATTCTGGTAAAGTGTGCTGGGGTCAGATCAGGAAGCTCAGAAGTTTTAACCAATAGGTAAATTGAGCAATGACATAATGAGACTGAAGTATACAAGATTATTTTGATGATATGGTTAGAACAGGCAATTTTTGATCTCAAGCTTTCTGACTCAAATGAATATCTACTGTGGAAAATTCATGGTAAAATACCTGTGATTCCAAGTCAGATTGACCTGGGCTTGAGTTATGCCTTCACTAGTCAAATCACAGAATATTTCTGAGTTTCAGATTCCTTATATATAAAACGAGACCAATAGCTTCACACATATTTACAGTCTACTGTGAAAAATCAGATGAGCAAGTAGATGAAAAAAAGTTATGTAAACTGTGCTGTTCTGCTCTCATGTGAGGAATATTTTTTTTCTTGATAGGCAAGAAGGAATATGCACAGGAATTCAGACTTGAGAAGACCAGACTTAACTTTTTTCTCTGAAAGTATCTCTTCTTTTTCTCTTTTCAAGGCATAAGCCTCCATTCCCAGTTACAGACTTCCTAGATTCTTTACTTGAGGAGACACTGAGAAAGGTCACCCAACAGTGACATGGAAAGAGGAGCTTCTGCTTAGAAGTACCTTGCTTTAAAATTTTCTCATGTCAAGCTGGTTTTGATGTGTTTGTATTGATGTAGTGTATGATTAATTCAGCAACTATTATGTAATGAAAACAAGGCAGCGAGAAAAAGAAATGCCTTCCATTAACTTAGCTTCTAAGAGGTTTTATTGCCTTGAGGAGATATCTTGTCAAAAAGTCTGCCTGGAATACCAGGAGGTTACATTCAAACTGATTCAGCTATGCAGGGATTTGTGGAAATAACTGGATGCTTTTGGATTAAACAACAACAACAAAACAAATAAAGAAAGCAGACAGTGAGGCTTATGGTAAGTGAGGGAGAATGGAAGTAATAGGATATACAAAGGTTTCTGTAGTTTGGTATTCTTGAAAGATAATAATAAGTTCAGGGAGAGAGAGGGCACAATTTGCATGATAGGAGTGAAGAACCAGGGACCAGCTCATGCAGCACTTCATAGGCCTAAAGAAATGTGCATCAGTTATATGATAATGATAGGATCTTGATAATAAAATGTTTGAAGTTTTATAGAAAATGCTTGGAAGGTTGGATATGAATGCTTCATATGGATATGAATGTGTCATATGGACATAACACCTAATTTAGAATTTGCTGAGAAATAAAAAGAACTCAGAGTACTTGGTAAAGGAAGGCATATATAGTTTCCATTTTGGAGACAAAATCAACCAGACTTGCTATTGGTTTGATTGAGGTATGTGTGGGACAAGAAGGGAACTAGGAGGATGATCCCTAGGTTTCTGTCTCTGCCACTGATAACCTGTGTGAAGACAAGGGACTTAACCTCTCTAAGTTTCAGGTTTTTCATCCATGAGAATAGCAGCAGTACCTAATGGGTTATTTTGAGGATGAACTAAATAATTTCTGTAAAGCACTTGGAGTAATGATATCACATAACAAGATCTCCAATTGTGATCATCTTTATCATTTAAGAAGATAATTTCTTCTATTTTTTTCATTTATAAAACACCTCCACATAGATGTCTAGAGTCTATGTGTACATTCATATAATCCTCGCAGAAACACTAATTATATTTTAAATTTGGGAATTCTAAGACTGGAAAGGGTTACAGCAATTAAATACACATAGAACAAGCAGCAGGTCTGCAACTCTACAGAAGTAGCTCAAGCATCAGTCTCCTCTTTTACAAGAGTGGAGGTTTGACTGGACTCCTTAATTTCAGACCATTATTAAGATTGAGAATGCATTAAGTTATGACAGCTAATATTTACCAAATCAATATTTACTTTATGCCAGTCACTCTTTTAGGTATTTTACCTGTTGTGTTAGATTGGGTTGACTAAAACAAATCCAGAATCACTCATATATGTGTAAGAGAGAGCTTTATAACAAGGAGAAATCGTAAAATTGAGAAAACATCCAAGCCCAGTCCAGATCAAGTCCATAAGTTTGATATTGACCCACATGCCTGATACCAGTCCATGAACTCCTCTTCAGACTCACATTGACACTCACAAAGATGCCGAATGCAGGAACATCACAGGCCACCAGGTGAAAAGTCTTGTGGATCCAATGGCAGTGGAAGCATCACAGAGCTGTGTCCACAGTCTTTGCGGAATGGCTTGTCAACAGGAAGATGAAGGCAAAGAGGGAGAGAAAGTTCCTAGAATCCTCAAGAGAAGGACATGCCTAAAACGAGGCATCATCAGGCTGAGGCCTGATTGACAGGCTAGACTCAACTCCTTCATTCCTAATAGACTCAATTTGACATGAGATTATATAACTACCACACCTGTTTGTCTAATTTAACCAGCCCCAAATCCCATGAGATAGGTACAATTCTCCAATCAAGGAAAGTTCCAAATAGAATGTGGAAAAGAGAAAATAAAGTGGCACTGAACCAGTCAGGCAATGATTGGGATGGACTGAAATGGGAAGCTTCAGAAATCATTTCTGGAATGGATAAAAAACCTATGGTACATACACAAAGCCGAATAGTATGCATCCCTGAAAAATCACAACAAAACCATGAAACACCACATGACATGGAAGAACCTGGAAACTATTTTGCTGAGTGAAGTTAGTGAATCGCAAAAGAAAAATATTGTATGAATCTACTATAAGGAGAACACCAATTAAACAAATCTTAGAGATTACCTACTGGCCATGAACCATATATCACCCCCCTTATGTGCAATTCATAAGAATCACCTTGAACAAGGAGACCTCACATTGGCTGGCTTCACTCCATCAAGAAGGAGGAAAAGGGAGATCATCCACTTGATGTGATACAACATGGAGACAAGGCTGGGACAAATCAGAAGGCCCTCCACAGGAATGAGGGAGAAACTTACTGGAAAATCAAGTTAAAACCAGCGGAAGGGAGCATCTACATTTTAGAGGAAGGACTGATATTGTTGGTGAGTATGGTGGGTAAATGGGGTGGAGCAATCTCACATTGGGAAAGGATACTAAACAATGATTGTAGGGAAACTAAGGGGAGAACAAATCTCATTCTATGGGTACACATTATGGGTTCCTGAAGAGACACTTCAAATATGTTTCTACCTAACCTTTGGTGGACCACGTCATGAAGAAAGCACTATGAGGACCCTAGATGCATGGTATTCCCCAAGGGTCACACTAGAAGAACTCAACGTGGAAACCTGACTGAACGAACTGGGCCCTGTCTCAAAAGTACCTGCACTCTGGGATTTAGGATTGAAATCCTCTAATGGGAGAGGAAGCAAAATATGGCCACCTCCAGACTGTGGATATGGCAGTTGTTGTACCTTGGGAGGAAACTCTGACTTGGTGGTTGTCTAATTAGAGGAGACCCAGAACCACCATATATTAATGCCTCAATGCTCCACTTGCATTAATATGACAGAGTTTAATCTGAAAGATGAGGATCTACCCTTGTAAGAAATGTTATCGGAAATTTTGTAGGAAATCTAAGGTGAAAATAAACCTGCTTTTATGTTCCTGGGTAGACACAACAAATATGTTTCTACCCAACCTTTGGTGAACCGTGCCATGGGCTAAACACCCTGATATCTTTAGATGCTGACCTTACAGGCAACATAGTACCCCCCTACCCCCACAAGAACCACACCAGAAAGACTCAACATAGAAGCGTGAATGGATGAAATGGGTCCTTACTCACAACTACCTGTACCTTTGGAATTAGGACTGAAATACTCTGATGGAAGAGGAAGCAAAGGGGAGCCACCCCAAGACTGTGGAAATGGCTGTCATTGGACCTTGGGTGGAACCCCTGGTTTAGTGGATGTCCAATGAAAGGTGACCCTTAACCACCACATATTTAATACTTCAATGGTCTCCTTGCATTAATATGACAGGTTTAATCTGTTAGGCAAGGATCTGCACCTGTAAGAATTGATTCAGAAAAATTTCCTGTAGTATCAATTCCCATGCTCAGTATAAACAGAGTTCAATCAATTAAGAAATCAATCTGTACAAAGCAGCAATTCATGGATTATAGTTGACAGTTGAACTATGCTCACATAAACTCCTCATATCAACAGTATCTTAAATTCAATGGCATTAGAAAATAATTGATGCTATCAATGCAATCTCCTTATACACAAGGGAGATGATTGAAAATGTTTTTCTTTTTAAATGTATTTTTCTGCCTATTGTTTTTCTGGTTTTGTTGTTGTTGTTCATGTGAAGTTTTTTTTTGTCATATGTGTTAGTCTGGGTGGATCAGAGAAACAAATTTATTGACACTCATACGTGTATAAGAAAGAGCTTTGTATGCAAGAGCAATTGTATATTGAGAAAACATCCCAGCCCTGTCCAGATCAAGTCCATCATAAGTTCAATATTAGCCCATATGTATGATACCTCTATATAAAGCTATAAATTCCTCTTCAGAATTAC
The DNA here is from genome assembly GCF_000313985.2 of Echinops telfairi. NCBI lineage: Eukaryota > Metazoa > Chordata > Mammalia > Afrosoricida > Tenrecidae > Echinops > Echinops telfairi. Next base: position 3,887,628 of record NW_022111323.1, on the reverse strand, counting down.
AAAATATGTGCAATGATACCAAATGCAGAAAGATCACAGGCCAGTGGGTGGAAAGTCTTGTGGATCCAGTGGCGGTGTAAGCATCTCAGCGATGGCAGGGGTCTCCATGTGGCTCCTTCAGCTCAAGGGTTCTAGTGTAGCTCCACTTGTCTTCTGAACAGTAATGTCTCACAGGGAGTGTGTGTGCATCCCGCCTCCTGTGAACTATTTATCTCCTTAGCTCCAAATGAGGTCATCAAGCTGAGACCTGATTGACAGGCTAAAGTCTATCCCTTCACTCTTAAGTCTCCAATTTACAACAGATTATGAAAATATGGCATCATAGTAGGACCAGTATTTTGTCATAACACTGCCAAAGTAAATGAGAGTCTTTCATAACCTGTGGACAAGCAGATGGATTCTGGGTTCCAACTTAACTCTAACCCCAATGCAAGAATAGTTAGTTCTTATAACATGGCCATGCTCGATAATTGCCTTCATGAAATGATCACTGAAGATAAGGGTGCTACAGGAAAATGTGGTGAAGAAAGCAGATGGTGCCCAGCTATCAATTGGAATAGTGTCTGGAGTTTTAAAGGCTTGTCTTCAAACAAGCAACTACATAAGTAAGTCATCAACTAAGTCTAGCAGGTAGAAACACCAGCCTGTGTGATTCACAGATGACAATAACAAAATCCAAATATGATGAAGGGAAAAGTATCAGAGCTTAAATTATGAAAACACAATTTGTAGATGGCTATGGAGGACAGTGGGAACCCAGAATCCATCTGCAGAGTATCTAATCAGATTAAGTCTCTGGCAGATCCCCTCTAGTCACAGGCAAAGAACCTGGATAGTTTTGTTATCAGACTTTGATTATTTTAAACTTGCTTATGGTGGATTGAGTATGATACTTGGTCAATTGACCTCCCTGTTGACCCAACCTGAATTTGCTTAAGGCTGAAATATTTCTCACCTGTTCCAGGACAGAAATTTCTTCTCTGGCCTTTTAGATATTGATGGTGGTCTCTTCTTTATTTGTATTTTTATTTTTGTATTATTGTTATTATTTTCTTCTTGTTGTTCTCTCTCTCTCTCTCTCTCTCTCTCTCTCTCTCTCTCTCTCTCTCTCTCTCTTTTGGTTAGGTTTCCCAGTTTGTGAAGCATAGAAGGAGTGGATTCATGGAGATAATAATGCAAAGGTTTATCCGGGATATGGAGAGGGGATGGGAGATGGGAGAGTGAAGGGATTTGGGGAGTAGTGAATTCAGGAGAGAGCACAAAGCGCTGATTGTGATGATGTATATACAACTCTTTTAATAAGTGATTTAATCATGGAAGTGTATGATGTTAATCAAGAAAATTATGAATATTATATCATATTCAAGTATGAATATTATATCAAGAAAACTACTAAAAGAAAGAAAGAAAGAAACCAAACTTGACCAATGATTACCATGGCTGAAGGAGAAAGAGTTGTTGCTTAAGGGGAATTTAGTTTATGTTAATGGTAGTGGAATAATTTGGAAAAGGAAATAAATAATGGCTGTACAACATGAAGAGTATAATCAATAGCACTGAATTATACATGTAGAATTTGTGGAATTGGAAGATGTTTTGTTGCATATATTTTTGCTATAGTTAGAAAAAAATAATTTCATGAATAACAATGAGTACAAGGAAGATGAATATGTTATAGAATTGAATGTGCTGATAATTGTACAACTCTTCTTGATATGATTGAATCATTGAATTGTATGACATGTGAAGTGCTAATAAAACTGTTAAAAGAAAAAAAGAAATCCTTCCTCAGAAAATTCCTGATCTTGTTTGGATATCAATTACTCATATGCAAAATGGAGCTCTATTTTTCCCTCCTTTTTCCTCCCTGCCTTTTTTGCACATGGACACACACTTATTCATTTAGTAATATTTATTGAGCAAATGCCATATACCATGCACCATTCTAGGCACTGGGGACAGAATAGTGAACAGAACAGGCTAGATTGCTGTCCCCATGGAGCAAATATTCTACTGGGTCAGACACATGGTAAACAAATGATTAAATAAAATATTTAGTATACTAATACTAAGGAGAAAAGTACAGGAGAAGAAGGATAAGAAATATATGTGGTGGTGTGGAAAGGGGGAACCGATTACAAGGATCTACATATAACCTCCTCACTGGGGGATGAACAACAGAAAAGTGGGTGAAGGGAGACGTTGGACAGTGTAAGATATGACAAAATAATAATTTATAAATTAGCAAGGGTTCATGAGGGAGGGGTGAGTGGGTAGGAAGGGGGCGGAAATGAGGAGCTGATGCCAAGGGCTTAAGTGGAGAGCAAATGTTTTGAGAATGATGAGGGGAATGAATGTACAATTTTACTTTACACAATTGATGTATGTATGGATCGTGATAAGAGTTGTATGAGCCCCTTATAAAATGATATAAAAAAGGAAGAAGCGAAAGGAATCAGTGACTCATTGTTACTGATAACAATGAGTAAGAGTAAAAAGCAGTAAAAGGAAAATGTTTTTTAAAAAATAAATGTATGTGTTTGTTTAAATTTTTAGATTTTTATTTCCTATTGGCACTTACCTCATGAGGCTGCCATGAGGTTTAAATGCGATGAAAGACTGCAATATTTAGGAAACTGTGAAATTCTATTTAAAAATCAAAGTGCAATTATTCTTGAGGGATAATTTTCTCAGAATCCTTATTTGTTGTTCCTTTCTTTATCATCATTGTGGCAAAGCTGCAAGGTGCTGACCTGGAGGAGAGGAAACAAGTTATAAGATTGTTAAAAAAAAAAAAAGTAAGTAGATAAATAAAAGTGGGGAGGCAGCGCCGACCTCCACTGACTTTGCAAAGGGCAGAGAAAATCACCATCATAAGCATCAACAGCCTAAAACCTGGGGTCTGACATGCCTCCACCCATAAATCTTATTACCAATTCTGACATCACCCATTCCTCCGACAGCACTCTCAACTCAGCCAGGTCTGATAATTCATGGCAATGGCACACAGAATTCACAGATCATATTCATGATTATGTACTTTATTAGGGAAGTTAACAGTTTACATTTTGGGCTCAGAAACGCTTCACAATTCTTCCAATCAGGACAATCTCTATCTGCCATGCCAGCAGACATGTCTCTTTCTGGTCCTTGGCATCTAAGTCCCATGATCCCTTAGCTTCTGCCCTGCTCAGGCAATGTTACCAACCTCTTTTGGCATTGTTAATAAATATCCAAAGGGTATGCTACTCTGATATAAATCTCAGCCTGAAGGCACTCAGCTCCAGCTCCATGGGTCAGCAAATTTAGCTCCCAAGTAAGTACCTAAAGGCACCCTACTCCACAAGTGAGCCTCCTGCCAGAAGAGATTAAGCTTTTTCATTTGTTCTGTGGGCCAGGAAACCCAGAACTGTGTGTGTTGTGTTCTGGCACTTGGGTGCCCCTTTCCCATTTCTTTGCTGCTTCTTTGATACCACAACTTTCTGTCCCTGGATTGAAGAGGTTTAATGTGCATGGATCTCAAGTCCAAGGAACATGTTTCACTCCTGGCTCTTTCTTCTTGATGGCAATGTGATTCCCTCTTTTGCTTCTAAGATGACTCATTTTATACCCAGTAGGATGGAAAAAATTTGCCAATCCCCATGTTAGAGTTCCAAGTTTTACAATCACAATTAATTATGTTAACAATAGCTCACAACTGAATCATATATTATCAGCATCTTCTCCCAACCATCAGGAAAATAATCACTATGCACAATCTACATGTTCCAGACCAGTTAAAAAGGCTATAGCTAGGAGAGTCATATTAAATAATTCATTGCACCACAAGATCCGACCCTGGTATGACAGTTTCTTAAAATCCCAAAGATATAGAATTACACATATTCTAAAGCACTTTACCCAGAACTTGGTCTGCATAATCTTAATGTTTTGTTCTGTCTACTTTCCCATAAAGCAGTGAGTGTTGGGGTAAGCCACTTTCCTTCTTAGAAGCAAAGTGTTTTCTTTCTCCAAACTGGAAATGATTATTCTTGCACTTTACCAGTCTCCTTGGATTATTGTGAGGGCCCCTCTGATGCACAGTGGGCCTGATCTGGTCTTCCGCATTTTCCGTGTTTTGTTTGTTTGTTCATATTGGGGTTTATCTCAGATGCATTTTTGTCATTGGGGGTGACTCTGCTGAATTTGTGTTATATGTTTTTTAGTATATGAAACCCTGGATTGATGAACCTATAGAGACAGCAAGTAAACTACGATTTCGGGGGATTATAGTGGTAGTGGTAGTGGTTGGGGGGGGTGTTAAAAGGGAACTGATGTCAAGGAATTGAAGAGGGAAAAGAATGTTTTGAAACTGATCGTGGTAGCAATTGCGCAATACTGCTTGATGTGGTAGAACTATGGAATGATATCTGTATTAGCTCCCAATAAATTGGTTTCTATAAGAAAAAGATGACTGATTGCTGAGAGCTGGATAATTGGAGCTTTGTCTTGAGTAGGTTGTGTATGTGTGTGGAAGAGGGAGGTGAGGATTTGGGACTGGATGCCCCTTTCTTCCAATTCTGAGAGGCAGTTGAAAGAAACCTCAGTACCTCCTAGAAATAGTAACAGTTACACGGAAACCATTGATATCTAACACTGGAATGGCTAATCATTTGTGCGTGGCCCATTTTGATCATTCCACTGTAAGATGGTGGAAACTGGAACTTATACTCTGACTTTTAGTATACAGATCATTCAAAGTCTTTAAAGTCTTTCACTGGTCAAACAAACAACAACAAAAAAACAAAGCAAACCAAAGAAACAAAACAAACAACCACCCCCCATTAACATCTAGTTGATACTGACATGAATTTCCATGACTGTACATCCTTTTTTCTCCTCAATAGTTTTAGAAATAAAATTCACATATCATACATTTCCATTGTTAAGTCGCATTTAAAAAGAGTTGTATATATATTTTCACAGACAGTTCTACTGTACCCTCCTCCCACCCACATTTATTATTTGTTCCCCAATTCTTTTCAAACTTTACCTCATCTATATCCCCAATAAACTATTACATCAGATATTGTCTCTATGCATCCACTCCCTCTGTGTTTCATAAAATGGGAAACATATCAGAAATAATAAAAAAAATAAACTAGACATATACAAAAAGAAGAAAATAATGTCCACCAGTTATATTAAAATAAGCCAGAGAGAAATTTTCTATCATGGAAAAAGCAAGAAATATTTAAACCTAGAGTGCACAGATGATATAGTGAAGAAATTAGATAGTGTGTGACTATCAGATAAAATAGCGTCTGGCAACTTAAAGGCCTCTTTCCAAACAAGCCACTATCTAAGTGAGATGTCAACTAAGTCCACATGGAAGAAACATACCAACATCACTCACTGAAGGATTGTAAATCATATAAGCTGAAGCCAAAGGAGGGAATAGTATCAGAGCCTAAATTGTGAGTATCTGGTTTGCAGAAGGATATGGATGACGGTGGGAGTCCAAGATATGTTTGTGGATTCTACCTAGGAAATAAGCCTCCGATGATTTCCCGCTATCCGTATTAGAGGGATGGGAAGAAACTGGTTCCCAAACAGAGTGCATTGGAGAGATGACTATAGGAGATCAAAATGATAAACCTTACTTGAATGGTTAAAACCTTATCAGTTGATCCTCTCTCTGATGCAAGTTAGGCCTGATCTGGTTTTGAACATTTTCTATATATTTTTGTTTGTTCACATTGGAGTTTATCTTAGATGTGTTTTGTCATTAGGGTGACCCTCTTGAATTTTTGTTATATGTTTTTCTGTTTTTCAGTATATGAAACCCAGTATTGATGAACCTATAGGGACAGCAAGTAGAATAATGGTTTCTGGGGGGTACATTTGGAGGGGGTCAGTAAAAGGATGCTGACATCAAGGAGTTAAAAAAGAAAGATAATGTTTTGAAACTGACTATGGGAATTTAAGTTTTAACTTTGACTTTAAATCATACAGGAGTGACAGCCTTCTCTTTTCCCTACAGAAAGTTGGTACTTTTGAACTGATGACATTTTGATTAGTAGTTCAATGTGTGTATTAGTCTAGGTACTTTGGAGAAACAAATCCACAGCAACTCATGTATAAGAGAGAGTTTTATGCAAAGAAAATGTGCATCACGAAAA
>NW_022111323.1:3878444-3879800 GCF_000313985.2 Echinops telfairi | reverse complement strand
AAGGCGAGGCTTCACCACCCATTTATCCCTCCGCCTTTCAACCAGCACCACATGTGATTATCGGCCAGGCTGGCACAATTAACTAACTCAATGTGTAACCCGTTATGCCATCAGTACTTACTGGGACCTTAGCTATAATCACATTCAGAAGTATGAAGGAGATAGTAAGGAGATTTGAATAGATACAAATCTTAATTTAGCTACCTCTTTTCCATTATGATAATTATTTACATCATAATAAAAGTTTTCATTCCATCAAGGACTTTCAAATTCATTATCTGTTCATCAATTTGGCAAGAATGATATATTTATAGATAAGAAAACCAAGGCTCAGATTATTTGCCTAAAGTTAGGGCAGATATAGGACCACCAAACAACATTAACTTTTATCATTTACTGACTTTCGTTATGTTCTGAATATTATTTTAAGTGTTTCCACATGTCATGGTATAATGAGATTCTCTTATGTGGTCTTTCTAGTCCTGGGTTTGAAATTCGTTCATAATGATTGGTTGGTCACACCCTGTCAAGTGATTGGAATATTGTTGTCCACCTACTGACATGCAGAGATTGGTTGGCTTGCTATACACAAAATTTGATTGGCTATTCTCACAGAGCTTTTGAGTGGACATCCTACAACATCCTATATCCAATTGAAAGGATTCTACAAAGCCCGTAACCCTCAGTTGATAACACTAAATTCCAAGAGAAACAATAGTACAGCCAAGTGGCACAGTAGAGTCAATTGACAGAGAAACAGAAGCAGTGCAAGTAGTAGGAACTACAAGACTTGCAATGGTGGGCTAGTTATCCCACAGAGAAAATGATGGTGGTGGGCAGGGTTGTTCCACAGTGCAGAGATGGGCAACTCCAGATGAACTAAACAAAATTATCAACTAACTTGACTTCATAGACATATACCGAACACTTCACCCACAAACAACAAAATAAGACTTCTTTTCAAATACACATGGAACATTGTCCAGAATAGACCATAAGAGAGAGTTTTATGCAAAGAAATAGGCCAGTGGTTCTCAACCTTCCTAATGCTGCGACTCTTTAATATAGTTCCTCATGTTGTGGTGACCCCTCAACCACAAAATTATTTTCTTTTTTTTTAATCCAGAAAATTATTTTCATTGCTACTTCATAAACTGCAATTTTGCTACTGTTATGAATCGGGCAACCCTTGTGAAAGAGTTGTTCGACCCCCAAAGGGTCATAATTCATAGGTTGAGAACCGCTGTTAGGCAAAAATAGCTTGTCTCAATAAAATGAAAAATATTAAGATACTACAAAGCATCTTCGCAGATCACAATGCTTTAAAATTAGAAATCAACAATAGGATCAAGGGGG
>NW_022111323.1:3860589-3876678 GCF_000313985.2 Echinops telfairi | reverse complement strand
TGCGTTTTACACAATTGATGTATTATGGATTGTGATAAGAGTTGTATGAGACCCCAATAAAATGATTAAATTTTTTTAAAGAGCTGTACAAGCTCCCAATAAAATGTTTTTTAAAAAGCCCGATGGTCAGACCTGTAAACCTTCAACTAATTAATAATAACTTTTTTAAAAATGGGTATTTTACCCCAGGAACTTTTTGAAGCCCACTTTTACATCTGAGGGTAAGTAAGAAATATATAGCTACAAAATCATTAGAAACCTTTATTAAACAAAAATATAAAAATATGAAGTTATTTTTCTCTGGACATATCCTCCTTGTTCTATATTCTTTTTAACCCTTCACCCCCATTTTTTGAGCTCTTTGATTTATACCATGCCAAAATGGCAGTTTTAGTATCTCTGAAAGACTCATATCATTTTCCTTTTAAAAGTTATTTGAGTTTAGGGATCAAAAAGAAATCTGAAAGGGCAAAAGCAATACTGTAAAGTGAATGGGCTAAGAATTACCAACAAAATTCTTTTAGGATAGCTCTTGAAATATGAACAGGTGCATTGTCATGGTGGGGAAAAAGTCCTTACCCTTTTCTGGACCTTTTCTCACCAATGCAATTTTTGATAATAATAATAATAACTCCTTTCTATTAAGTGCTCCTACCCATGATAATCCTGTGTCCTGTGACAAAATCTATCAAACCCCTTTGGTATTCCTCAAAGTAGTCACCCTCGCTGCACTAAATTGAACTACCCAGCAGTACCCTCAGAAGCCACAATTTAAATTCAATATTGTTGACGGCACTCTAATGAGACTAGGACAAGTGTACTGTAATAACTTGTCTTCAGTCATTTACTGATCACAGAGACATATTTAAACATATTTTGTTTGGAATAAACCTGGAACCATAGTACCAATTAACTGGAACCATAGTACCAATACTTTGTAATTTTCCTCGTACAAGTCTTTCACTTCCTTGCTTAGCACTATTCTTAGATACTTTATTTGTTTAGATATATAATAAATAGAATTGTTTATTTTTCAGTTTTCTCTTTGCTAACATACAAAATCCAAATAGATTGTTGTTGATTAATTTTGTATCCTGCCCCTCTGATGATTTTATTTATTGGTTATAGTAGCTTTTAAAAAAAACCCATTTTATTGGCAAGTAATTTGCATATATATAATTCAATAGTTCAATCATTCAATCATTTAAAGGAGAATTGTATAATCACCTTCACAACAATTTTTTTAGAACATTCCCCCCTCTGGTGGTTAAATCGCCTCTAGGATGAATCATGCAATCACAATCCATTCTAGTCCTCCGTGCCCCCTCCTGTCTTCACCATTTGCCCCAGATATCCCTTTACCCTCTCCATCATCCACTCCCATTCCTGTATTCCCTATAACTGGATGTATCAGTTATTCTCATGCATGCACTCCTCCTGTGATTTACAGCCGGGAGACTGTGTTAGTCTGGGTAGACTAGAGAAACAAATCCATAGACACTCATATATGTATAAGAAAGAGCTTTAAATACAAAAGCAATTGAATATTGAGAAAACATGCCAGCCCAGTCCAGATCAAGTTCGTAAATCCGATATTAGCCAATATGTCTGATACAAATCTATAAAGTCCTCTTCATACACACGAAACACATGCAATGACGCTGAATGCAGGAATATCACAGGCACGTGGGTTCAAAGTTTTTGGATCCAGTGGCAGTAGAAGCATCTCAGCACTGGCAGGGGTCTCCATGTGGCTTCTCTGGCTTCAGAGGTCTGGCTCCATCATCCTCTATCCATGTGTCTTCTCCACAGAGCTGTCTCGCAGGGAGGGAGCGGGGAGAGAGAGTGTGTCTCTTGCCTCCAAGAAGGAAATATTGGAGTTCCCAGAACCCTCAGGACAAAGCCAAACCCACACAGAGGCCTCATTGGCTATATCCTGATTGACAGGGTAAACTCCACCCCTACACTCTTAATCCTCAAATTGACACCAGATTATGTAACGACTACAGAGACCCAACAGAAAGCAATGGAAAACAAAATCACACTAAGGTGGTGAGGATAAAAACAGTATTCAAAGATACAAATAATGCGTAAGAAGGGACAGATCCCCAATAACATTCAAAAATTCAGGGAAGAAATCCCTCTGTCATGGAACCAGTAAAAGACCCTTGCCTTCAGAACATGTTCAGGTCTCATCCATAGGGTGGTCAGCTGGTCAAGTATTGAGGTTGATCCAGCAAAATCAAGATTACATTAGTCCCTGCCTGATAGTAATACAGCTGTGTGAGACTTGTCTGTGGCTGGAGTGGATATGCCAATGACTCAGCCTGACTAAATACTGGGAATATGGGTTTGGGGCTTCCACCTTCTTGGGTGTTTATAAATTTTTGCTCTGATGCTTTTCTCCTCACCATATTCAAATTTTGTAATTGTCATCTCTGAAACACACAGGCTGGTGTGCTTCTTCCATGAGGACTTAGTTGACTCCTTGCTTAGATGGCTGCGTGTTTGAATACAAGCCTTAAAATCCCAGATACTATTCCAATTGATAGCCAGGTACAATCTGCTTTTCTCACCATCTTTCTGTAGCACCCTTATCTTCAGTGATCATTTCATGAAGGTGAGTATGTAGCAAGGCCATGATGTAAAAAATAATTGTTCTTAAATTGGAGCTAGGATTTAGTGCAAGCCCCAACCCAATTCCTGGATCCATGCCTTTTATTTTTTTTCTGCCATAAGTTGGGGGCCAATACATATGTCATATCATTCCATAATTCAGTCATGTCAAACATAATTGTGCAATTCTGTATTTTTTCATGTTTTCCAAAACATACTTTTCTTTCCTGGATTTCTTGACATCTCCCTCTTATCTCTTCCACCCCTCTATATCTTCCTTCCCCCAAATGCCTGTTATGTTTTCTTTCCCTGTAGGCTCAACATCCCTGGGTTTCATTTACCGAACAATAAGGCAACAAAAACGCAGCTTTAATTGGGTGAGCCCCAATAGCAATGCAACTCTGAGATAAACCCTAATATAAACGAGCATAAGCAGAATATAACAGAAGGGCCATCACAGGATTGCTGGGATAATATGTATTTTAATACAGCATACTGGGCGTTGATGTACCAATACCTTGTTTATTCACCAACCCAGTGTACACCACCCTGGGTACAACCATCTTCTTCTACCTCAGACACCGAGTGTTTTTTGGCTTAAGTCCTCAGGTCACAAGTGTCTGGGGCAGAGTCCAGTACATCCAATGGAGTTCACAGTTCAGGTCTCGATACAGGCTCTGGAGCACGCATGACATACACCCCCAAAGATCCAGGACTCGCTCTCCCAGTGTTCTGCAATATCTGGCCTGGATACCCCCAGATAATCTAGGTCAATTCTGCTCTCCCAATGCACACAACTAAAGACCCTCCCTACCTATTGATCTCAAGGCATCCTCATTCTCTTTTCCACACGCCTGGTGATCAGCCCTCCCTTCCATTCCCCCCAACAGATATTCACGTAAGTTTGCCCTGACTTTACCATTCCCTATCCCCTTTCCTGTGCTGCCCTTCCCATCAGTAAGCCTCATCTCTCTGACAGGGCGACCTCCCTCTAAAGCAGTGGTTCTCAATTTTCCTAATGCCACGACGCTTCAGTACAGTTCCTCATGTTGTGGTGACACCCCCAACTATAAAATTATTTTTGTTGGTAGTTCATAACTGTAATTTTGCTACTGTTATTAATTGGCGACCCCTGTGAAAGGGTCCTTCATCCCCCAAAGGGGTCAAGACCCACAGGTTGAGAACCGCTGCTCTAAAGAGAACCTCCCCCCGCCCCATCCACATGGCTACCACTCAGCAGACAGCATACCCCCACTCCCCCAACCATTTGATCCCAGCTGTCTTGAGGTGCCCTCTGTCCAAGTGACTTTATAGTAGGTGTCTTGTATATTTTTTGATCCCTTCTATGTATACAATTGTATCATCAATGATACATCATCAATGAAAAGGTCTAGTTTAACTTCTTCCTTCCTGATTTGGATAACTTTTATTTCATTTTCTTGCCTAATTTCTATTGATAGTGTCCTATGTTGAAGAATTATACACTATAACATTAAAATTATAAGATTTATCAAAAGTCCAGGGATAATCTGAACCAGGAAAATGTCCAAATAAACAGAGTGAGACTACTACTCTGTTGAACAAGAAAGATCCTAGGCACACTTAGATCAGGAATCAAAACTACGAAATAGTGATTTTTCTGGAAAACAGCCAGAGGAGTTGAAGCCATGATAGCATATTTGTAGGATTATATGATTGGTTAGGGGTATATAATTGCATGTGTACATGCTCTTTAGTTAAGGCCAGGATTATTACAAGACAATGGCAGGACACATTTTTTTAAATTGCTTTCCCAAACATTTGTTCCAGGGAAATTCTTGTACAGATTTATCAATAATTTTGTGAATCAAGACCCTTTAGGGACAGGCATCTGTTGAATGAATATAAAGGCAAGAAATCCTGGGAACAGCGTTTAACAGGCTACATTTTCATGATATACTGGCAATAGTTTGTTACACCCTCCATTTACTGGGAGAAGTAAAATCTACCCTTCAGGGTATAGACTTTAGGTCTGCACACAGGTTAGAGACAGTACTGTCAGGAAAAAGAAATTATAAATTCAACATGGATTATAACTCATGTCAAAATTGTAGGTAGATGCTCAATTACTAACTGAAATATTGGTAGTTCAAACCCACCCATGGGACACCTTGGGAGATAGCCTTGGCACTGTGTTCTCTTTCTGAAAAGTCATAACCATGGAAACCCTATGGAGAGTAGTTCTATTTCTATTCTGAAACACCATCAGTGTAATAGTGCAAAGCAACCAGTTTTACCCTTGTGTTGTTGATAGATGCCATCAGGTGGGTTCTGACCCATAGGGACATTCTGCACAACTGAATGAAACATTGCCCTGTCCTGTACCATTCTCAACCCTTGCAATAGAGTCAAAATACTGAGCATCCAATTTTGGGAGCCCTGCTGGTGCAGTGGTTATGTCTTGTGCTGCTAATCTCAAGATTGGCAGTTCAAAACCATTAGCTGCTCTGAGGGAGAGAGATGACCCATGATGGGGGCTTTCTACTCCTGTAAATAGTTACCATCTCAGAAACTCACAGAGGCAGTTCCGCCTTGAGTGCGATTTGCTTTTTACGGATGACAATGAAAGTCTAAAATCCATTTTTAGAGTCCACATATGAATTAAACCTCCATTGAATTACTTCTGACCATTAACCCGGGATGTGAGTAGTCTTCCTCACGTAAGAGTGCACTGGAAAGTAGATTACCTCTACCCTTCTCCAGCTAGTCCAAGCAGGGGCAATCTTCCTTAGGGCCTTGCCTGGGTGTGTCCTTGATAGATGTCTCAGTATTGGAGCTTGTAAAGCTGTGAGTCATGACCCATCATTTGAGTCCTAACTGGCTTGGTCAGAAGACCCTGGAGCAATCTTGTAAACTCTTCTAACATAATGAACATGCCCCCATCATGGGTCTGCTCTCACTTTTATAATCTCACCTGTATCTGTGTTTTGATCTGCTCACAGTTATATTTCTGGGATAGTTCCCTTTGCCCTCTCAAATCCTTTTTAAAGCTCTGTATCTCAACAAACCTTCAAACATCAATATAACCTGGTGTTAATGGTCTCTTTAATCCTGATGATGTGTCTTTGTCTTGTCTTTGTCCTGATTAAGACTTAATAAATGTTCTTCTTAAATAAAAAAATTAAGGAAGAGTAAAACCTTCACTTTGAGATTTTTTTATTCTCATACAATAAATGCTTCTGATTTTAGACACTTGTTTATTTTCTGTCCTTGTGATCAAGTATTTCCATGAATTTTTTTCATCAAACACAGGATGACATTTTCTTTTAGATGGTCATTTGATCTTACTTGTACAAGTCTTTAGGATCCTGGATACTAATTTCTCTGAATGGCCAGACATCATCTACTGTCTTCACCATACCTAGCTTTAACACTCTGCCTTTGGTTATATTTTGGGAAAAATAAATATAGCGAAATAAATTAGCTAGTATGCAATCAGAAAGCCTTAAAAATGGAAGCTTGGTGGTGGTCAGCTATTAAAAGTCTGGGGTCTTAATGTTTGAAGTTAAACAAGTGGCCATCTAGCAGAGATGCAAAAAGCCCGCATGGAAGAAGGGCACCAGCCTATGTGATCATGAGCTGTCAACAGGATCCTGTATCAAGCATCAGAAGAGCCCAAACAAACAAATATATTGATGCAAAAGATGAGGGTTGGAGTAGAGACCCAAAGCCCATTTGTAGACAATTGTACATTACCTCACAGAAGGGTCACAAGGAAGGAACAAGTCAGCCAGGGTGCAGCATAACACCAATGGAACACATAGCATTCCTCCAGATTTTTAATGCTTCCTTCCCCCCACTATCATGACCCCAGTTCTACCTTACAAATCGGCCTAGACAGGAACGTGTATACTGGTACAGATAAGAGCTCTTGAAACACGGAATCCAGGAGAGTTAAGTCCCTCAGGTACAGTAATAGGTGTAGCGATACCATGAGGGTATGAAGAAGGTGGGGGGAGTAGGGGGAGAAATGGGGAACCGTCTACAATGATCAACATATCACCACCACTACCCCCCACACACAGGTGGACAAACAACAGAAACGTGAGCGAAGGGAGGCAGTAGACGATGTAAGATATGAAAATAGTAATTTATAGTTTATCAGGGGAACACGAGGATGGGAGGGGGAAGAGGGAGTGAAAAAAGAGGAGCTAATACCAAGGGATCAAGCAGAAAGAAATTTTTTTGAAAATGATGATGGAAATATATGTACAAATGTGTTTGGCACAATTGATGGTTATAAGAGATTTACCCAACCATAACATCAATAGCACACACTCTACATTGCTAATAGGAAACCAATACCAATTCTATAATTCAATAATTACAGGACTACCTTTTCAAGGGAATTTAAATATTTTTGTGTTCTTTTAATGAATTGGCAATGCCATCAGCTATTTCTCTCGTTTTTGTTATTATGTGCCATTGAGTCAGTTCCAACCCAAAGAGAACCTATGTACAACAGAATGAAACAATGTCCAGCCTTGCACCATTCTCAAAATTGTTCCTCTGCTTGAGCCCATTGTGGAAGGCACTATGTCTATCCATCTCACTGAGAGTTTTCCTCTCTTTCTTACTCCAAGGTCTGGTGTCTCCTGACATTATGTCCAAAGTACTTGAGACTAAGTCTCATCATCCTTGATCCTTGAAGGAACATTCTAGCCATTTTTTTTTCAAGACAGATTTGTTTGTTTGTTTGTTTTGACAGTCCACCATCCTTTCAATATTCTGCAGCAGCACTACAATTATTTGGTCTTCCTTATTCAATGTCCAACTTTCATATGTATATGAGGCAATTTAAAACACCATGCCTTGGGTGAGGGACACCTTACTTCTCAAAGTAACATTCTTGTTTTTCATTACTCTAAAAAAGTCTTGTGCAGAATATTTACCCAGTGCCATTAATCTTTTGAAATCTAGAGTGCTGCTTCCACGAGCATCGATTGTGAATGCAAGCAAGACAAAATCCTTGACAACTTCTATCCATTCAACTTCTAACTCCATTCATCATGATGTTACATATTGGTCTAGCTATGAGATTTTTCTTTACATTGAATCATGATCCATACTGAAGGCTGCAATCCTTGAACTTCACCAGCAATTGCTTCAAGTCTTCCTCACTTTCAGCAAGCAAGGTTGTGTCATCCGCATATTGAAAGTTGTTAATGAACTTCCCCCCAATGCTGACACTGCATTCTTCTTTATATAATCCAGCTTTTCTGATGATTTGCTCCACATACAGATTGAATAAGTATGATGAGAAGACACAACCCTGGCACACATGTTTCCTGATTTTAAAATATGCATTAATCCCTTGCTCTGTTCACACAACTGCCTCTTTATCCATGCACAAGTTACTCGTGAGCATAATAAAGTGTTCTGGAATTCCTATTGTCATCAAATCTATTCATAGTTTGTTACGATCCACACAGTCAAATGCCTTGACATAGTCAATAAAATGCAAATAAACATATTTGTGATATTCTCTTCTTTCAGCCAAGATCCATCTGACATCATCAATGATGTTCCACATCCTCTTCCGAATCTTCTGCATCTGGCCTCTGGAAGCTCCCTATAAATGTACTGCTGTGGAATTGTGGAATGATCTTCAAAATTTTAGTTGCATGTGATATCAATGATAGTGTTATATTATTTGGACATTCTGTTGGGTCACCTTTCCTTGGAATGAGTACAAATATAAATCTCTTCCATTCAATTAACCAAATAGCTAGCTGTCTTCTAAATTTCTTGGCATAGATGAATGAGTGCTTCCATTGTTTCATCAGACAGTTTAAAAATTTTCAGGGTTATTCCAATAATAACTGGAGTCTTGTTTTGGATAATGCTTTCAAAGCAGCTTTGAACTTTTTCCTTCAGTACCATTAGTACCTCCTGTTGAATGTTGACTACTTCTTTTTAGTAGCGTGACTGTGTATTCTTCCCATCTTTTTTGATGCTTCCTGCATCATTCAATATTTCTACCCAGAAAATCTTTCAATATTTATACTCCAGCCTTGGGTTTTTTATTTGGTCCTTTTAGTTTAAGGTGTGCTGAAGAGGTTCTTCTCTTTGGGTTTTCTATCCCTAGGCCTTTGAGCATTTCATTTTACTTTTTCTTCTCAAACTGCCTTTAAATTTTTTTATACAACTTGTTGACTTCATCAATGGCCTTAGCTTCTCTATAATTAAAAGCAAGTTTCAGGGTCTCTTCTGACATTCACTTTGATCTATTCTTTCTTTCTTGTCTTTTTAATGACCTTTTGCTTCCTTCATAAATGATGTTCTTGATGTCCTCCCATAGCCCATCACATCTTCTGCCATTAGTGTTGAATGTATCAAATCTGTTCTCGAGATGTTTTCGAAATTCAGGTGGGATAGACTCAAAGGAACTTTAATGAAAATGGAGGTAAACACTTGAGTGTAGTCTCTTTTTTTTTTGCATTTAAGTAAGTCAGATTATTTGATTTAACTTCTTTAGCTTGAGAGACACTTTTAGGCTGAGGAACCTGAATTTTTATTATAACTATTGCAAAAGGGAATAAAAAGGCTTCTAGTAGGCCTGCCATAACAAGAAACACCCCCCAAAATCAAAACACCTAACTTATTGTCATGCTGACACACAGAGACGCGTTATAGGGCAGTGTAGAACTGCCCTTATTGGTTTCCAAGACTGTAATTCTTTCTTTATTTTTTTAACAACAAACAAACAAAGAAACCATTTTATTGGGAGTTAAAACAAATATCATATCATTCCGTAGTTCAATCACATCAACTAGTATTGTACAATTGCTGCCACTCTCATTTTAAAAGCATTCTGTTTCTTCTTGGACTCCTTTACATCAGCTCCCTTTTACCCCTCCTCACCACCACCACCACCACTACTGTACCTCCATAGAAACCCTTATTCTAATTGCTGACCCTTTATGTTCTTAATGGTAGGATACCCTGTCTTTTTCCCAAAGTCTGCCACTAGAGGGCCATTTTTTAATGTGTGCCCAGAGTACATAAGATAATCTCTCTGTTTTTATACTCCCCCAAATAATAATTGGCTACTTAGAAAACATAACTTTGATCGACATAAACATTTATGGATAGTCTAGAATCCAGTTTAACTGTCCTAGTGTGTGAAATTAATTCAGTTTTTTGTGTTGAAGTAAGTTCAGAGGGTGGGCTACTACTGTCTAGGACTTCTGTAGAAGCAGTGACAAGGTATCCTCCAGGGTATTGAGAGTTGGAATGATAAGATTTAAGATAAGATCCACCTACAAACACAACTTAGTTGAGGTTCAAAACGGAAATTTCTTATAAATCCTGTTGGGTGGGGTGTAGAGTTATTTAGTAAAATTTAAATAATCACATGGTGAGAAATGCTCATCACTGAGTTATTGACAATGTTGTTTGAGTTCTGTCCTGTTGAGTCATTTCTAACTCATAGTATCCTTTTGTAATGCAGAACAGAAAAACAGCCAGACTTGTGCCATTCTCACAGTTGTTTTGAGTCAATTGCTGCAGCCACAGTGTCAATCGATTTTATTGAGGGTCTTCTTCTTATTCACTGACCTGTTTTACCAAGCATGATGTCCTTTTCCAGGGACTGGTCCCTCTTGATAACATGCCCAAAGTACATGAAATGACTAAGTCTCACCATCCTCGTTTCAAAGGAGCATTCTGGCACTCAATGGCATTTTCAATATTCTTTGCCTTCACCATAATTCAAAAGTGTTGATTCTTCTTTGGTCTTCCTTAATAAATGTTCAAGTTTCTTGTGCATATGAGGTTATTAAAAGTATTATGATGAGTCAGACACATCTTGCCCATCAAAGTAACATCTTTGATCTTCAACACTTAAAAGTGATCTTGGACAGAAAATTTACCTAATACAATACATCATTTGGGTCTCTAGACTGCTGCTTCCATAAGCATTATTGTGGATTCACGCAAGATGAAACACTTGATGACTTATATCTTTCTACATTTGTCCCGATGATATCTATTGGGCCAGTTGTGAGGATTCTGGTTTTTTGTTGTTGTTTTTTTTACATTGAGTTGCAATCCATCCTGAAGAATGTAGTCCTTTAGCTTCATCAACAAGTATTTAAAGTCTTCATTGCTTACAGCAAGCAAAGTTGTGTCATCTTCACCTTCATATTGTTAATTAAACCTTTGTCCAATCCTAATACCACATTCTTCATCATATAACCCAGGTCCTCAAATTAATGGTTTTGTATTTAGAATTAATATGATGAAAGGATACAACCCTGATATACACCTTTCCTGATTTTAAATCGTGCAGTATTTCCTAGTCCTGTTCCAATGACTGCTTCCATGTATAAGTTCAGTATAAGTACAATAAAGTGTTCTGGAATTCTCATCCCTCTCAAAGCTATCCATAGTTTGCCTTAAATTGTGAACACCTGATTTGCAGAAGCTTATGAATTACAGTGGAAGTCCAAAATCCATTTGCAGGGACCCCACATGTATTAAGCCTCTGGTGAATTCCCTTTGACCATAACCTAGAGATATGAATAGCTTTGCTGTCAATCAGAGTGCATTGTTAAGTGGATTATTGCAGATATAGTAGTTAGGTTATAATTTGATCTCTATTTTAATACACTTTAAATTTGTTCCTGTTTTCAGTATTTCTGCTTTTTAAAATAAATCATTTTATTGGAGGCTCTTACAGTTCTTATAACAATCCATAAACCAATTGTATCAAACACATTTGTACATATGTTGTCATCATCTTTTTCAAAACATTTTCTTTCTACTTGAGCCCTTGGTATCAGCTCCGCTCCCCCTACCCCACTCCCACACCCTAGTGAACCCTTCAAAAATTATACTTTATTATTATTTTCATATCTTACACCGGCTGCTGTCTCCTTTCACCCATGTTTCTGTTATTCATCCCCCTGGGAGGGGCAGTTATACATCAATCATTGCGATTGTTTCCCCATTCCTCCCCCTTTACCCCTTACATTTCCCCCACCCTCATGGTATCGCTGCTCCCATTACTGTTCCTGCGGGGTTCATCTGTCCTGGGTTTCATGTGTGGAGAGTTCTTATCTATACCAGTGTACATTCTCCGGTTTAGCTAAATTTGTATGGTAAAATTGGGGTCATGATAGTGGTGGTGGTGGGGTAAGCATGTAAGAACTAGAGGAATGTTGTGTGCTTTGTCAGTGCTATGCTGCACCCTGGTTGATTCCTTCCTTCCTTGTGACCCTTCTGTGAGGGGATGTACAATTGCCTACAGATGACTTTGGGTTTCCACTCCGACCCCCATCATTTACATCGATATAATTTATTGTTTTGGGTCTTCTGATGCCTGATATCTGATCCCATGGACACCTCATTATCACACAGGCTGGTGTGCTTCTTCCACGTGAACTTTGTTGCTTCCCTGCTAGGTGGCCACTTGTTTAACTTCAAACCTTTAAGACCCTCCCAGATGCTATATCTTGTAATAGCCAGGAACCATAAGCTTTCTTCACTACATTTGCTTCTGCACCCATTTAGACTTCAGAAATCATGTCAGGAACAAGGGAATACCACATGGTTTTAAATCATGTAAGATGTGAATTAAGTTGTATCCTATCACTATACTTATTAAGGATAACTCACACAGCCAATGATGATAAGAGCAAAGAATATTGCAAGTGAAGACACTAATCAAGGGGCAATATGGAAATATCTTAACAGTTTTATTGTTGTTTGTCAGGTATTATTTAATATTTTAACTAATATTTTTTAAATCTTATATTGAAATTTTGTCTTTATTTCATTGTTTTTATTTAAGTATTAACTGTGTGAACTCATAAACTACCTTTCAGTATATCATTTTCTTATACTTAAATGGTCATTAGGGCAGTGAACTGGTGGTTAAATTATTTGACTCCTGACACTGGAGAAGCTGGATTACATGAGAAAGAATATAGTATCAGAATTCTTGGAAGACTTATTAACCATCTTCGATATGCAGATGATACATCTTCTTGCTGAAAGTGAGGAGGACTTGAAACATTTCCTGATGAAGATCAAGGATTACAGCTTTCAGTGTGGACAACAACTCAATGTAAAGAAAACAAAAAAACCTCATAACTGGACCACAAGGTCCATGATAAATGGAGAAAAAATTCAAAGTGCCAAGGATTTTGTCTTGTTCAGATCCACAATCAATACTAATGGAAGCAGAAGTTAAGAATTCTACTGCATAAGAGGTCTTTAAAGTGTTGAAAAGCAAAAATGTTAGAGGAAGGACTAAGGCGTGCCTGACCCAAGCCATGGTATTTTCCATTGCCTTATATTCATGTGAAAGTTGCAAGACTGAAGAAGAATCAGTGCATTTGAATCATGATGCTGGCTAAAACTATTGAAAATACCATGAACTGCCAAAAGAGCAAAAAAAATTTATCTTGGAAGACATACAGCCAGAATGCTCCTTAGAAGTGAGAATGACTAGATTTTGCCTCACTTACTTTGGACATGCTTAGCAGGAAAGCTAGTACTTGGAAAAGGACATCATGCTTGGTAAAGTAGTGGCTCAGTGAAAATGAGGAAGAACCTTGACAAGATTAATTGACAGTGTCTGAAACAACGGGCTCAGATCAGAGGTAGGATTAAGCCAGTTCACACCAGTTGGCAGAACTGATAGCTAATTTTTTGTTGACCTCAGCAAACCAATTGTTCAAATGGCACTTGCAATCAGGGTTCTCTCTAAGGTGGGTGATTGCCCAGCTGCCCAGTGTGGAAATTACAATTTTTCTTTCCTTGCTCTGTTTAACATTATTCTGTGAAACAGTAGTGTTCTGATATCATGTTGAAATAATATACTACCTTTAAGTATATCTTTCTTTCTATACTTAAAATATTAATTAGGACTGTGAACTGGTTGTTAAATTATTTGAATCCCATCTCTGACTCAAACATGAGAATAATAGTGACACTGGTGCAGGACCCAGCAGTGCTTTGTTCTGCTCTACATAGGGTCACTCTGAGTAGGAACCAATTCAGTGGCACCCAACAATAACATGATTTTTCAATTACCACTTGTGTGAGGAAGGGCTATAATAGTTTCAACAGTAATCAGTGTTTTACAATCCTAATATCAATGTGTGAGGGTTCTAATCTCTCCAGACCCTGTCTATCATGTGCTGTTTTCTGGGTTTTTTTTTAACACTGCTACCAATACAGGTGTGAGATAATAGTTCATAGTTGTTCTTATTTGTAGCTCTTGAATGTCTAATGGCTGCAAGAATTTCTTTATGTGTTTGTTGGCTGAGTGGATGTCTTCTTTGTAGAACTATCCATATCTTTTAACAACTTTTAATTGGATTATTCATGTTTTTCTTGTTGACGTATTTCAGTTTTCTATATATTTCAGAGATTAGTGCCTTATCAGATATATCACTGCCACAATATTTTCCTGTCTGTAGGTTCTCTTTTGATGAAGTATTTTGATGTACATAAGTGTCTTGTTTTTATGAAGTTCCAGTCATCTATTTTGTTTTCTAGTATGTGTACATTTTTCATAATATTTGATAGTGTGTTTATGTCTGTATGTATTAAGGCCCTTAATTTTGTTTCTATTTTTTAATTGAAGATCCTTATAGTTTGAGGAATTACAATCAAGTCTTAATTTCATTTTGAGTTCATTTTTGTATATGGAGTTAGGTATGGGTCAGATTTCAGTTTTCTGTAAATGGAAATCTAATATTCTCAGAACCATTGTTGAAGAGACTATCTCTTCCCCCTTTAATGTGTTTTGGTGTTTGTCCAAATCAGTTATCTATAGGTGAATGAATTTGTTTCTGGGTTCTATATTGTATTGTTCTATCTATCATTGTACCATGATAGATACATAAACCAATACTGTTTTGATTACCATGGCTTTGTAGTAGATTTTGAGATTGTGAAGCGAAAGGACCCTTACTTTGTTTTCCTTGACCAAGTTCTTTGCCTACCCTGGGTCTCTTACCTTTCTAAATAAAGTTAATAATTACTTTCCTATTTTTTAAAAGATTGGTGCCAGAATCTGGAAGAGAATTGTGTTGTATTTAGGAAGATTTATGAACATGGAACATTCTTCTATTTATGTAGATCTCTTTTAGATTCTTGTAGTAGTGTTTTCTAGTTTTCTTTGTACAAAACAGATTCCAATTTAGGATAAAAAATGTTCAGGATCCAGTTCGTTGAGCAGAACAGACTCTTCCTCTTTATTGTTTAAAGAAATGGAGGCAGATCTCTCTGTGGCCCCTTGGCCTGACCACTGCCGTTCTCAGTGTTAAAAAGCTCTTTTAACATTACTGATAGATGCCCAAGAGGCACTCAACTTTGCCATAAGTCTCAGCCTGAAGATATGTAGTTCTGTCTCTTTGGGTCATTTATTTCTGGGGTTTCTATTCTTTTCCACCGGTCCATATATCTATCATTGTATTGGTACCAGGATTTTTGACTACTGTGGCTTTGTAAGAGGTTTTGATGTCGAGTAGTTCAATGTCTGCTACTCCGTTCTTAAGGAATTATTTGCTTGGCTTCGATACTTCCTTTTTCCATATGAAGTTGGTAATTAATTTTTCCATGTTTTATAGAATATATTTGGGATTTGGATCAGAATTACATTCAATGTATAGATTGCTTTGGTGAATATTGACACTTTTACAATACTAAGCCTTTCTATCCATAAACAGGAGATATTCTTCTATTTGTGTAGGTGTCTTTTAGTTTTTTTCTGTAGTTTTCTTTTTACAGATTTTTGCTTCTTTGGTTAGTGTTAGGTTTATTCCTATGTATTTCCTTTTTTGTGTGGCTATTGTAAATTGCATTGTCTTCTTGATATCTTTTTCAGAGTTCTCTTTGCTGCTGTACAAGAATCCAATTGAATTATTCTTGTTAATATTGTGTTCTGCTACATTACCAAACCTATCAATTGTTTTCAACAACCTTTTTTGGTGAAATCTTTGGGGTTTTCTATGTATAAAATTATATATCCTGCAAGTAGTGAGTTTTACTTCTTAGCCCAATTGTATTCCCCTTATTTATTTCTGTTGTCTAATGGTTTTAGCTAAGACATCTAACATAATGTTGAATAAGAGTGGTGATAGTGACATCCTTGTCTAATTCCTGTTGCCAGGGGAAAGTTTTTTTCCTCGTATTTCCAAGTTAAGTGTGATGCTGGCTGTTGTTTTTGCTCACATGGTGTTATTGATATGATGATTGATAAAAATGATTATTAGGAAGTAAAAGAATAGAGAGTTTTTAAGCCTACTTGCTTTCATACATTAAATTGGGTAATTAAATGGGTTAGGGAACACTGCAAACAAGGCTCTAAAAAACAGAAAACCCCACTCCCAGAATCATAATGTGTTAGTTCAGGTAGACTAGAGAAACAAATCCACAGACACTCATGTATGTATAAGAAAGAGTTTTATATCAAAG
>NW_022111323.1:3854053-3859718 GCF_000313985.2 Echinops telfairi | reverse complement strand
TTGCTCAAGTCAGGTTTATCATTTTGATCTATAGTCATCTCGCCAACGTACTCTGGAGTATCCATGGTAATATGCAATTGGCCTGAATTTCAGGCCAAGTGCCATAGAACACTGGGGCTTTGAATTCTGGATCTCCATGGTGTACAACATGCTACAAAGACTGCACCAATGAGATCTGATGTGGAAACTCCACTAGGTGAACTGGACTCTACTTCAGACACACTCGTAACCTGAGGACTTACGACTGAAAATTCATGGTGTTTGAAGAAGCAGAAGACAGCTATACCATGAGTATTGAACTGTTGGTAGGAGGACAATCATTGACTTACTACATCAATGCCTTATAAACTGTATTAAGACATATATTATCCTGGCAAATCTGTGACTGATGTTCTCAGTGCATATTATTGTAAATTTTCCCTGACAACCAACTCCCTTGTTTGTGTAAATATCGTCCAGCAACGGAAGGATTTACTCTGTACAAGCGAGTCTCTTGATGACCTTCTTTGTTTCTTCTTTTGACCTGGATCTGTTTAGATATCTTACATCTGCATTAACTTGGGTAGATGGTGTACTTCTAGGTATTTGTATATCTTCTAGGTTATCCAAATTGTTCGAGTTTCATAGTATTGCTTTCTTTGTATTTTTATTCCATTTGGATCTTTCGCGATATCATTCTTTTCATCTCTAATTCTAGATATTTGTATATTTTCTTTCTTTTCCTTTGTAATGTTTTCAAGTGGTTTGTCAATTTTCTTCTTCCATTCCAAGAACCAACTTCTTGTCTTGTTGATTTTTTCCCATCCTTTTTTTGTTTTCTAATTCATTTATTTCTACTCTGGTCTTTATAATTGCTTTTCCCCTGTTGTTGAATGGTTTGCCTTGTTTTTCTTATTCCAGTTATTGGAGGTGTGTTAAGATGTGGATTTTAGATTTTTCCTCTTTTTTTCATATGTGCATTGATTGCTATAAATTTCCTTCTAATAACTTACTGCTTTTGCTGTGCCCCAAAGGTTTTATACGTTGTATTATTGTTCTTCTTTGTTTCAAGGAATATTTAAATCTTTTCCCTTATTTGCTCTATTCCCTGGTCATTTTAAAGTAGTATGCAGTTCAATCTCCAGAGATAAACATAAAGTCAAATGCTTTATGTTTCTGTTCTTATATTGTCGATTTCTAGTTTTATAACATTGTGATATGAGAAAATGAATTGTAGGAGCTCAAATGTTTATGAATTTATTAAGGCCTGCTTTGTGATGTAACATATTGTATATGCTATAGTATACACCATGTGCACTGGAAAAGGATGTGTACTTTGTTGTTCTCGGGTGGAGGGCTATGAATAGGTCTAGGTCAAGAAGGGTCATTTTATTGCTTAATTTTTCTGTTCCTTTATTGAGTTTTTTTCATTATGATGTCTTTCCTCAAGAGTTTTGTAGTGAAGTCTCTTAAAATTATGGATAAACTGACTATTTCTCTTTTCAACTCCATGAGGGTTTGATTGATATATTTTACGAGTCTCTTATTGAGGGCGGAGGGAGGGAAATATGGTTATTATGGTTATGTCTTCTTGTTATTTTGTTGCTGTAATCATTATGTAGTATCCATTCTTGTTTCTCATTTTTACTTGCCTTGGAGTATATTTTATCAGAGATTAATATTGTCACGCCTGCTTTTTTTGTAGTTGCCACTGACTTGGTAAATTTTTGTCATATTTTGAGGTTTAGGCTATTTTTGTCTTTGAGTGTAAAGTGTGTCTCTTGAAGGCAGCATATAAATGGGTCTTGTTTCCTAAACCTGTCTGGGACTCTCTTTCTCATGATTGGTGCCTTTAATCCATTGATATTGAATGTTATTTTTAATAAATGCATGTCTGTTGTCATTTTGCTGTTTTGGCATTTGTTTATTTTCCCTTGTGTTTTTTAAACTTTAATAATTTTTATTGACATATAATTGACATACCATACAATTCAATAGTTTGAACATATTAAAATGAGTTGTACAATCATCACCACAATAAGTGCCAGAACATTTTCTTCATCTTTGTACTCATTATCACTAGCTCTCCATTTCCCCTCAAACTACCCTGCTACAACCTCAAGAAACCATTAATTCAGTTTCTGTTTTCATAGATTTACCTATGTGCCCATTTTTAATCCGGTTATTTTTCTGTTTCTGGTTGAGATGTTAAAGTTTTGGGGTTTTTTTTTGCTTTTAGAGATTAGTTTTTTTGTCCAATAAAATAGAGCTAAATTTAAAATACTTGCTTTATTACTATCCTTCTCATTATTAACTTTTGCCACAGATGCTTTATCTTTCTCTCAAAATAAATAAATGTATGGAACCTTCTGAGAGTAAGTGTTGGGTTATAGGGGTCTGCAACACTTGAATGGGTCCTCAGGAGCAACTCTGAGATTATGGAAAATAAAACAGACAGAGAGTGGGACACAGGGGCTCCTCATCCCATATCAGGAGTAAGAAAGAGAATGTATTTTCCAATGGGTATATATAATGGAGTTTACAGAACTTTCATAAGGCATGCACGTCATACAGATAACATATACATAATCAAGGGGTCAAGGGGTAATATCATAAACGGGTAACATACTAAGCAAACAATGAATTAAGTCAGCATCTTTACCTGGTGCTAGTTTACCTTGAACATCCCTGAGCCCTC
Organism: Echinops telfairi; assembly: GCF_000313985.2. Taxonomy (NCBI): domain Eukaryota; kingdom Metazoa; phylum Chordata; class Mammalia; order Afrosoricida; family Tenrecidae; genus Echinops; species Echinops telfairi. Next base: position 3,857,041 of record NW_022111323.1, on the reverse strand, counting down.
CCCAGGGGTATGCTACATTTTATGGTGGTTAGACTGTAGAACCCGATTGCTCTTATCTACATACAGATAACTTCAAGTATAATGAAGTAGCCAGACTATTATGGCTATTATGGTGTCTCCAGTGCTGTCTCCTGGTGGGGCCAGCCCTAAGGTCTTCCCTGTGGTTTGGCTGCAGGGATGTTGTCCTCAGGGCTTGGTGGCCATGATGAGGTTTTCTCTCTCTCTCTCTGTCTCTGTCTCTCTCTCTCCCTCTTAGTTCTTTCCCATGTAGTCTGGACAGACCCACCTCTCAGGGAGACTTTAAAAAACAACAGCAAAACTCTTTACAATTTTCAAAGAGGACATTATCAAGGTTTACTGAGAAGAATCATTGGTGTTTGTGTTTCTCCTCTAATTCTTTGGTGTTTTTAGTGCTGTTATCATTGTAATGATTTCTGAGTTGTGTTGTTCTGCAGTTTGCTTTCAGGTTTGGGTGCTGTTGTTGTTGATTATCTCTCCATAGTTATCCCATAATATATATATATATATATATATTGTGATGTCAGTCATTTTTACAAATTCCTTCAGCTTTTTCCTGTCCAGAAATTCCTTTATTTCTCCTCATATAGTAGAGATAATTTTTCAGCAAAAGTTGTTTATCTTGATAGTATCCCACACCATTCTCAGGTTTTCTTCAGATTTCTTTGCTTTTTTTGGTTGGTTGTTTCTCTTGTTGACTGTAGTCAAAGTAAATGTCTTCAAGTTCCTTGATTAAGTGTTCCTTTACTTCCATTCTATTAATTAGGGTTTTTACTGTGTTGTCTAATTCAATTGTCTTATTGGTTATCTTCTAGTATTCATTTTCCTGAAGGGTGTCTAGGTTTTCAATTCATCCTTTGTTCTCATGAGCAATCCTCACATCTCTTGAAAGCATGTAAACTTCATTATTTTGAATTTTGTTTATGACTATTTCAGTGCCTCTTTTTCATAAGCTCTTGAATAATTTGATTTTTGGTTGTTTGTGTTGGTTTTTATTGATTTTGGGGGGTGTACTGTGATAGAATGCTGCTTCTGAAGAATTGTGGTGCAGCAATTAGTGGTCTGTGGGCTGGTGGGTTGTGTAGTTGGAGTTGAATATGTCAAGAGACTTGGAGAAGGTTTAATAGGAACTAGAAAGCATATGGTGGTCAAATGGAAAAAAGAGAGAGATTGGGAAGTGGGGAAGTGGAGGGGAAGAAGAGAGAGAATAAAATAATAGTAATAATAATAAGAGTCTCTCAGAGTGGATAAAAAGACTTGGAAAAATAATGAAATATATATTTTGAGAGAGATAAGGGGAGTCTTGGTGGCATAGTGGTAATGAATTGTTTTGATATCTTCAAGGTTTTCTACTCCTATAAAAAATAACAGGCTTAGAAAACCTCAAGGACACTTCTACTCTGTCCTATTGGGTCACCATGAGTTGGCATTGATTTCATGGCAGTGAGTTTGAGTTTAATAAGAATGAATAGGTATCATGGAAATATATTTCATGAAGAAAAGGAGAGGAAGAGAGCAGAAGGAGTGAGGCAGAAGAAAAGTGTAAGCAACTAATCAGACAAAAAGAAGAGAATTTATGTATATAGATGTTTAGAAGAAGTAGAATTAAAGAAGCAAAGAGAGAAGGGTGGAAAAAGAGGAAAGAAGGATAAGACAAAGAAAGAAAATACGGATAAAGAATAAAGAGAAGAGAAAGAAAATAAAAGATGGGGGCATAGTGTGTGTGTGTGTGTGTGTGTGTGTGTGTGTGTGTATGCAGAGTTCTGTTACTATGAGCAACATAAACTTGGGTGGGTATGTGCCCTCAGGGGAAGGAAAAAAAAATTTTTAAACTGGGTTAGAAAATAAAATAAACTCTTTTGGATGAGTAGGCTCAGATTTGTGGTGGTGGTGTTTGGTGTACCTGTGTCTTGCTGGGAAGTGCATGTATCAGTAGGGGGTCACACAAGAAAAATAATTCCACTCTTAGTTGCTGTTGTTATGTGCTATTGAGATTGATCTGACTCATGACAATTCCAAGAACAGCAGGACCAAACATTGCCCAGTCCCACACCATCCTCAAGACCATTGTTATGTTTAAGCCCACTGTTTCAGCCACTGTGTCAGTCTATCTCCTTGAGAATCCTCCTCTTTTTCACTTATGTCTGTGTTACCAAGTATGATGTCCTTTTCTAGAGACTGGGCTTTCTTGATAGCATGTCTTGACTTTTAAGGGGTATTCTGTATGAACTTCTTCCAATACAGATTTGTTTATCTTTCTAGAAGTCAACAGTAGATTTAATATTCTTTAGCAACACTATATAATTCAAATACATAAATTCTTCTTCGCTCTTTCTTATTCATTGTACAGTTTTCACATGCATATGATACAGTTAAAAATGCCATGGCTTGTATGAAGCATACCTTAGTCCTCAAGGTGACATATTTGCTTTTCAACACTGTAAAGAAGTCTTATGCAGATCTACCAAATACAATATATTGTTTCGTATCTTCACTGCTGCTTCCATGTGCACTGATTGTAGATGCAAGTAAAATGATGTCTTGACACCTTCAATCTTTTCCCTGTTGATCAAGATTTGGTTTTTATGGGGGGGTGTAGAGTGGGTGGGAGGGGTCCAGTTGTGAGGATTTTTATTTTCTTCATGTGCAATCCATAGTGAAGGTTCTAGTCTTTGATTTCAGCTTCAATTTGAATTTGCATAAGAACAAGTGGTTTTCTTTTTCGAAATTGGCTCAATGGCCTCATCTTGATGATGATGTTGAGCTTCTTTATCATCTCTTTAAATGGATGTAGTGAAATTGATTTCTGTGTATGCCATCCAGTAAAGTTCATGTACACAGTCACCTTTTGTGTCGTTAAAAAAAGCTTCTGCAATGAATAAGTCATTAGTCTTTCAAAATTCTGTATTTCAATCTCTACATGATTTCTATAACCAGGGGCACATTTTCCAACTGCTGATCCTTCATTGT
>NW_022111323.1:3824799-3850152 GCF_000313985.2 Echinops telfairi | reverse complement strand
TACATATGTGCTTGACTCAATGGATGTATGTATGGACTGTGATAAGAATTGTATGAGCCCTCAATAAAATAATTTAAAAAAATAAAACGATATAAAAATATTTCCAATTTCTTCATCTTTAGTATTGGTAGTTGGTGCAAAAATTTGAATAATAATCACTTAAACTGGTCTTCCTCGTAGGTGTATGGTTGTTATGCTATCACTGACAGCACTGTGCTTTAGGACAGTACTTGAAATGTTTTTCTTGATGATTAATGTAACATCACTCCTCTCTACTTTGCCACACTTGTTATAGCAAGCCATATGATTGTCCAATTCAGAACGGCGTGTAACAGTGCATTTTTAAGATTTTATTTTTCTTGGATCCACAACAATTGTCAAAATGGTGCAGAATCTCACAGAGCTTCATTCTTTTGTACACGAAGACTCTAGGAGTTGGAATCTACTTGATGGTACCTAAAACAACCCCAATGCCAAAAATATCTATTTTTATGTGTTCCATTTCATGTTTGACAACTTCCAACTGCCCTAGATTCATAATCTGTGCAGTACTGTTGGAAATTTGCAGCTATTTCTTTTCAGTCTGAGTCATGCCACATCAGCGATTGAAGATCCTAAACCCTTTACTCCATCCACACCATTAAAGTCAACTTATTTTTGAGGAAACAGATGTTATCCAGTCATATTTTGAATGCCTTCCAACCTGAGGGTCTCAGATGCCAGCACTATATCAGACAATGATCTTAGGTATATGTTCCCAAAATTTGAAAGCAGAAACTCAAGCAGACACTTATACACCAATATTAATTGCACCAAATGCACAATCACTAAAAGGTGAAAACAAACTAAATGCCCATCAACAGATGACTGGATAAAGGGATAGTTGGATGTAAGTTTATGTTGGAAAGGTCTAATAGAAGCCAGAAAATGTGATGAGAAAATGGAGAAAAGGGGAAAGAGATAGGTAAGTGGGGGTAAGTTAGAGAAAGAAAGAAGTAATAATAATAATAATAATAATAAAGGGTCATCTGAATATATCAGAAGGTTTGTTAAAGGGACGATCTACTTTAAGAGGAATAATAAGAAGTAATAGATATCATGAAAATATATTTCATGAGGGAAAGGAGAGAACAGATGGCAATAGTGGTTGGGGCAGGAGCAAAGTATAAGCAAATAATCAGACCAGAAGAAGAGGGATATATATATAATTAAAGCATATATATATACATATACACTCACATATAATTAAAGAGGAAAAGGAGGAGGGAAGAAGACAAAAGATGAAACACAAGAAGAAAAAAGTAAATGTAGAGACTAGAGAAGGGAAAAAAAGATAGGCAAGTGCCTTGGGTATATGAGTGTGGAGTTCTTTCGCTATGACAGCATGAATATGTTCAGATCTGAGCTCTGGGGGGGTATATTTTTAAAAACACAAACAGAAACATGATTTGGGTGGGTGTACCTGTGTATGTCTAGGAAGTGCACAAGGGGGCAGGGTTATATGGAAATAAGAGGGGAAAAAGAAATATATATATATAAATCTAAAAATATATATAAGAAAATAAAATCACAGTTAGGATGGGGATTTCCGATCCTTTGATGTGTGTATATGTCTGCTACGTGGCAGGCTGCTGGTGGTGGGGTTGATGATGGGGGACACCTGTGAAAGGAGAAAGAAAGAAGAAAATAGGGAAAAGCATTGCTTGAGCAGTGAGGATGTCTTCACCAAGCTTCCCACAAGGTCTGCTATCCATGCAAGAGCCCCCAGACATTGAACAGGTAAGAGGTTTGTCCTGGTGGGTTGGATCAGGGGCAGGGTTGTTTGTGAGGGCAGGTGGAGTGCACAGAAGCAACTCGGGCTGCTAATCAATGGTGATGGGGAGTCTGTAATAGTCAGCAGACATTGCTGATCTCCAACTTGAAAAACTGTGGTGTACTTAGCTTTTAAGCTGTTTTTCTGGCTTCTAGAGAGTGAGTGCAGGACTTCCTGGTGGGACCTCTCTGATAGTTGCTGAGATTTTCCTGGTAGCTATAATTCCTGAATCTCTTGTTGTTGTTGTTGTTGTTGTTTGTTTTGTCTCTCAATATATATGTTTCACTTGAATCAAGTGCTTTTTCTTCTTGCTATTAGTTTACTGAAGAACTGGGCTGTTTTTGTCCAGTCTGTAACTTACCATGTTCTTCTGTCCTCTGTGTGTTCTATAAATGATAGTTTGATCTAGAAACTCACGTATGAGGTTTTTGTTGTTGCTTGTTTTGGCAAGAATCAGTCATAGGGAGTGCTGTAAGTCAAAACCTTTAAAATGGGAAGTTCTTTGGGGAATCTTGTAGGACCAAGTACCATGTTGCTTATAACCTGCAAAATCTAGTTAAGAGGGATGAATTTCCTAACCACGAAGATTCCTATAGAGTAGAAAGCAATTCTCATTTTTCTTGAGTTCCTGGTATGTTAGTTGCTTCCAAACTTTATTTTCCAATTCATGGTTAACCCAGTTTCTTGATCTTCTCCATCAATATATTTTCAGTCACATAGTCCTAGTATGTAAGAGCAAAGAAAATAGAGATCTATACTAGTGTGTTTTTTTCTGAAGGCCTTGGTTACAAAAGGTCCAGAATTCTGCTGAAATTGTATGCATTTTTGTGAGGCATGGGTTTAGAGCTTTCACGGAATTCTTAGGTGGGTCTGAGTCCATGGGAGATTGAGGTCAAGAAAAAGGAAAGGACTGTTCCAAATTGTAGAAGAAAATCTGGCCTCTAGTCTAGGACTTTCCCTTAGTTCTTTGGACAAAGTTACAAACTAGGAGATGAGCAGTGATTTTAGGTGGCTCTATCGCAGCTTTTCCATGGCAAATGTTTAACTCTTAGCTGGCTTCTCTTCATAGACCCAGAATCCTGGAGTTGTGTAAACTAAATCCCGGAGTTGTGTTCATCGTCTAAAAAAACATATTTAAGAAAGGAAATCAATTGAACTTTGAATAATTTTTAGTCCACAGCACTGGTTTCTTTAATTTTGATGGATAATTGTGAGTTACATAAGGTGCCTGCACTTACTTCTTGGCTAGGGCTCCAAGCAGAGTGGCACCCATGGTCAAATTCCTCTCTACCTTTGCTGTTCTTGTTTGTTGTCCCTAGTAAGTTCTCTTCAGTACCCCATATGTGCAGAGTAAAACTGCTCTGTAAAATTTACTTTCTGTTGTGAATTACAGGAAGGTTTACAGGGTACAGTTTTCCATTCCAGAATTTTGTTTCATCACATTGTTTGTTTGTTATCCTCACAATGTAAGATCACTTATCTTATTTCTTTCCTTTGTTTCTTGTTTCCATTTCTCATTTTCCTATTTCTTCTGAACTTTGGCCTTTGGTTAATGCTGCCCTTTTTATTTCGAATGGTTGACTCTTCCGAGGCGTGTGCACCTTCCTAGTGTTAGTTTCCTCCTCATAGACCAGTCTATTGAGCTAAGGTTCTACTTAGTGTGAGAGAAAAATGTGAAACAACACTCAGAATCATAAAAAAAGACCAGGCTTACTGGTTGGATAGAGATTGGTGGAACCCCAGAGACTGGTCCTTAGTCACCTTTCAGGTATGGAAATTAACTTTATAGGATTTTCAAGGATGTGACCTTTTGGATGCAGATCACCAGGTCTGTCTCCAGATGTGCTTCTAGGCAGGTTTGTACCTCTAACCATTCACCTAGGGCTATTAATCCTTTATGCCACATTATCCCCATTCCTCTCTTCCTCATCTTTTCTCCTGCACTTTTTTCTTCTTTTTCGTGCATCATCACCTATCTCACCTATTTTCTCTCCTTTCCATTCTTTCTTTCTCACAGACCATCACTTCTGTCCTCCCTCCCTTTAATGCCCTTCTGTCTCTGCCCCTTTTTGTCCGCCCTTTCCCTCTTTCACATTATTTTCCCTCTTACCCTCCCCCTATCTCAAACACCTACAACAAGCTCTCTGCCGCCCAAGCAGAACTGGCCTCCTAGGCTCCTGATGGCTTGGATAGAAAGGGCTTTGCTCTGATAGGCGTAGGTCTTTCGATTGGTTGCTCAGCTTGCATGCAAGTCTAAGTCCCACCTCTGCTGAACGGATGCGTCAAGTTGGCACCTGCTATTGGTCAATGGGACCGTCAGCGGCTAGCCCTGCCTTTCACGCAGGCGTCTACTGAGGATCTGCGAATAAAAACACAGTCTGTGGGTTGGAAGGGTAGGGGGGTGAGCAGGGCGTTGCTTTAGCAAGCAGCTGGCAGTCCACAGCCCTCCGAAGAGAGAGAGCGAACAAGCGGAAGGAGCTTAAGAGAGCAAGCGAACTAGTGGGATAGGGGAGACCAAGACTGACCATTAGCCAGGCAGACGGACGGACAAACGCCAGGACAGACAGACTGAGCCGGCGCTGGAGAACCTCCCACGGGTTCCCTCCCGCCTTTCCCTTTGAAAGCCAGGATTTTGCTTTTTCTGAGGCGCCTGAGAGAGAATGCTGGACTCTGCCGACTTCAGCGCAAGCTAAGATTTCTCAGTCAGGGAAGAAAGACCGGCCCAATTTTGGGGGGGGGGCGGGAATCAAGCGCCCCAGCCCCCACTCCCCTTCCCCTCCCCCATCAAACTCGGGCTCCAAACCCTGCCCTTCCCTAATCATCCGACTTCCTCCTCTCCTTTTTAGCATGGTGGCTGTATGGACAGTCTGACAGAACAGAGACTGACATCTCCCAATCTGCCAGCCCCCCACCTGGAACACTACAGTGTTCTGCATTGCACCATGACCCTGGATGTGCAAACTGTAGTTGTTTTTGCCGTGATTGTAGTCCTCCTGCTTGTCAATGTCATACTAATGTTTTTCCTGGGAACCCGCTGAATGGAGTCCAGCCACCTAATCTGTTTCGAACTCTTGCTTTGAATTCTATCCCTAGAGCCACCAAAGGGTAGGGGTGTGGTGGGGGGCGGCAAGAGAAACAAGACAGAGACAGGGAAAGAGAGGGAGAAAGCAAGCTATTTTACTCAGGGGGGAAAACGTTAGGAGCTTCAACATGGCCTCGCTCTGATATGTATGACGTTGGTATAATTATCTCTCCCTAAATCTTTTATCATGTCTTGTCTAAGTATGCCTGTGAATGTAGTTGCATATTACCTGAGTGAAATTTTTGCTAGAGAAATGCTGTGTGTGTGTGTGTGTGTGTGTGTGTGCATTTTCCATCTGTATGATGTTCTTAAATAGTGGCTTTGCTGTTTGTTGTGTTTTGTCAACTCGCTTTCTTGGAAACTACCCCTTTAAACTCCCAACAGAAAATTTTATTTAAATTTATTTCTTGCCATTAAGTGTGCATTTGGGTGTATTTTAATACTGGGGGATTTATGGAAGAGCATGATTAAATTTTGGCTTTTCAGATGCCTAGAAGGAAAAAAAATCGATGGAAGAAGATGGATTTAAGGAAAAACAATTCTTTAGTCTTTAATGAGAACTGAAAATCTGAGAAGTGATGAGGTGGGATGGGAATGCACTGAACTGGCCTTTGATGACTGTCTTTGAATTTCACTTGATGTCCAAGTTCCTTTTTCAAATTTGTAAAGAAGCCACCATGAAGCATGAAAAGCCAATTTATTTGGAATAATGTAGAATAGCATAAATGTGTCCTCCGGATTTTATGAACTGACAGGAGAGGGCATTGGCAAAGGGTGTTTGGGCTACATTTTCTGAATTGTATTCCTGGTTCTGAATTTGGGATTTTCTATCTCAGTACCAACTCCAAACAAACAAACAACCCAAAAGATGGCTCTTTACTCATTTGGGGATAATAGTACTTGAATGAATATGGCTTTTTGGGAATAGTCTCATTTGCAATGATTTTCTTGAATAGAACGTGATAATGCTTCTAAACAATGGTGGGTTTTTATTTTGTTTGCTTCTTTGTCTCTTAAGATTAGAAGTCATTCTAATTGAAATATTTCCAGAATAAAATGAAAGTATGTATTATGCTAAGTTGGAAGTTTTGAGTATCCCTCATAAAAATGTCAATATGGTTTTAGATAAGAGCTTGGGAAAATATATGAACTGGAAGCATCATTTCATTCAAATCTGAGATAAGTTTGCTTTTCTTTATCAGTAGAATTAATAATTGCTGTTATTGTTGCCAATGTTATTATTTTTCTATTTCTGTTTTCACTGGAAAAGGTCTTGGCACAGCCAAGAAAAAAAATTACTTCTGACACCAATGACATGATACTTTTACCGCCCGCTCCCCCATATTTCTCATTCCATTGCTTACCTAGCTTGATATAGTGCCATTTCTGGCCCATGTAGCAATGATGTGGGCACACACATCCATAGACATGTTCCCTCTACAATGTGGGTGGTTGCTCATGTACAATATGCAGATGTGTTGGTGATATGCTACTAAATGTCTCGTGCCCTAGGCTCCATCTCCTTGGAAATGATTGTAAAGGGAGAGAGGCTGTGAGGGGCTCTCTTGGAATTGTATAACTAACTTCAGGACCCAGAGAGTATAGTTTACTGGTCTCTGACCAGGTTTTCAACCTCAAATGTACTTTCCTTGATTCTGTGTGGGTAAAAAGCAGAGGTTTTGGGTCCCCCCCGCCCCAACCTACTCCAATGGTAGGTACCACGAGGTAAGTGTGACCTGCGAAGTTTGCTGACAATGACCTTTTATGGAGGCTTCCTGAGTGGAAACAAGAACTAGGGTTTATTTGCTTAATAGAAAATCTAATAATTTTCCACTTTACTTCTGGTGATTATTATCTAAAATAAGCTTATATCTAGACTGGTCACTTGGTTTCAAGACAGTACTGGAGAGAGTGAAAACACTTTATTCTGGGTAGCTGTGGATTCACTTTTCTCCATTTAGCAACTGTTTGACATTAGGTAATTTTTTTCTTCCTTAGTTGGTCTGGAATTCCCTATAAAATTGGCATTTTGGGATGGTTGGATTAGGTGTTCTCCAAGTTCTGTGATTTTTAGGTGACCACAGGTACTTGAAAGGATCCCTGGTAGTGCTGTGGTTTAGGCATTGGGCTACTAACTACCCTGTTGGTGGTTCAAATTCACCAGCTTCTCTGCACAAGAGAAATGATAAAGGGAGAAAAATTCACACCTCTGTAAACCCTATGTAGAGTCTCTGTAAGTAAAAATCATGGGGGACATAAGCACTTGAAGTCAGAGAATGATGACCTGGAAAGACAAATAAAGAGTAAATGAAAAGTTAATGAAGGGATAATGAGAGGTGTTATCTGGATATACTAAGGTATAATTAAGGGATTTTTTTTTTTTTTGCTTTTGCTATGTGAGAAAGAAACTGGGGATTCAACCATAGAATGGTTACTCCCCACCCTTTTTCTCCTAAGTTGAGTTGGAGTCTCTAAGGCTCATTTTTGATGAAGAATCCCTTGGAGTAGCAAACGATTAATGCTCTTGGCTGGTAACCTAAAGGCTTGAGGTTCCAGTCTATCCAGAGGAACCTCATAAAAAAGGCCTGGTAATCTACTTCTGGAAAAAAATCAGCCATTGAAAACCCTATGTATGGAGCACTGTCCTGCTCTGACACACGTGAGGTTGTCATGAGTTGGAAATGACTCAAGAGCAACTGATTAAATGTCGCTAAATGTCATAGCCTTCCCTTCTGGGAGCGTGACAGATCCTTAGCAGAAATTCTTTGGGTATGTGACTGTAGGATATATGACAGTATGTCTGTGGGTGGGTGTAAATGCCTTGTGTATGTTAAGGGATATACCTCCTGAATTTGGATGGGGGTGGGGAAGTGGTGGTTGTAAGAATGTGGAAAGACAACAGGATAAGAATTTTATGGTTTTTAATGCCCTCCTAGTGCTAGCACCTGTAAGTATTTGACTGGTAGTAGGACAGATGACATTCCAGGTTTCTCTCCATATTCCCTCAGAGTAGAGGAGTAGTTTGAGTGATTCCTTCCATCAATAATTTAGCTTGTAGAATGGGTTATCACTTGTCAAGTGATCATATTGCTAGGCAAACATTGCTAGTTTGATGGCGGGCCACCCCAGAACAGTCAGAAGGAGTTTTAGGGAGTAGGAAACAAAAAGTGACTGTGTCTTTTTATTTATGAATTCTCACGTTTTGGCATTTCTCCTTCAGATATATGAGGGTACATAAAACTAGAAAAGAGTAGGAGAATATGAGAAAGGCTGCCTAAAGGAGTGGAATCCTCTGCAATTTCATTTTCCTTTCATTCCTTTTTCTCCTGTCTCATCATTTTCTTTTCTTCCATTTTCCTCTCTCCTTTGACTTCTCCTAACCCAGCATCAAGTGGGTGATAAGGAGAACAAGACTCTTTTTTTTCTGGTACATTCTAACTTTTCCCGAAAGAACCCCTCATTCACTTCCTTCTCACCTTTGGACAGAAGAAACACTTTTGCTTCCAAGAAGGGTAAAATTTCAGCTCAGGGCTTTTGGCCAAAGCTTTCTACTAAGGAATTCAAGAAATTACCTTCTGGTGATATCTTAGCAATGGTTGCATGTCTCTTAACTCTTACTGAGTTCCTTAGTACACCCTTTTAAGTCCCAGGCACCAAGGCCTCTAGAGATGTTTTTGGGAATGGGACAAGGGAAAAGGATCCCCATTGTTTGCAGATGCCTAGAAAATATGTCTACAACAGGAATACAGATTCTAGCTTCCTTTCAGCCATGGAAACTGGGTCTCTGGTTTTCCAGGAATCCCTAATCAAAGCTTATCTATTCTAGGATCTGCCCGTGGTATTTTTTTTCTGTCTTTGGGTGGATTTAGCTCTCTAGAATATCTCATTCCTTGTACTTCCCTGGCATTGAAGTACAAAGTAGAAAGAGAAGTGCTTGTATGGAAGAGAAGACTGAAGAACCAATTGTAATGTCAATATTATTAATACCTTCTTAGTGCACAGACCTATGAACTTGAAAAAAATAAATTCACATCCTTTCTAGCTTGAGCATCACATCAATTTTTTATTCTCATTTTATAGCTAAAGGGAATAAAGGTCCCATAGACTGTTGGGAAAATATTGGGTTTGCCTTTCAAAACAGAGAAGTAAGAGAGTCAGAGTCCTAGGTAGTGAGAAGTTGAATAGGGTCAGATGGGGATGGAGGTGAGTCACTCCTGAAATAATAGTAGCTGTTTCAGCTAATCAAAGGTGCTTTTTTAAGACCTTGTTTGCATAGCACTTTTACACATAATTATTTATTAAATGCTGTCCATTCTGTCTTGAATATACAGCACGTGGCTCCCATTAGTCTTATGAAAACTCACCATTTGGGATCTTTCTAGGAGCCTGTGTGAATAGGAATGCCTGACATACAGAATGTTTTGAAGAAACTGCTATTTTTGTACATTGTTAACTCACTCCCTCATTGCCATCGAGTAGATGCCGACTCATGGTGATTCCATAGGATAAGGTAGAATTATCCCTGTGAATTTCCAGACTGTAACTCTTTACCAGATTAGAAAGCCCTATCCAATGGTACTTCCTCTATTTGTCTTTATTTCATTAAAAACATGCTGTCCAGGATTGATGTTTCTACTCCAAATGCACCTTAGCAGGACTATGTACAAAGAGATTTTGATCTGTCTGTGAAATGTCTAATAACACAGACTTCAACTTATTCGAAGCACTTGCTGAACAATCTTATAACTTGGGAAATTTTTAATAACCAAGACAGGTCTCAACTCTGAGAGAATCTGATGAAATTGTATTATGGTAGGACAGTTTCAATTTTTAATTTAAAGCTTCCAGAAATGATTAAAATGTAAGGGTCACTGTATTATCTTGTATTAAGACATTTTGTATTCAGTGAACATTTCTTCAGTAATTTAGGTTCTCATTCAGCAATTTCTATACAAATTGCTCAGTGTACATTGGTTAAATTCTTTAAAATTTAAGAACATTCTCATTATTTCTGTTCTGGTTGTTCTGTTTCCATCAATCTATTTTTCTTTTCTTTTTTTGCCCCCTTAGACATTCTCATATTTGTTAGAAAGTAATTGTTGACAATTTTGTCTTATACAAGTGAGGTTTTTTTATAGGAGCACAATACTCATGAGTGATATTCATTATTTTGTGAGCCAGTCTGTTACTTAGCTAGAAGATGACTTTGGGGTAATTTCACATCAAGGTTTGAAAAGTATCTCATGATAGTAGTCTTAGGGAATCCTTAGTATCAACGAGTCCAATTGACTTGTTCTTAATTTTAATTTTAAAAATGTTAGCGTCTATTCCACATGTTTTCTCCCATTCTGTCAGGGTCCTTCTATTGTGCCTTTGATTAAGATGGGTGGTATTGGTTAATGGGGATTATCTATTTCTTCTTGTCTCAAGGTACAGAATTAACTAAGGTTTCTAGGTACCACTGTCCTGTTCCTTTTTGGAAAAATCAAGACTTCAGGGATATAGCTTTAACAATGAATATATTTGGTTAGTAAAGGGTGCAGGGAACTCTTTGCACAAGTGTCTTCATTGATTGACTGAACTGTTTCCATTAACTCAATGGTTCTTGGCCCTACTGAACATTGGACTCTCCAGGGGAGTTAACAAGAATAACAACTATTCTTTGACTGTCTGAGGGCAAACTGGTTGAGTTGATCATCAATATTTTTTGAAAACCACCTGAGGTGAATGGAATGTTCAGTCAGGAGTGAGAATCACTTTTCTGGAATGGCTCAAAAGAAATGCTAGATCAGCCTGAGTCTTATGAGCCTGTGCTATCACACACAGGAATAGCCAAACTTCACAGATGGTGAGGTTTTATTCTAGGATTGTGGGGGCTTTGACAAGTTCTAGGGGCTTGTGCCAACTCAAAAAGGGACTCAACTCCTTTGTGTGTACTGTGGGGACCTTTTTGGATTTTTAATCAGTTGTGAGTTTCAGAGAAAAAGAGAAAAAACATAATTCACGTTCATTTGATATTATGTTCATTTGCTGGGTGACCTTGAATATATTACTGCACCCTCTGAAACGTGATGTTTTCCTCTGAAAAATGAGGATAGGTGTATTATATGACCTCAGATACTTCTCCCCCCTTTAATATGTTGCTTACTTTGTGATTAATTATAATGATCAAAATGATTAAGAATATTATTACATAATGTCACCAGGTGATCTGGAGTTCCATATTCACAGGTGTGTTAGTCTCGGTTGACTAGAGAAATAAATCCAGAGACACTCAAATGTTTCTTTATATCAAGGAACAATTTTGTATTGAGAAAACATCCCAGCCCAGTACAGATCAAGTCCATAAATCTGATATTAGTCCATATGCCCAATACTAGTCTGTAAATTCTTCTCAGACTCACACAGCACATGCAATGATGCTGAATTCAGGAAGATCACAGGCTGCTGGGTGGAATGTCTTGTGGGTCCAGTGATGGTGGAAGCACAGTGCTGGCAAGTCTCAGCCTGGTGGCTCATCAACAGGAAGGTGAAAACAGTGAGAGAGAGAGTCTGGCCCTCCTCCAGGGAGTAAGAGTGGAAGTTCCCAGAATCCTCATGAGAAGGTCATGCCCACTAGGAGGCATCATCAAAGGGCAACCTGATTGACAGGCTAACCTCCATCCCTTCATTCTTTTATTAAGTTGATAGGAATTTGTGTAACTACCACAGCAGGTTCAGAATGCCTGGGGTGATTAGGGAGGTGGTAAGTTTAGCTTCCTAATTATATTTAAGTTTGTTTATGAAAAAGTAAAAAATTGGTTACATTCCTTGAGTACACACTGGCTGCCAGCAGGAAGCAGAGCCCTACAGTGAGCTGAGTGGCAGAGGGATGCCAGTTTGAGATGCATAATTTTTTAAAGAAATATATTATGGATAATTGAGAATTGCCTCTTATAGCTATATAAGACCACCTTCAGAGGTCTGGAGAGCCCTACGAGATAAGGACTGACTGCTTTGGCAGCCCAGCTCAGAGCCCTTTCTAAGAGTATTTTAGGCAGCCACTCACTTAGTTAATAATCATGCTTTTACTAATGAGAATTTCAGTAAATATAGTTCCCTAGTTCTTTCACTGGATCCTTCCCCAAACCTGGAAGTAATTGAGCATACGAAGATTTGGATTACTCAAGGCCACATAGCCAGAAAGTGGTATTGCCTGGTCTAGAACTCAGGCTTCTTGACATCATGTGCTCTTAGAATATAGACTGTATAATGAAGTCTGTTGGCAGGATTTAGTCACGGTTCTTTGAGAATTAAAGGAGTTCTGCTGATATAGAGCAAAACTCAGGAGAAATCTTTGAAGAAAGGATTAAAATGGAGCAACCTGATAAAAAGAAGGAATGTTTAAAGTTAGGAAATATCTGAGGCTAGATCTTTCTTGCCCTTACACTGTTCTGTGCTAGTTGCAGGCCCCTGAAAGAAATTGGGTACCTGCTTTTCTAGCATTGCCGTTAAAGAGTAAAACAGGCTTGCAAGAGTAGAACAAACTAGAAAAGGACTTGGCCCTGTACCTACCTTTCTGCTAGATCTGGATCAAATTCCTTACCACTAGACCTCAGTTTTCATATCACTAACATTTGTGCAAGTCTCAAATGAAGTTTTATCCAAATGCTGCTACATAAAATTGGAAAAAGCAGAGCTAGTTTCATTGGAAGGGGACTAAGGCCAGTGTAGAAGCCAAAGTCCAAAATTCTAAGTAGCCATTTTAACAGTGCAGCTCTTGGTCACTAAGGGAATTAGAATTGGGAGAGTGGAGTTGACTTTGCAGCCCAATTGAACTGCTGGGAAAATGATCCATATACTTTGGGATGGGGTTGCATGGTGAAAGTGGGTCTTTCATTTAAGTGATCAGGGTTCCAAGAGAATCACAGAAGGATAGAGATTAAGGAGATATGTAGAATTCCCTTCTCCCCCACTTCTTACAAAAAATGAAGCCAAGGCACTGAGGGTAAAAAGACTTGTCAAAGGTTTCAGTAAATGGATGGCAAATCACAGTGCCGCCAGAACCTGTTACCTGCCCTGTGTAGCACCTGTCCTGTGTAGCACTCCCTTCTTAGGTCAAAGACCTGGGATGTTTTCTCAGGCTTGGATGGAGAAAGAAACACTGGGAGAATGAGAACATTGTGTAAACTGGAGGGGAGCAGCCCTTCCAGCAGCTTTTGGAATGCTAGGCAGTGGAATATGGAGAAACACAGAGTTTATTCAACCCATGTTAGCAGGGAGCCATGGATGTAGTCCTATGCATCCACCCTTGGGGTTTAGAGGAGGCTGGAACTATATATCCACAGCTAGTTGTGGAAACAGTTCTGGCAGCTCCGATCTTCTTGCTTGCCTGCCTTTATTAAGAAGGAGAAAGCATGTACCTCCATGCCCAGCTGGCTGCAGGAAGGATGAGCTAAGAGCCCACCCCCTACATCCTCAGAGTGGTGCCTAAAGGCAGCAGCTACTTTTAGCTGATCATTTGTACCTCCCACAGCCTCTCTTCCACCCACTTTCTTTCTTCTTCCTCCCTCTGTGAATCCTGCTGGTTGGCAGAAGGGCTTGGCAGTAGATTCCTTGATTGGGGTAGCAGCATAGGGAAGACAGGAGCCTTTTGGACAGGTTTTGATAGGCATAGCATGGTGGGAGGTCTCAGAACAATAGCAGGATAATAAAACTGCTTTATGGTTGGGGCCCAAAGAGAGTGAAGGAATTTATTAATATTTTGGGGACTTTATAACCAGCTGTGGTACCTGTCTTGAAAATCCAGATTGAACTGCACAGGAGGACTTAGGAAAATGAACTGGACAGAATGTGCATAAATGCTCTTCATTTGGATTTAGAGGAAGCCAACTAGAACTAGTGGATACTCAATTATTGACTCATTTGGGCATTATCTTACATTTTTTGGTAATTTTTGCATTTCTTTACTTGATCTTTTCTCCAGGGCTGTAAATTGGGTAGGGAAGAGACTATCTCCATTTCACCAATGAGAAAATGAAATTTAAAGATCTATTACCAAACAGCTGATGATTCTAGGCTGATATTCTTGACTCAAGCTCTGTAAGTTAGGGTGCCATATATCTACAGTGCTATATCTTCTATTAAAAGGGTACTTAAGATGTCCTGAGCTTAATGCCTTTATTATGGAAGCTGGGGAAATAGGCCCAGAAAGGGGAAAGATTTGCACTAAGAAACACAGTATGTTTGTAATAGCTTTCGAGCTAAAACATTGTCTGTTTTGCAAGGATGGGAGTTCCTGGCTTTGAGAGATGTGTAAGCCACTCCTGTCTTTCCTATGTGGTGTACTTGAAAGCAGACGGTCACTGAAATAGGGGTTTATGCCATTATTTAACGCTGTAGCTTTGGGCAAGTCATTTAACTTTCCTGAGTTGATTTTCTTTTCTGTAAACTGGAGCTGATCATCTCTGAGAACTCTTTGAAGTCAAAATGTTCTGTGGATGACTGATACAGTGGAGGGACCTATAAAGGTTTTTAAAAATGAATAATGAGGGTATACAAATAGATAAATTCAGTTGCTTGAACAAATCCCATTTACTCACTTCTTGCCGTTATAACACTGACGACTCATTTTAACTTCCCTTCCTTGTAAGCAGTCTTCAGACCCTGCCCTTGTCTTACTTGGAACCTTGGTGAAAAGCAGGCATTTTTTAATAGGAATTTTAATTTGTTCCAAGCTGCATCCACCCCCACCCAGTCATACACATGTTATTATGGATAATAAATTAGCTTTCTCTCTCCCTCTCTCTTGCAAAACTTATCGAAGACCTTGGAAAAAAGCCAAAGTTAATTGAGTTTTTTTTTATTTAGCACCTTGTCAAGTCCCTCAGGGCAGAATCACTTAGGCACTTGGCCAATTCTTGGCCTCCAAGTCCTTGGCTAGGATTTGTTATAAGCAAGACTGCATTTTCATGATATGATTAAGAGTTGTGTTAGAAACCTCAGACTGTTGACCAATGACCTGTTTAGAAGAACAACAAAATATTTAGCTTTATAGGTAATTCATACACACACACACACACATATCACACTTACAGACACACTCATATATGCCTTTAAAATACTTTTTATTGTGAATTAGGTGAGAGTTTATATTTTATATAATTTTTGTATTCAACAATACAAACAACTTCGCAAATCTCCCAAAAGAGTGCCCTATCCCCACACTTTTTCTCCCTTTTATAGAATATTATCTTCTTAGTTAACACCTAGCTTACTCTCTAGTCTATTGCTTCCCCTCCTTTCCCTTCCCACCCCAGTAAGCATCAAACTTTCTTTATTTTGGTATGAAAACCGTTTAACTTGATTTTCTAAAACAACAATGGCCTCATACAATATTTGTCTTTATGTGATTGACTAATTTCACTCAGCGTAAAACTCACTGCCATCAAGTTAGGACCAACTCATTATGTCCTTCAAATTCATTCATGTCCTTCGGTGTCTTACAATTTCATCATTGTTCTTTAATGACACATATGTCATGTTTAGGAAATTCCAGGCATCTATTTTGTCTTACATGTGTGTCTTTTTTTCATTATGTTTGATAATGTATTTATGTCATTTATTAGGGCCCTTAAGTTTGTCCCCATTTTTTCACTGAGAGTCTTTATGGTTCTAGGGTTTACATTTAGGTATTTAATCCATCGCGAGTTCATGTGTGTATGTGGAATGAGGAAGTATTATTTCGTTCTTCTGCAAATGGAAATCCAATTTTACTGGCGGCATTTGTTAAAGAGATTATCTCTTCTCCATTTAATGTACTTCAGTTCTTTGTCGAAAATCAGTTGTCTGTAGGTAGGTAGATTTTTTTTTTTAGTTTCTCTATTCTGTTACATTTTTCTATGTATCTCTTGTACTAGTACCAGTCTGTTTTGAACTGGGAAATGAGAGACATCCTAATTTGTTCTTCTTAAGTAGATGGAGAGGTCTCTTTCCTCTTCATCTATAGTTGGTAATTCAGTTTTCCATTTCTTTAAAGAATGATGCTTGCATCAGTATTGTAATTACATTGTATTTAGAGATGGCATTGGGTAGTTTTGACATTTTCACAATGTTAAGTCTTCTTACCTATGAACATTAAATATTTTTCCATTTATCTCTTGATTTCTTTTAGTAGTGTTTTGAAGGGTTTTTTGTACACATCTTTTATTTCTTTGGTTATGTTTATTCCTAAGTATGTCATCTTTTGGGTGGTGATTATAAATGGAATTGTTTTCTTTCTTTATTTTCCAAAGCTCTTTTTGTTTCTGTACAAGAATTCAGTTGTTTTTTTGTATGTTGATCTTATACCTGCCCACATTGCCGAAGGTTTCAATTTTCAAAACTTCAAATTTCCAACAATTTTCTTGTCTACTTTTTTGGGTTTTCTTCTTTATAGGACCCTAATATGTGTACATAGTTTTCATTTGTCTTTACAAATTTTAATGCTATTGATTTGTTTTTGGTTATCTAATAGCTCTAGCTAAGACTTCCACTAAAGTATTGAATAAGAGTGATGATAAAGAACATCCTTGTCTGGTTCTGGGTAACAAGGGAAATGCTTCCAGTTTCTCTCCATCGGGGGAGATCTTGGCTGTTGGCTTTGCATAGTATATGGTCTTTATTGTGTTGGATTTTGTCAAATGCCCTTTCTGCATCAACTGGTAAGTTCATGCAGTTGTTTTCCTTTGTTTTATTTATATAATAGTTTACATAGATTGTTTTTCTAATATTTAACCATCCTTACTTGCCTAGTATGAATATCACTTGATCATGCTATATTATTTTAAAATACTTTGTTGGAGTCTACTGGCTAGGATTTTGTTGAGCAGTTTTGAACCTATGTTTATAAGATATGGTAGTCTAATACTTTCTATTCTAGTAAGGTCTTTATCTGGTTTTGGTATCAGGGTTATACTCACTTCATAAAATGTATTTGGAAGTTTGTCATCCTTTTCTATATTCTGGAATAGTTTGTATAGAATTGGTATCAATTCTTCTCTGAATGCTTGGTAGAATTCCCCGGAGAATCCATCTGGTCTTGGCCTTTTTTGGTTGGGAGATTTTTAATGAGCTGATCTATTTCTTCTTTTATTATGGGTCTGTTCAGATTTTCTACATCAGTCTGTGTTAATTTAGATATATAGTGTGCTTACACTGGTAAAATTGTGTTTGTTAATACATCATTGTTCTGGGAGCAGGGCAAGGAAACAAAGACCGTCGTATAGTCCTTTGTTCCTGACAAATTTATCTTTTCTCTTCAACTCTATGAGGTGGGGAATTTCAAAATTATTCTCCACGTTATAAGGCTAAGGGAACTGAAACTCTGAGAATTGTTTTGCTTGACCTAGATCAGTGCTGTTCCCAAGTTGCTGCTTAAAAGCTTTTCCAAGCAGTAGTGTGCTAGGAAAAGAATGCCTAGCTTTCTGCTGAATCGATTCCAACTTATAATGATCCTGTAGTACAGAGTAGAACTGCTCCATAAGGTTTCCAGATTGCAAATTTTCATAGAAGAGGATTGGTATATCTTTGAACCACTGACATTTTGGGTAGTATCCAAGTGCTTAACCATGGCACCACCAGAACTCCTTAGAAAACAGCATATGAGTTAGATATTATGAACCCCCTGATATCAAGTGGCCTTGGACAAGTGGTTCATTTTAAAAATCTCTTGAATTTTGCTTATATCTAGAGCTTATTCTAAGGAATAATAGGAGACTGTCAGTTTCCATAGAAATTTACTCTTAGAAACCCTAAAGAGCTACCCTACTCTGTCCTGTAAGGTCACAATTAACCAGAATCTGCTTGATGACAGTGGATGATGGTGGTGGTGGTGGATAGATATAGCTGCAAAAGTTAATCAAGGTGCCAGAACCAGACAGAAAGCATTAGATAACACTGGTGGCCAGGTTTCCATTGAACCATACAATGCCAATTCAAATGATTTATGATTAGTTTATCCAGATGTAATATTATCCAAGGATGTTTGAGAGGCCTTGCCTGATGCAGAGAAGCGGCCATAAATTCTGGGGCCCTTTATGCCCTGATAAATTTGGTGGAGTTTTCTGGTCCTGTTAGGCCTTTAGATAGGAAGTAGCTCATTAACATTTCCAGTTCCCAAAGAGTGATGAAGAATGATTGGGAGAAAATCAATCTCATTTTTCCAGAATACTAGTGGAGATTTTATGTTTCATGGACTACATATTTGTTCTTTTTACTCCAAGTAGCTCATGTCATTGGAAGAAATGAATATGGAATGGCTGATAGTTGTGGAGAGGCAAGTGGTAAGTAGCTTGCTGAGGACTCAAGGCCACCTAGCTGGGATGAGGCCTCTATCAGTGCTCATTCATATGCATATGTCAGTATACCAACTCTTTGTGTTGGGGAGCAGGCAGGGTTTCAGAGGTAGTCCATGATGCTTAAACTGGGAAGTCACTGGATGAAAGTTAAAAAAAAATCCAACTCCTTCACAGTACTTTGGGGAAAACTGAAGCATAAGGAAAGGCAAGGACCTACCTGAAGTCTCCCAGTTAGTGTTTGACCCTTGTTCTGTCTCTCTGCTAAACCCTTTGCTGTCAGAGCTCCTAACTGTGAAGTTCTTCGGATTAATAAAGCTGTGGCTGAGCCTCAGGAAAACCACCAATGAACACAACCTTTAGAAAGTGGCAGTGATGAAATCTGAACTTAGATCTTTCTTCCTGCTTAAGGAAATATTGACCCAGATTTTCTTGGGAAACAAATTGTTGGGTGAGCAGAATTGGCTCAGCCTTGTTTATCTATTGCCTCTGCCCATACCCATGGGTACCTAGTAGGTTATTCATTGGGTATACTTTCACTCAGATAGTTGTGGGATATTTGGGGGTATACACATGAAACACAAACATGTGTCATGCTTTCATATTGACACAGGGTAAACATGTACAGTTAGCCTTAGTATGTATATGTTTATACAACCATAGCACAGGCAAGGTATGTACACAGACACATGAAGCCTGGTCATACTGCTACATGAATAGACATACATGGGATGTACAAATGTATAAGCATATGCATGTGGGATACATCCCTACTCCCAAGACACATATCTACCCCTATACATACTCTTAACGGATAATTTGAACATACAAAACCTTTTCCCCATGAAACACACTTAAACATACCAATGAGATATATCCATATGCCCCACACTGCCCTGTGGGACATTTTATAATGTAGAGCATTCCCTACACCTAAGACTAGCCAGCTAGCTATTCCAGCCTCCCAAATGGACACTGACAGGGTTTGGGCCATTTGGTGGGCCACTGTCAGTCTTCTCTGATTCCTCCTTCATTTTCCTTAAATCAGGTTTTTCAGGGCAGACAGAATTTAGAACCAAGCCTTAAGATGATTGACACAAGCAGATGTGGAGAAATAGATACATAAGATTGTCAGTAATCAATATGGAAAGCTTGATCCTGTTCCTCCACCTTCCAATTCACTTAAAAACTGTTAGTAATAATATGATTGCAAAATTATGTCCAAGAAAACGTGAAATAACAATTATAAAATTCATTCTCTTGGGAATGAAGCAACAACATAGACAAGAAAAAGCATATATATATATATTTTTTTAAATGTTTAATGGTGATTTGGGTGAACAATTACAGAACAATATTGGTTTTCCATTCAATAGTCCTTATATATTTTGATTTGTGAAATTGATTGCATCCACAATATAACAGCACTCTACCCACTTCCTTTCTGTGCACACAGTTTCCATTTGTACTTACCTATCACTTTATGTCTTTTGAACTTTGTTCTTGGTTAAGTGCTTCCCTTTGGATTACATGTTGAGATTGATCTAAGGAGTATGTATGTCCCTAGTATTGTTGTTCACATTTTGGACTTCAGTTATGTTCAGTTCCAGGCCTGATGATGACAAAGGGCCATGGTCTTAGGGATTCCACCAATCTCTATCAGATTGGTAAACCTGGCCTTTTTTGTTTGCGTTTTATTAGATATTTTTCTCCCACTCTATCCAGGGCCTGCCATTGTGATCTCTTTAAAAGCAGTCAGCAATAGTAGCCTGGCACCATCTAGGTCTTTTGGTCTAGTTTTACGTGGCCTTTAGACTATGGTAATTAGTCTCTAGACTACGGTAATTATTTCCTTGTATATTTGACTTTCTTCACTCTTCTTAGCTTCACATGAGGAAAGACCAGTAGTTGAACCTTAAGTGGCTACTTATAAGCTTTTAAGACCCCCAGTCACTACTACCAGAATGTGGAACATTGTTTTTGTGACCTATGTTATGGCAATTAACCTTGGTGTCCTTCAAGGCTATGGTACTTAGCCCCCCAAGCCCAGCCACTTATTCCATCAAGGTATTAGGTTCTAGCCAAGAAGTTTCATAACTTTGCACCCTGAATACTTTAGCATATTTATGGATATATTTGCACCACATAAACATAGAAATATGTTTTGCTTAACAGTCCCGCTGAACTTTCTACCCTTGTTCAGCTTGAGTGTCTATTTATCCACTTGTAGATTATTATTATTACTGTTACAGCCATTGTGAGAGCATGAGGGGAGGTGGTAGACTTCAGAAAGATATCCCTTTTTGCAGGGCCTACCCTCTCCCAAGTTAGTAGTAGGCTAAGATGCCAGCCACATCCACAATGAGTCCCCCTAAGCACAGCAACTCGAGCCATCTAGCCCCACTAAATACTTGCTATTTTCAGAATTCTTCAAGCTAGAAATACCATCAGGCCTGGAATTGAACCTAACCTTAAGTCCAAAAGGACTAACCTGGCACTGAAAAGCATCTACATAGAAAACCAATATTGTTCTGTAATTGTTCACCCAAATCACAATAAAAAGGTTTTTATATATATATATATACTTTGTATAAACTACAAGGGAACTCTAACTGAAACACATGCCTAGAAGCAGTGTAGTATTTGGGATTTTTATTTCTTGACCTCAAGTCTAAAGTTGAAAAACTGGCATGAGATGATCTGTCAACAGCTTTCTGGCACTTGGTACCAAACCCCAGCGCTACACAGACTTTGGATGATGGGATGATGTGTGTGGAGCAGTGCGACAAGGCCAGGGTTTTCTAGGTTTACAATAGAGCAGCAGCCTTAGAACCCCATCTAGTGTGTTGTTGACCAGAGGAAGGCAATCATGTGGAATCAAACTGGTGAAAGTTATGCTAGAGTCACCCTCACCCATGTAGGTGTTTTTCAAGAAAACAGGTTTCCAGTATCTAGGAGGTATTAAGTTTTCAGTTTCAGAAACCCTAAGCAGTGAGAGAAAAAGGACAATCAATAGGGATAATAGCTTCTTCCTATACTAGGGAAAATAAATTCAGACTTGCTACCTGTCATAGGAAGTGGCCTCATTCTAATTGTTTGTATTCAAGATAAATTTACCTGTTTTGTTGAGGGACATGAGGAACTAGACTATGTCACTGAGGTTCAAGCTTATCCATTCCCCAGATATTACTTTTATTGTCCTGATCTGTAAAATGTGTTTAACTGCAATGCTTCATAAGATGGTTGGGTGCAAAATTCATTGAACAGACCTTATAAAATAATGATCATATGCTGCACCTGTTTGGATTAAGGTTAATTTGGATATAGCTTTTATTTCCTTACATCGTTCTCATATCTCTCTCTTAACCCTTTCGTGACCCATGGGGACACATGAAGTAAAAATTTCTGCCTCTCATTTTCAGTGCATGCTGCCATCCAGTGGAGACTTGCTTAACTGCATGACTCTGAAAAAATAGGAGTCATCCCACTAATCCCCCCAGCACCCCCTTGGAACATATGTGTCCCACTAAATATATAACAACTCATATTACCTCAAGAAAAAATAATTTTAATTCAAAATGCCTGACACTGCTTAAAACACATAATTTCAACAAAAAATTAAAAGTAGAAAACAGTTTGGTCTTGAAAGGATCTTTATTACCTTCACTTTACAAATGATAACACTGGTGCTCAGAGAAGGGAAGAACCATCCTTAGGGCACAGAATTAAAGTATTGGTGGATTCAGAGTTACAAGCCATGTGTTCAGATTTTAAACAATAGTGTTCCTTTATGACTTCAAGGAATTTCAATGCTAAAAGAAGCTGCTAGTGGTCACTCTTGGGGCTGTTTTTCCTGGAAAGAAAGTCTCTGGAGCAAAGTCTTTCCTATCAGTGCTCTTATTGCCTAAGCAAGGGAAACTGGCGGAGCATTCACCTCTTCCACAGCAGTTTACTTTCCACTCCTGCATGCTTATCTGCCACATGTTGGAAGTAGTGAAGCACTGAAGAAACTGAGTTAAAGTAGAATTATGTAAACACAACAGACACATCCTGAGGTACATAAATATCTCAAACCATTTAAAAACATAAAATATCCACAGCAGTGTCTGCCAATTGAAATTAGCAACTACAACCCTGAGGTCAAGAAAATAGACTCTAGCCAGAGGTTCCTGCTTCAGGTTATGTAAGACCAGCTAATTCATTATAAGAAACCTCCTGTATAAATAAAGTCAATGATAATTTGGAAACGTTAAAGAGTGTGTCAGTGAAAGATTCTTTTAATTTAGTTATCACCCCTTGACCTTCTTATAGAATATATTAGGCTCAGAAGTTTTCCAAAATTTGTATAAAAGCTGAACCATGAATGAAAGTAAGCATTCCAAGATTGACAATAGCCACCCAAACCCACTACCACTGAGACTACTTAAAATTCATAGCAGCACTTGTTGGGTGCCATTGAGTCGGTTCCAATTCGTAGCAACCCCATGTATAACAGAACGCTC
Organism: Echinops telfairi; assembly: GCF_000313985.2. Classification (NCBI taxonomy): domain Eukaryota; kingdom Metazoa; phylum Chordata; class Mammalia; order Afrosoricida; family Tenrecidae; genus Echinops; species Echinops telfairi. The sequence goes on along the minus strand of NW_022111323.1, from coordinate 3,827,442 downwards.
AATCCTATGGTATACTCAATTTATTACTTTGTTTGAGCCCTTTTTGCAGCCGTTGTGTCAATCCATCTCATCAACTATCTTCCTCTTTTTTATTGATCCCCTGCTCTGCCAAGCATGATGTTCTTTTTCAGGGACTCGTCTCTCCTGATTACATGCTCAAAATATGTGAGATGAAGTTTTCCCATTCTTGCTTCTAAGGAGCATTCTTGCACTTTTTTCAAAACAGATCTGTTTGTTCTTTTGGAAGTGCATGTTACTTTTAAAAGTATTTGCCAACACCATATTTGAAATGCATCACATCTTGTGTGACCTTCCATATTCATTGTTCAGCTTTTACATGTATATGAAAAACCCAAAAATTAAGGTCACTATCATCATCAATGCTGACTCATAGAGATCCCCTGTGAGTTTCTGACGCTGTAACTGTTTACAGGACTAGAAATCCCAGTCTTTTTCCTGAGGAGCATACATGTATATGAGGTTATTAAAAGTACCTAATCAGGCACATCTTAATCCTCAAAGTGACATCATTGCTCTTTTATATTTTAAAGAAGTCTTGTGCAGCAGATTTGATTTTTTGCCTATGCTTCCAGGAGTGTTTATTGTGGATCCAAATAAAACTAAATATGTGACTGTTGCCACAGAGGCCTAAAAATAATTCCCCTAATTGATTCTTTGTTTTGGGAAAAGCCTTCTACAGAGATTAAATGATCTATGTATTTGACAGATGGCTGAGACAATAGTGACTTTTCTTTAGATACTTTGTCTACCAGCATCTAAATGTTTTAACCAACAAATACACATTTTTCTTTGTTGTGTATGTAAGCATGGCTTGTTGTCCAACTCTTGGAGAAAGGCTTTAGGAATTGCTTCAAGTACTTGTTGTTCCCTACCTTGAGCTTCTTGAAGAAGGGCTTTGGCTGTTTTGGCTGTGTCCACACCTTAACTATCTTGCAGGTCTTCCAATGAGTAGATCCTAATCATAATCTGACCAAGTAAAATATGGACCAATTGATATAAATAACGTGAACTGATAAGCTCCACTAACAAATTTATATTATTTAATGAATATCCTTATTTAGTTTTGAAAAGTATTTAACAATGCTTTGTAATTCTGTGAGTTACTAAGAATAACGTTGTTGTGAGGTGCTATCAAGTTAGTTCCAACTCTTTGCAGCTCTAAGAATGAAAAACTCCCTGGCCCTACGCCATCCTCATAATTGTTGCTAAGGAAGCCCACTGTTGCAGCCACTATACAGATCCATGCCATTGAAGGACTTTCCCTTTTTCATTGACTTTATCAAGCATGGTAATTCTTTCTATTTTTTTCTCTTGATAACATGTCTAAAGTAGGAAAGCTGAAGTCTTTCTAATCTTGCTTCTTATGATCATTCTGACTGTGCTTCTTCTGAGACAAATTTGTTCATTTTGTTCATCTATGGCATTCCATAGTATATCTTTACCAACACATTCAAAGACATGAATTATTTTTTAACCCAACATTTTTATTGGCACATAATTTACATATCATTCAATTCAATAGTTCAGTTGTTCAAGCATATCATTACCAGATCAATTTTAGAACATCTCCTCCTCCCATGATTAAGTCGCCTTTAAAATGAGTTACACAATTACAGTCAGTTCTAGTGCTCCCTTCCTCTTCCTGCCTTCATTTACTCCTGAAATCCCCTTTCTCTCCCTGTCACACCCCCATCCCTACATCCCTTATAACCCTTGTAACAGTTATTATTACTATGCATTCACTCCTCCTGTGCTTTGCAAACTGGAGAAACCAAGAGAAAAAAACAAAATCAAAATAAGGTGTATGGATAAAATAATAATGATAATATAAAGATAAAAATACAAATAATGAATAAGAAAGAAAAGACTCCCATCAATATTTAAAAATCCAGGGGAAAATGTTTGTCATAGAACAATGATACTTGCACCTAGAACAAATTCAGGTTGGGTCTATAGGGAGGTCACCTGGCCAAGTATCAGGTTCAAGCCAGCATAATCAACATTACAATGGTTTCTATGTGATAATAAGGCTGTTTGAGACACTTGCCTGTAGTTATAGGGGATTTGCCAGTGGTTTAATCTGATTAGATACTCTGCAGATGGGTTTTGGGATCCATCTCCTTCTACAAATTGGGTGTTCATAATTTTAGCTCTGATACTTTTCCCTCAGCCATATTTGATTTTTTTTAAATTATCATCTTTGGATCACACAAGCTGGTGTGATTCTTACATCTGGACTTTGCTGACTCCTCGATTAGATGACTGCTTGTTTGAATACAATCCTTTAAGACCCTAGACACTATTCTGATTAATAGCCGGGCACCATCTACTTTCTTCACCACACTTTGTTTAGCGCCCTTATCTTCAGTGATCATTTCATGAACGTGAGTATTGAGCAGGGCCATGTTATCAGAACTAACTCTTCTTTAATTGGAGCTAGAGCTAAGTTGGAGCCCAAATTCCATCTGCTTGTCCATGGGGTTTGCCCATCTCAGGTTTATTTTTGTGGTCATGATATGAAAATAATCAAAACCCTATAAGACCAACTGCACCAATAGCAGCCAAGAGTCAACCAGTAAACAGAACACACACACACACACACACACACACACACACACACAC
>NW_022111323.1:3806070-3823570 GCF_000313985.2 Echinops telfairi | reverse complement strand
AAAGTGCAGAGAAACTGCTGCTGACAGAAAAACAGAGAGAACTGCACTGGAGAGTGTTAGCAGGACTCTGAATTTGTAATGCCTTCTTTTGTTTAGTTACTTCAGAAACTGTATTTTGCCTTTTCCCCCCTGTTTTACCGATGTGGGAAAAGGCATTTGCAGAGAGGGCATTTTGCTATTTTGATGTCTTTGAGACAACTGCGAGGCACCAGTTTGAAGTTTCCTATTGTAATTTCCTAACACAGGAGGCATATTTTCTAACTTACTGCATAAGTAATTTAACTTATATCAAAGATGTATTAAATGTTCACTGATCTTCTAATCATACCAAGCAGACAGAAACATACATGGCAAAGAACCAAAATACTTGTTTGTGCAATGAACACACATTCCTAAAGGAAATTTGGTATCACTCTTAGGCTTCACATTTTTCATGTTTCCAAAGTCAGCTTCAAGTTAGGTTCAGAAGCTTTTGCCAAAAAGCTATAGCTTTAAGTGTCTCAGAACAAGATAGCATCCCTTTTAAAGAAGTGCTGCAGAATTCTTGTGGCAGGGTTTTGACCTAGCCTGTGCTCACTGGTTTTAAGTGGCTTTTAAGATTCTGAAATTCTTACATTTATGGGATGTAAAACCAAAGAAACTTAAAAAAAATAAAAGTTCAATTTCATAAATACAGAAAGGAAAGTCCTACTATGAAACTTGGGAATCTTTTATGCAAAGAGAGCAGAGGCTTGGGCTTGCAAGGATCTCTGCTGCAAATCCCAAAACTGTCATGGAGATAGAGTGTTCCAAAATGAACCATTCCTGTACCATTGGCCTGAATCTTTGGCATCTTTGAAGTTGCAGAAGCAAGTTCACCTTTGGGTCATCAATAAATATCTTAGTGAAACATGTCTTGCACTCTGTTAGAAGTGAGTTTTATTGAAAGATTCACATATGGGAAAACGTACTAGCACCCAAGCAGGGTATTATATACTATTTCATGTTATAGGAGGAAGATTTTAAAGAGTTGCGCAATCAGCATCACAATCAACTTTAGAAGATTCTCTTCATTTTTGTACTCATTATTATTAGCTCCTCCATTTCCCACCAACCTCCCCTGTCATATCCCGATGAAACTATTAATCTAGCTACTGTCACTATGTGTTTATCTATCTTCAATTTTATATTCTGAAAGACAGACAAAGATACCCCCAAACAAAAACAAAAATACCCCCAAACAATAACAAATAAAACAGAGATAAACCTTAATTGAAAAGAAAGAAGAAAATAATAAAACTAGAACAAGTTTTAAATGGGTCAAAAGGGAGAGCAAAATTATAAGATGTTAACTTTTAGTCTAATCATATCTGCATTAATTCATTTTCCAATGTATTCTTTCTGATAGCAGAGCTATTCAGATTCTTGATTCAATGGGGCTTCTCTGGAAGCTTAATAGAGAATTAATGGGACTCTGCAAATGGATTTTGGGCTTTCATTCTCATCCATAGCCTTCTGCATAATGGGTACTTAGAATTTAAGATCTAATACAGTTCTTGGATTTAATTGTTTACAAGCTGTAGATCACACAGACTTCGGTGTTTCTTCCAAGTTTCTTCATTTAGTTGACTGCTTATTTTAAGAAAAGCCTTTAGGAGCCAAGATGCTATTCCTCCCCCCCCTCCAACAATTCTATTGACACATAATTTACATATCATACAATCGAGTAGTTCAGTCGTTCAATCATATAAAGGGGAATTTTCCAATCACCATCACATCTATCTTAGAATATTCAGATGCTATTCTTTCTGATAGATGGACACCATCTGATTTCTTCACTGCACTTTAAAGCAAGATTTTTATCAGGTAGAATAAACCAAGCACTACATGTTTATAGATATAAGGGAGTGTACATGATGAAAATTTACAAGGGGGGTTTTAAGCAACAATCCTTATTAACATTATTAATTTTATTTCCCAATTTCCTGGGACATATTGACCTAGGCATTCTTCTTGGATCAAGCCATCAACACTCTTGACAAACATCTTTTAAGAAGCAATTCCTTGTATAAGCTATAATCTTGACCCTTCCTCCATTTGGTTACAATCAGTTAAACTTTTATAAAAGAAACTACATCATCTCTTCCAGAGCAGCAGCAGATGGGTTTTTAGACCAAGCAGCAATTCGATTTAAAATGGAAGTTAGTTTAGATCTGGGACAACCATTTTAGTTATGCCAAGTGCCTTAGATTTGAGGTTCACTTGAATGCCTTGGCCTTGATTAGAAGTTTGTTTGTTTATTTTTCTCGCAGAAGTTTGATTGTTTTTCACAGCAGAGGGAAATCGTTAGCCCACTGGAAACCATGTTTTACTTTCTGACTGTTTTAGTGAAGATTTATATGGACTGTAAGGATACAGAATACACTTCCATTCTCTTTAGAAATGTGTGCCAAGACCCACAACCTTTGAAAGCTTGTTTATTAGGTAGAAATGTTCAGTAGATTTCAAAGCAGTGTAAGTTGATGTTAATGAATTTATTTTTTTGCCTTCTCCAAATATAGGAGCAACTCACAGTTCTCTTGACTAAATTCTGCTCCTGTTCTCACTAACTAGACGAGATGGCCACATTTGAAATTGTTAGACCATAAGACCTATTTCCTCTGTGGGCACCATGCCCACTTCACTTATTGTCCTCTTCCTCCTACAAGATTTAACAAGACATCTGTTAAATGGATCGAAGAAAAATTGGCTTTGCCTTCTTTTTGTCATGTCCACCTACCCTCTGCCTGTGGTGTTGATAAGTATATAACTTTGCTCTTGGGAGGCATTGATGACATCATTTAATTATTGTCCCCTTTTCCTACTCTTTTGGAAACCTAGACATGCCCACTGCAATACTTCTCAGGAAACTTCTCAGGCTGACTTTAAAATTAGAGTACAGGAAAAGATAAGGATTAGTCCCATTGGAACTACAGGAAGAAATTATAAAGTACCCAGGTGCAGACTCCAAGATCACCTCAGAGATTTGGAGCTATGTGAGCACCCTTGCTTCTTTCCTAGACTTATCCTGGCCAGCTCTCATCGCTTGTGGTATTGAGGTATAAGAGATCCTAGTGGGTGGCTAGAGCTTAATATCCATAGCAAATTCAAGATGATGAGTATGATATTCAGGTCAGGAGAATTTTAGGGTTTTGGGTAGCCTCCAGCTTGGCATGGCATGCTTCTGATTCAATACTGGGCCCATTATTTTTGACTAATAATTTGCTTCTTAGAATCTCTCAGGCAGACTTGGGTAAATTGAATACAGATCTAGGAAATTTCACATAGGTATGAAGCTATGATTTTTCATCAGGTCCTTGGTGGCTGCAGTGTTGACGGTCAGGACCTGAGGTAGAGGGGAGTGAAACAAAGTAGATGCAGACAGCCTCTCATGCAAGGAAAACTTGGAAAGTTCTGAACAAGTTTTCATAATTCCCTGATCTGCAGAGAATCTGAAGAAACCCAAGACGATGTTTCAGATTTTTTTTCCTAAGTGAGGGATTTCTTGTACTGTAAAATAACTAAACTAGTCTTGGGAAATTGAAAACAGTTGGCTTCAATATGACGTGATTAAGAATCATTTTAACTGCCTGTTAAACATTCTGGGATGATTCTAAACAGCAGGTCTCTGAAACAGAACCACATACTGAGAAATACTGGTGTAAAGGGTCAGGGGCACCAGGATGAAGCTAAAAGATTCCAGAACAACATGATATTTTGGAGATGCAAACTGGTGTTTATCCAATTGGTAACTCCTCTGATATAGCTAACAGCAACATAGTTTGTAGTCCAGAAACATGTCTTTTCTCTGATTTATGTAATTCTTGGTCCATTTGGTTACATTTTAAATGGATATATTCCCTCAACAATCAAGTCCCTATTTAAATTGTGAGCTCTGAGGGAGAAACTAAATCTCATTTCAGAAACTCCTTAGCTCATTAGGCTGAGTTAATGACTAAAGTGTCATACCAGAAGAGTTAATTGTTAAGGTCCAGGCTGAATAAGCAACTTTCCTTTCCTCATCTACTTGGTCACCATTATAAGTGAGATCAATTTGTGATCTATTATTCCTTTGAAAGATGTGCACAAAGAAGCTGTCCTAATGAAAAAAATCTCCTGGATGACATTATACCCTAGGGACCTAGTCTGATTTCCTCAGCTTTTGGGTTCTAGCTGGTGGGAATTGGCTTTTGATCAATAGATGCAGTGGCCTCTTGACTGAGACAGATGACTTGCTGTTGCTGAACCTGAAGCCTATCTAGACTCAACTTTTCACATCACACCTGTCAGGTTTATCATCTCTGTCAGGTTACAGACTATTGTATGGCATCAAGGAAATTATTTACATGATAGATACAAAGATTACTTACAAGACAGTTCACTGTGGATAAGATTTATTCCCAGGTGTTTCCTGGGACAGGCTAGTTTTGGTAAAGATCAACAAAGATACTCAATAGTTATAAGTATCTTCTTTCCAGATACCAAACAAGGAAAATATTAATTTTGTGTATTCTATATATGCCCGAAGCCAGTCTAGATCTTCCAATATTTAGTGACTCACAAATCACATGCCAAAACTAGGAGGGGGGGAGCCGCATTTCTAGTTAAAGGAGGTGATAGTTACATACTTTACACACTTACTTTGGGGACATTTAGAACTTATAACTTGAATCCATTAATTAATCAGAATTGAAATTTTGTAGTTATGAGTGATAGAAACACCCATATTTAAGCTGGAACCAGGTAAAGAAAAGGCAACCCTTGTGATTTAAAAAATTCTTACTATTCTTGTTTAGCATATCTTCTTACTTTAAAACTATTCAGTACCTATGCGGATCTTTAACAAAATTAGCCTGCCCCAGGAAACATTTGGAAATAAATCTTGCTAATAATGGATTGATTGTCCTTTAGGTAATCTGGATGCATATTATGAAAATAATTTCCTGCTCTCCCTAGGACGTTATATAAGCTGATAGAGATGCTAAATCTGTTGCTATGATCAGAGTCAGAGCTTGTCTGGTTTTATAGATCCAACAATGTCACATGGATCAAGGAGCTATCTTAGATTTACCCAACCAATTCAGACTGTTTGCACCATAATACTCTGGTTGACAACAAGATTAACTCTAAATTACCTAATTTTTTTTTATCCTAGGTAGAAAGTAGTCCTGGTGGCCTAGTGGTTATGCATAGAGTTACTAACCACAAGGTCAGTAGTTTGAAACCACTTGCCACTCCATGAGAGAAAGATAAAATTTTCTGCTCCCATAAAGAGTTACAGTATGAAAACTCACAGGAGCAGTTCTGTCCTATTCTATATGGTCACTGTGAGTCGGAATCAACTTGATGGCAATGTGTTGTTACTGAAAGAAGCCAAGGGAGAAAGAATATAGACTTTAGTCATTACAAGTGGACCAAAATCACAGTTAGAAAGAGGCAACTTGACTTCAGTGCCCCTATACTTATGGGTATAGATGTGAGAGAGGATCTTCTTGCAAGAAGATCAATCTGATTAGAGTAGGAGACCCCTGCCTAGTTCAAATCATGGATTGGGTCCAGTAGTGGTCCTAGATTAAAGAGTGCCTTGTAAGAATAATGATAAGTAGTTTTTGAAGCTTCTTGACCATGATGAGTGGTACCAATAAAGAAGTCTTGAGGGATTCAGTAAGGAAAATATTGATAGTAGAGGCATTATCAGAAATGGAAAACATTAGAGAGGATGGTAATGAGGACAAATTATGAGTTTACAATGTTCTATTGGAGAGATAGCAGGCCACCCAGTGAAATGTGGAGCAGGCTATTGGAAATATGGTACTAGAGGCAGGTGAGACCTGTTATTACAAGAAAGATGATTTATCTGAAATCCTCAATGGTGCAAGCAAAGCACAAAGCTCCCATTGCTTTTTGAATGAGCAGTCAAGAAGTAAAGTGAAAAGCCCATTCCTCAGGTCTGACGTGTCTTCTTCAATGTGTTGTCAACAATGGATGAGGGAATTATCTTCAAGAGGGTACGTCAACTCCAAGTTCTCACTTTCCTGAGGTAGAGAGTTGTAAAAACAACACATCATACACAAAGAAGAGGAGAAATAAGATGTATTAATGAAATTCCAATCCTATGCTAATCTAAAGTGTTATCCTCAATAGAATGTCAGAGAGGGAAAGAATGTGAGAATCTAACTATATTAAGTTAATTACTAGATAGGTAAGGAAAGTGAGATGGACATAAGGAAAGGAACTTGCCCAAAATCATACATAGAATTATTGACAGAGCTTCTTCCAATAGCCAATATGAGTGTTTGCTGTATACCAAGGTGAGTTTTAGCTGTTATTGGTATAGCTTTCTAGAAATGAGCAGAATATTTGTCCTTGGACATTGGAGGGAAAAGGCACATCTGGCTTATACAAGAGAGTGCTGAGTGATCTCATGGGGCATACAATTTTAGCCTGTTTTTTATGTGTGAAAGAGAAAAAAGGATTTGTACTTGTTTAAGTTTGCTGATGACAGAGAGGACTTTCTGCATGGATGTATGAAAGCACCAAACTGAAACCTCAGAGAGAGTCAAATACTCTTTTCCTACTCCTTGTCCTCCTGTAAAATTTTTTGGAAAGCATGCACAGCTCAACTACCTTCATGGCATTTGGCATTTTTGCCATTCTGCACAATACATGATGCATCCTTTCAAAAAAATCCATTCCCCTTCTGCTTCTTGCTACTAAAACTAATATTTCTGGTAGCCATCAGGGCTAATGAAATATCTATTTTGGATAATAATGTTCAGCTAGAGGGCAAGAGTAAGAAGAGTAGGGCAAATGGGATGGCCCTGAAAAAACGGGGTGTGATCTTAAAGTTGTTTTGTGTTGTGACCCCAAATACCCTTACTCAGACATACACCAAAGAGAGCCTTGAAGACAGGCATTCAGTGATAGAGGCCTGATTCTCAGCCATCCTGTGATGGCACATGGATACTGGAGTAGACTGAAGCATCAGGAGAGGCAAGGATAAGACCTAGACTTCTTATTGTTGTAGGTCATCAAGTTGATTACAACTTGTGATGAGCCTAAAGGACAGAGTAGAACTGCCCACAGGGTTTCCTAGATGGTAATCTTTATAGAAGCAGACCGCCAAGTCATTTTTTTCAAGGAGTGACTGGTGGGTTTGAATCACTAACGTCTTGGTTAGTTTCTGAGCACTCACATAACCAAGAAAGGCAAGGGTGGAACCTAGACTACAAAGATCCTCTAGGATAGTGATTTTTCAAGTATTGTTGGACCAGCAATGTGAGTATCATATGGGAACATGTTTAAAATGCAAACTCTCAAGCCCCACCCCAGACCCACTGAATCAAAGACACTAAACGTGGAGCCCAACAATCTACTTTAACAAAATCTCCTTGGGTTTGAGTTTGAGCCCTGCTAGCACTGTTGGGTAAGCTTTGAACTGCTTGCTAACCTTAAGGCTGGCTGTTCAAACCCACAGCTACTCTGAGGGAGAAAAAGGCGACTCTGCTCCTGTAAAGATTTACAGCCTTGGAAACCCTATCTTAGGTTTCTATGTCAGGATTGCCTCGATGGTTGCAGGTTCCATGGGATTGATGTCCGCTGCTCTTAAGAGTTTTGCAAAGTTGGTTCATATTTGGAATGTAGAAATTAGTTGGGTGTCCTTTTTCTCTTTTTGCCTTTTTGACAAACGGTGTGGAGGATTGGCAAGACAAAAAAAAAGAAGACGAAGCTTTAGAGTAAAATAGACTGCATATTCATATCCATTGCACCATTTACCAACTGGATGATCAATACCACAGGTTATTTTCAGTTAAAGTAGGAATGAGTATTGTAAAGATTGGGATAATAGGAGAAACCCCCTTATACAAATCTTGACATATATTTAACAAATAAGTTTAAGTCCTTCTCTCCTTGGTGTCCATGTGTAATACAAATGGTTAAGCATTCAGCTACTAAATGAAAGGTTGGTGGTTCAAATTCATGTAGAAGTACCTCAGAACAAAGGCATGGTGATATATTTCTGAACAATCAGAAGCTGAAGAACTCTACCAAACTCTGTTATACTTTGAAATGTATGGGCTACCAGAAGTCAAAATTGACTTATTGGCAACTGGTTTCTTTTTGGTTTTCCCTCACTCCTACCCCCTTCCTTCTTTTCCTTTCTTCTTTATCTTTTTTATTCTTATTTTTCTTGCTCCCAGAATGTCCCAATGGTCACTACAAGTCAGCTTTGAACACGTCTCATCTCTATAAACAGAGATCAGCTTTAGGCTTCAAACTTCCATTTGCTCACTAGTTTAAATACTTATTATGCTTAAACACTTATTATGTTTCTCCTTGGCAAATTATATAGCTACTCTGGGGTTCAGTTTTCTGATCTATAAAATAAAAGTGATAATAGTGTGTACTCAAAGGACTTCTGTGAAGATTAAATAAGTTAATGCATATAAAGTGCTTAGAATAACCCAACCTACTGCCATATAGTCGATTCTGACTCATAGCAACCTTATATGGGGGAGAGTAGAACTACTCCCTAAGGTTTCCAAGGCAGTACATTTTTATGGGAATAGATAGACTCATTTTTTTTCCCGGCAGAATGGCTGGTGAGTTTGAATCACTGACCTTGTGTTTGGGAGCCCAACACTTAACTATAGCACTACCAAGATTCTTTGCCTGGCACATAGTAGTGCTTATATATTAAACACTGTCATTATCATAGGTACACTTTCAGCAAGCAGTTGAGATAAGATCTTCAATCTAAATCTTTTCTACCTTCCTTTTCTATTGGGTTATATTGATGGGGGTGGGGGGTGAGGGGTGGTGAGCACTGCTCCAAGAGTCTGGCAATCTTATATAGCCAGATATCACTCTTGCTATATATCTGACCTGTCAAATGAGGCGTTAAGAGTGATGTGCTTTGAAATGCTGTCTAGTTCTCCAAGTCATTAATTCCAAAGTTATTCCTAGCCAATTAATTAATTGTTTTGTGGCCACTGAGTTCTGAATTAATTCTGTTCAAGGTATATGTTTCTAGTGTTTGGCTCTGTGGCCTGATCCCCAAAGTATACCTGCTGACTTGAATGGTAGTGAGAGTGAGCCAGCATTTGTGAAAATAAGCCAAATGTGGAGTCCTTAAAAAGAAGACAGCATAGCAGGAAAAAAGCTCAAGCAGTGAAATTAGCCAGAACTCAGTCCAAGGAGAGTCAAAACGGCAGCATCCCTATGTTCTTTTCATGTACAGAATATGACAAAGATTTTGATCCTTGATAAAAAAAGCCTAGGATGTAACCACAAGTCCTTCTGGTACTCCGGGTTGGGGCTAGGTGCTTATTGAGCTCTAGCAATGTTCACCTAGGACCTAGGTTGGGCAAGAAGGAAAAGTAATGTACAAAGATTCATTTTATTGTAGCCACTAACCAGCAATTTTTTTTCACTTGGTTTTTAAGAAAAGATTGCCTTCTGGTGCAGTTAGAGAAAGCAAATTCAGCATAAAAATAGCCTGGGCCACATTTTCTTCTTGAGATTCCTTATGATGGACTTATCTAAATTCAATGTAGATGGCGGTCTATAAATTCAGTATAGTTAAAGAGTAGACCTCGATAGTGTAATAATATAACTATAAGAATGCATGAAGTCAGAAAACTTGACTCTATATTTTATTAATTATATGACTGTCAGAAGGCCCAGTCATCCCTCTGAGGCTTGGCTTCTTCAATGTTTTTAATATATTAAAAGATCATTTTATGGGGGTGGGGATCTTACAACTCTTGTTGCAGTCCATATATCAATTGTATCCCACAGTTTGTACATATATTGCCATCGTTCTTTTCTAGTCATTTACTTTCTATTGAGCCCTTGAGATCACAAGTTTATTCAATGAGGGTAAAGTGATGCAGTAAATGTAGATACTTTGCAAACAGTAAAGCATGTGGTAATTGAGATGTAATGTTATAAAAGATCCTACTGGAAATCTCTTTTTATTGTTGTTTATGCTGATCAGCTCTCTTCCTATGTTTTCAAACTTCTGTGGAAGGTTAGTGACTAGAAGTCTGAGCAACAGAGAATGTCTCAAATAGTGCCTAATCAATGCAATACCTTAATCAAGTCAAGAGATTATAGTGGGTACATGTTCGTGTGTGTGATAAATTGTTAATTCAGCTGATGTATTAGAGAATAGACCTGTGGCATAGGATGCATATTCCATATCCATCTCTGTTGTCTTTGAACTGTTTTGTCTTTTGTCTTGTGGATCCTTGACTGCTTTGGGGAATCAGTCTTTTCTTAAAGCAGATGGATGGAAAAACTGACTTCCAGAGATTTTGTTAAAAATGCAATGCTGAAGACAGTGCTTGAGTCTGTTTACCTGACAGGTTGTATGTTCTCTATTCTGAAACCTTTTTCTCCAGATGTCAGGAACACTGATGGGCCCATCCAGGTTGGAACCAGTTGGAGAAAAAAGAGAACAAATAACAAAGTAGCCAGAGAAAGGCAGACTACCCCTTCCTCCATCTCATCATTGTCTTAGATGAGTGTTGTGAATGTGCATATGTACATATGGCAGTGGGATAGATCCCTGCCTACTGCTGTGTGGAGCCCAATCCTGCTGGTAAAAAAGTCTAATGAACAGGGTAAGAGTCCAGCTACAGTTCCTGCCTTACTGGATGAACCTGAAATTGTCCTTTAATTTATTTAAAGCTCAGTTTTTAAAGGGTCTGATAAATGAAAAAAACGCAACACATCAGGTAAAAGTCAAGCTCAGAGAGTTCATGGTATGAAAGAATATGCCTTTCTGTGATGCCTTCCTCCAAAGCATCTTAGTTTTGGTAAAGGTGATTTGTACAATCCAGATCTGCTGTGTATCTCTCAGGGTAGTTGTACAAATCACTGAATCAATCTGTGTCAGGAATGATATCCTCAGGTGCAAAGCACAACGGAAAGTCGTTTTCTTTCATACCATGGCCTCTCTGGATGGCATCATGTGTGGGTCAGAGCAGGAGCTTGCAGGACCAAGGTCTATTTTGTGCGAAAAATAGCATTTTCTGGTCCTACAAAGGGAAGGGTGCAATGGGGTGAATAATGTGTCACTAACTCTTAATTGGTCAGTTTTAAGGAAGAGAGTGTAAGGGCAAAGGAGAACAGAGAATTAAAAGCAAACAAGCCTGAACATAATTTCGCTATTGATTTCAGCCTCTCAACCCTGGGCAGATTCAGGGCTGCTTTGGTACTCCAAAGAGAGATAGACTAGAGCTTTCTCTCTTACCCAGAGGAGGACCTTATGAGTAGAGATAAAAGTATAGGCCTATGTAATCCACATTGACTCACTGGGTTATTTTACCCACTGGCTAATGGAGCGTTGGCAATATTGTTTGTTTTGTGGTTGAATGGAGTTTGTGCTTCAGTGCCATCCTCCTTATCCTTATCCCTAATTACTATTACGTATCCGTTTTTCTATAAGTAGTACAGCTCTGTGGGTGGAAGAAGGGATAAGCAAGGTAGTCAGCTGTGTGGACTGAACACATTCTCATTTTGTCTCCTAAGCTGATCACTGGAGATTCCATCGTTAGTGCTGAGGCAGTATGGGATCACGTCACCATGGCCAACCGGGAGTTGGCATTTAAGGCTGGCGACGTCATCAAAGTCTTGGATGCCTCCAACAAGGATTGGTGGTGGGGCCAGATCGACGATGAGGAGGGATGGTTTCCTGCCAGCTTTGTGAGGGTGAGTGTCTGCCTTCACTCTCCTCCCCTCTTTCCTTGGCTGCCTACCCCTGGCTTGCAGTCCCTGTTTTCCTGCTCATTCCTCTCCTGGTGGGTCCTCTCACACTTTTCCCTAACTATTATTATTATAATTATTACTGTCTCCTACCCAGGTTCTAAGGAACCCTGGTGGTGTAGTGTACTAGGCTTTGCTCAACAGTTTAAATCTACCCACTGCTCTGTGAGATAAATATGTGACTTTGTGCTCTGGGAAAGATGTATAGCCTCAGAAACCCAAAGGTCAGTTCTACTCTGTCCTACAGGGTTGCAATGAGTCAGAATTGACTCAATGGCCATGAGTTTGGTTTAGCCATGACCAAAGCTCCCTTTCTTTATTCTTTGCCCTTCTAATTTGTAGGTGTTTCCTTTGTCTCTTATTTATTTTGACAATCTTCAATCTCCCCTTCCTCACCCATTTGGACTTTGTATAAATCACTTTATTTTCTAGGCTTTAGGTGCTCCCAACTTAGGTTTGCTGTTTTGTTTTTTTTTAAGACATCTTTATATTGATGTGAATTTTTTCCATCCCCCCCCTTTTATGATTTATTTTCCTTTTCTCCTCTTTATACAAAAATCCTTCTTTTTATAGACTTTTCCCATTCAATTTTTTCTCTTTGTGTCCCCTCGTTTCTGTAATGTAGGTAAGTTGAGCAACCTCAGGTGCTGTTGCACGTGAGCTCTTCAAAGGTTAATATGAATAATGTGAGTTAAGCATTTCGCCCAGAGACGGGAGTTTTCTGGTTGCAGATTTTATTTTTTGCAAGAATCTGGGAGGCAAGCACTCAGAGATTCTGCAAAGCCTTTGGCCCCTTGACCTTATGCCATGAAGAATATGTCCCTTCATAGAAGGTCTCCCAGAAGCTTCTGTTTCTTCTGGGCCATGAATTAGCAGGTTTGCGTTGGAGAAGAGTGTTAGCACAGTATTTCATCACTGAGATTATGTGCTATAAACAGCACTTTGACAATTGTGAGCTCAGATTTTACCCATCGAAAAGTGGTTTGGGGAAATTCTTTTATGCCAGGGACTGTCACAGTGAGTGAGATAATAAATATAGAAAACATACCACAGCCCCGTGAGGTTGTGTAATGAACATTCTTACCACAGCCTTAGTCGTTTCTTTTGTAAAAGAAGGCCAGAACATTCTAGACCCCAAGTAAAAGGTCAGAGGGATTTGGGCCTTTGAAGGTTGAAGGGCCTCAGGATTAGAATGCTGGCAGTGTGATATGAAGAAATGAGCAAGTTATTTGTTGGCAGACAGCTTGAGATGTAGTCTCAGATTTACAATTTCCTGGCTCTGTGGCTTTTGGGCAAGACCGTTTATCTTTCTGAACTTCAATTTTTTTATCTGAAAAACAGGGATAGTAGACTTATTATGAAGATTAAATAAAATAGCATATGTAATAATCCAAAGTTGAAGGAAGGATTAGTATTAGAGCCTAAAGTGTGAGAATCTGGTTTACAGAAGGCTATCGATGACAGTGGGAGCTCAAGATCCATTTGTGGAACTACATAGGAAATAAGACTCCGGTGAACTCCCTCTATCTACAATTGATAGGAGGAAAGTAGTTACTAAATAGAGTGCATGAGAGAATTGACTATAAAAGACCAAAGGCATACATTTGACTTGAACAACACACTGAATGGGGTTCTAAGGCTGCTGCTCCAGTGTAAACCTGGTCAATGCTTGCATCATCTCACTGCTCCTCACCCATCATTCCAAGTCAATGTAGGGCCTCTTCCATCTAACTCTAGGGTTTGGTACCAAGTG
This sequence comes from Echinops telfairi, assembly GCF_000313985.2. Classification (NCBI taxonomy): domain Eukaryota; kingdom Metazoa; phylum Chordata; class Mammalia; order Afrosoricida; family Tenrecidae; genus Echinops; species Echinops telfairi. The sequence continues at coordinate 3,810,027 of NW_022111323.1, read as the reverse complement.
CCAGAAAGGTGTTACCAGATCACCTCATGCCCATTTCTCAACTTTAGACTTGAGGTCAAGAAATAAGAATTCCAAATACTACACTGCTTCTAGGCATGTGTTTCAGTTAGATTTTCCTTGTAGATTATACAATATATATAATTTACACATATATATTATATATATATATATATATACCTTTTTATTGTGATTTGGGGGGAAAATTGCAGAACAATATTGGTTTTCCATGTAGATGTTTGTCAGTGCCAGGTTAGTTCTTTTGGACTTAAGGTTAGGTTCAGTTCCAGGACTGATGTTATTTCCAGCTTGAGGAATTCTGAAAATAGCAAGTATTTAGTGGGGCTAGATGGCTCGAGTTGCTGTACCTAGAGGGACTCATTATGGTGTGGCTGGCATCTTAGCCTACTACTAACTTGGGAGAGGGTAGGCCCTGCAAAAAGGGATATCTTTCTGCATTCTACCACCTCCCTTCATGTTCTCTCAATGGCTGTAACAGTAATAATAATAATCTACAAGTGGATAAATAGACACTCAAGCTGAACAAGGGTAGAAAGTTCAGCGGCACTGTTAAGCAAAACATATTTCTACATTTATGTGGTGCAAATATATCCATAAATATGCTGAAGTATTCAGGGTGCAAGGTTATGAAACTTCTTGGCTAGAACCTAATACCTTGATGGAATAAGTGGCTGGGCTTGGGGCCTAAGTACCATAGCCTTGAAGGACACCAAGGTTAATTGCCATAACATAGATCAAAAAAACAATGTTCCACATTCTGGTAGTAGTGACTGGGGGTCTTAAAGGCTTATCAGTAGCCACTTAAGGTTCAACTATTGGTCTTTCCTCATGTGAAGCTAAGAAAATTGAAGAAAGTCAAATATATAAGGAAATAATTAGTGTAGTCTAAAGACTAATTACCATAGTCTAAAGGTCATGTAAAACCAGACCAGAAGACCAAGATGGTGCCAGGCTACTATTGCTGGCTGCTTTTAAAGGGATCACAAAGGCAGGCCCTGGATAGAGTGGGAGAAAAATATCTAATAAAACGCAAACAAAAAAGGCCAGGCTTACCAATCTGATGGAGATTGGTGCAATCCCTACGACCATGGCCCGTAGTCACCATCAGGCCTGGAACTGAACATAACGTAAGTCCAAAAGGTGAAAAACAGTACCAGGGACATACACACTCTTTAGAACAGTCTCCCACATGTAATCCAAAGAGTAGCACTTAACTAGGAACAAATGTCAAACCGCATAAAAGGACAGAAAAGGACAAAGGGAAACTGTGCACAGGAAGAAAGTGAGTAGAGTGCTGTTACATTGTGGATTTCAATCAATGTCATGAATGAAAATGTGTAAGAATTATTGAATGGAAAGCCAATATTGTTCTGTAATTGTTCACCAAATCACCATTAAAAGTTTTTTTTTTAATATATACTTGCTCTAGTCTATGCTGTTGCTTCATTCCCATGAAAATGAATCTCGTTATTGTTACTTCAGGTTTTCTTGGACATCACTTTGCAATCATATTATTACTAATAGTTTTTAAGTGCAGTTCCTCAGGAAACCACCAAGCAAAAAATTTAAGAACAGAGTTCATATTCTTCTTTTGACACCAACAAACCACACCAGGCCACTACTGATATATGCTGAGGAATGAGGTTTGGAAGCTGATGAGTGAAATCACCTAAGTGCTCCTGTATTGGATATCAGTAGCCCTTTCTTCGTTAATGGATCCTTGATGGTGCTGTGGATTAGACATTGACCTGCTAACTGCAAGTTTGGTGGTTCAAACCCACCAGCAGGAGAGAAATGAGACTTATGCATTTGTACAGATTTACAGTTGCCGAAACCCATATAGGGTCATGCTAAATTGCATTAGACTCACTGACAGTAAATTTGGTTTGGCTGCTATAAATTTTGGATTAAATTATAGGATTTTGGAAAGAAGCTTATTTGTAATTTTTGGTCACTTTATGGCTGTGTCTGTAGAAGGGCCAATTCTGCCACTGTTTATGTTATCATTCTCTGTGGATCTTAATCCCATTCTTTCTGTCTTGAATCTTAATCCTATTCTTTCTGGGATATGGCACAAACAGAAAAGTGAAAGCTTTGGCTACTAAAAAGATAGTATTCAAGGACCTAGTTCCCATTCCAATCTGATGGCAACAGCATTTTACTTATTTAGAAAAGCTTTTGATACACTATTCCTTGTTGATTCATCCAAGCTTCTAGTGATTTCTATCATTGTGACTTCTAGTAGTCACAAGCCTCTAGTCTTAATTACCTATGTCATCTTTGTGAATTAATGCTATCATTAGTAGGGAAAGTTCTTTCCATTGCATTACAGAGATTCCATTCCCCTATATTAGAATTTGAAATGGCACTATTAGACTTCATTTTCATTCTCATGATCTATCTTAATGTTTTCTCACAGTGAACATGCTTAGTAATTACATTATCAAACACATCACTGGACTAATTGGAGGGAGATCTTTTTTTCCTTCATTATGGTCTCATCATCAGCCCATAGGGATCCTTCAACCTTGCTGCTACTTGACCCCAAATCAGATGATAGTACAAGTCACCCTGTGGGCTTATCTTAGAATGCCAAAATTTAACATAACTTTGAGGGTCTTATAGTCAATCTTCCAAGCAACAATTAAGTTAAATCACCCTTGACTTGTTGAGAACCTGGTAATATTTTGTCAGTTAGCCTGAACCACTTTCTTATTTCTAGCTGCTAATACTTATGCTGCAGTATAAACCAATTCTTGAAACATACTGCTTTTTATACTCCAAGATGATGTGTACGAGCTTGAACCAAAAAGAAGGGCTTTGGATTGTAATCTTGTCAGTGGAACTTTCTTTCAAAGTCATTCTTTTTTAATTACTATGTTTTTAAGTGACCTAGTTGGGTACCTGATTTGAAGTGAGTGATCTGGGCCCTGGAACCAGTTTTCCTTTTTTGTATAGCCAATCACTAGGCTTAGTTGGGTCTCAGTTTACTTTGCTAGCATTATGTGTACATTACCTTGTGGTCCAATGGCTTGAGGAAAGGAAGACCATAATTGAATGCCTGGAGCTGAGGCCTATTTCTATGGCCCTTTGGAAGGTATAGAATTTTGGAAAATCATTATAAGTTGCATTGTTAATTTTAGTCAGTATTTTATTTTGAGTCAGGGTAAACTTATCTTTTTTCTCTACATAGCTGTGTTAGGCTGACTAGAGAAACAAATCCAGTGACATTCATATGTGTGCAAGAAAGAACTTTTTATCAAGAAGCAATCATACATCAAGAAAACATGCCATCCCAGTCCAACTCAAGTTCATATATCAGATACTAGCCCATAAGTCCCTCTTTAGACTCATGCAATCATAAGCAATAATACAGAATGCAGGGATGTCACAGGTTGGTGTGGATTCAATTGCAGTGGACGTATCTACTGCCCTGGCAGAACCAGGGTCAGTCAGCAGGAAGTTGATGGCAAAGAGAAATAGAGAAAGAGAAGGTTCCCAGGGCTCTCCTTATTAGAAGGCCATGCCAACAAGGAGTCACCATCAGGCTCTGATCTGATTGACAGGTTAAATACCACCCCTACACTTTTATATATCTTCAAGTTGACATAAAGTTATGCAATTACCACAGACCACCCCTTGTCAACTTGACACCTTTACACAACTCTTTAGCCATACATAATTTTAAAAATAATGACAATCATGAAATCATATTTGTGCCTAACAGGATAAAACTAAAATGTGTACAACTCAAAATGTACCAGCCTCATTTAAACATAAAATAAGTGAACAAAACAAAATTATTCTGTGCCTAACAATTGCAGCTATATGAACACCTACATCATAATCCTATAATCCTATCAACATATCCCCCCACCCATGAAAGTTTGAAGCCACTTCAGCCTTTATCACCCCACCCCACCCCCATTTTGGGTATCC
>NW_022111323.1:3787693-3805679 GCF_000313985.2 Echinops telfairi | reverse complement strand
TGCAGCCCTGTGAACCAGGTCCATGGATATCAGTGGCCAGACTCAACCCATCTCTATTGCTGCATTTCTCCCACTTCTACTCAACAAGTGGATCTAGGTAGTCTCCTAACAAGCATTTCAAGCTACCCACAAGCTCCTTTTTAATGATCATTCCTAGAGAGAAGAGTTCCTTCATGACTCCAGATTTTTCCAACTTCAGGAGAAACCACCAGTTCAAATTTCAGAAAAGGGCCAAATGGCTCCTTTTTTCCCCCTTCAGTGTGCTAACAGATCTTGCAGCAAGTCTTTTAAAATGCAAATGTTCTGAGCACTCAAGGGGCTATGTGGGGCTTACCTTTTCTAAGCATTCTTTGTCAGTATTTCCTATACCCATTTAACAGAACCAATTTAATGACTAAAGGCAGTGAGTTTACAAATGATTCATACTTTCCAATAACCATTTCTATTACACATTATATTAATTACAATATTTAGAATAAATCAATATAATCCTAGTTTAGTCAGATTCTAAACACTTTATTAAAAACAGGCAAAGTCTATCTTATTTTATCCAAACTCTTCCATTCATGTGCAATATGGCTTTAGGTCTCTGGCTACATTAATCCAGGGCCTGGCTGTTGGTCAACCATTTTGACTAAGCAATATGGCCTCAGAGAAGTTCAAGGGTTGATTTTGCCCCCTGAGCTCAAAATTTACATTTATCACACACATTTTCACCATTTCAGACATGATTAACCATAGACAACTTCTAGGAATCAAAACCTTCATTTCCAATGTCCTTTCCAGTAAACTACATGGTCCTATCTGACCTCCAGCTCACCAAAGAAGAAAAACTGTGATAAGGAAGAAATCAGACAAGCCTCCAATCTCCATTTTCATGATTTCTTTCTCTAGTACCCCACTCCTCAGGTACTATAATGTGTTAGTCCGGCTTGACTAGAGGAATAACTCCAGTGATACTCATATATGTGTAAGAAAGAGCTTGTATTAGTCTAGGTACTTTAGAGAAACAAATCCACAACAACTCATGTATAAGAGAGTTTTATGTAAAGAAAGTGTGCATCACGAAAACATCCCAACCCAATGCTGCCCAAGCCTACCAGTCCAACATTAACCCATTAGCCCAACACCAGTCCACAAAGTCCTCCACCTCACAAAACAGAGGCAATGATGCCGACTGCAGGAGGAAAGCTGAGTCAGTGAATGAATAAGCATCTCAGCACTAGCAGGGGTCTCCACACGGCTGCTCCAGCACCCAGGGCTGCATCGGGATAGGTCCATGTGGCTTCTCCTTGGGGATGTCTTATAGGAAGTCAATCTTGCAAGCCGAAGCAGGGAACTGCTAAGGCAGCTGCACCCTGGTGCGACCATCACAAAGCAAGAGACCTGAGAACTAGAAAGGCGAGGCTCACCACCCTTTTATCCCTCCGCCTTTCAATTAGCCCCACATGTGTTTATCAGCCAGGTTGGCACAATTAACTAACTCAATCCACCCCTTGCCAACCTGGCACCTGTATATAATTCTTAGCTTCACCATTGCAATTAAGTAACACCTATACCTTAACCCTATAATCCTGTGAATTTTTCCCCCTACCTATGAAAGTTTGTAAGCCAACCATTTCATGCCTTTATCTTCCCCCAATTTTGGGTATCCAATTTATATACTAGGTAGTTCAGGCTTCATGGTGACTTGGTGGCCCATGGTGAGGCGTTCAGTCTCCACCAAGGCCCAGTAACAGGCCAACAGCTGTTTTTCAAAGGGGGAGTAGTTGTCTGCAGAGGATGGCAAGACTTTACTCCAAAATCCCAATGGTCTACGCTGTGATTCACCAATAGGGGTCTGCCAAAGACTCCACACTGCATCTTTATCTACAACTGACACTTCTAGAACCATCGTGTCAGCTGGATCATATGGTCCCAGTGGCAAAGCAGCTTGCTAATCTCTCACAACTCTCTCTCAGGACGTGAGTTGCATTGAGCCATTTGTAGTGCTTTATAATTTAACTGTTTATTTCTTGTATTATATATTTATCTGTATATGATTTAACAGTTCATTTCTTGTTGTATATCTATCTTTATAAATAAGTATATTAAATTATCAGCAATTTGGCTTTATCTCTCTAGAGAACCCTGTCTAACACAAAGCTTTATATCAAGAAGCAATCATACATCAAGAAAACATCCAAGCTCAGTCCAATGAAAGTCCATAAGTCCTATACTAGCTGTTAAATCCCTCTTCAGACTCCTGAAGTAACAAGAAATGCTGCAGAAGGCAATAATATCACAGGCTGGTAGGTACAGAGTCATGTGGATTCAATGGGAGTGGACGCATCCAGGGCCCTGGAAGAAACCAGGGTCATTCAGCAGGAAGATGAAGAGAGAGATAAGGGGAGGTTCCCAGGACTCTCCATATGAGAATGACATACCAACAAGGAGTCAACATTAGGCTGTGACTTGATTGAAAAGTTGAATACCACCCCTACACTTTTAATATATCTTCAAGTAGCATAAAGTTATGTAACTACCACAATGGCTTGTTTTTAGTGTTATTACCTCCTTGCTAGTATTTACTAAACCTTGAGCAAAAGTGACTTTCTAGCACCAAACTATAGCTACTTCCTTGGACCAAGTGGACAGGTATCTGGCATGTTGTGAGAGCTCCTCCTAGCCTTTTTGTCCTGCAGCAGGGAAACCACACTAGGAGGCTAATGAGTCTGCCTTTTGACTTTCAGAAGGCTAGTCTTAGTTTGGGGTATATTAGCATTTAATGAGAGAATTTATATTTTCCTGCTTTAGACATGCACAGAATAGACATGGTCCCTGAAGTTAATCATTTCTGGAGGTTCTGAAGTCTGGCAGGCCAACTCCATTAAATAAGTCACAGTGCAAAGGGTCCTAGGGATCAGACCTAATGGGTACCATTGTCAGAGATCCAACAATCAAGGTCTAAATACATATATGCATATCATTAAACTTCTGAGCTAGTTACTCTTAAAACAGGGTAAGCATGAAACAAAGGAGGCTAGGGCCTTGAGTAGAAAGAAGACCCTACCACTGTGGATGATCATCTCTGAGCATCATGGAATAGGTTGATACGTTGAGGAAATTAGCTTTTATAATCCTTCCCTTGACTAGAATTATAACTCAGATCCAATGAGTTAGATAAGAGAGCAATGTAAGTGTTTAAATGAGGAGTTGTGGACCGAGAATTATCTGACCTTTTGAGGTGGAAAGAACCTTCCCATATGCCTTATAGGACTATGAGAGGTCACTTTATGTTGGGCAGTGAGCATTTTAGTCAATGATGGGATTCCTGGGAATGGTGAGATGGAACATCTAACCAATTATCAAGCAAGAAGAGACCGATAAATGTAAGCAGAAACTTTGTTCAGGGAAGTCAGAGATCTGAGTTGAAGGGTGTCATATCTAATGTTGATTCCCTAGGGAATTTTAAGTTAGGGCCTTCTCTTTTTGGCCTTAGTACTTCAGAGCCAGACACGAGGGAGTAGAACAGGCCCTATCCCCTTTACCAGTCTCAGGCTGTTCCGTGATTTTAGATATGAGGGTCACATGTATTTCCTAGCCTGAAGCCACTCTGAAAAGTACATAAAATTGATTTAATGGAGCTTCCCAGAGGGGCAGGAAACATTTGACTTGGCACCACAGATATTGAGTGAAGGGTACCATTAATACTTTTACAGGCAGCCCAGATAGTAAGGCTATTTCTATGGATACCTGCCAGTGGGCACCACCAAAGAAGATGATATGAAGTACTAGAAGAGGCAGTTTAACTCAGAAGCTGTGCCCTCCTGTGTTTTGAGCAACTACCCTAAGAGACAGCTTGCTCTTGTCTTCTGCCAAAGACACATATCCATTGATGAGGAAACTGCCAGAGGCATAAATGTCCAGACCTGAGGCTTACCTCCCTACATTTTCTCTTACTGTCTCTCTGAAGCCAAGATGCTCTTTATTATGAATAATTCCCCTAAAAAGGGAGCATTGCCTTTAGCCTATTTTTGCTGAAGGGTAAATGATTAATATCAAACTTTTGCCTGGGCATTGTTTTGGAGTTGTAAGGGATCATGAGAATAGAAAGGTCGGGAAGTCAGGAAAGAAAGAAAAAAAAAAGTGAATGAAAATACTCTGAGAACACTTTCCTGGCATTTTCATTTGGTTGCCTCCCAGGACTCCAGACCCCTTTGTGAAATACTTTAAAATTCTCGAAGACTGATCTGAACGATATAACTGACTTCATGTCTTATAGCTAGTGCTTGTAAATCGTGTAATCTTTGGCATATTTCTTCATATCTTTGAAGTGACTAGTTAAGGGAGTACTGCATGGTTTAAAATCAGAAAAGGTGTGTGTCAAGGTTAAAGCCTTTCACCATACTTATTCAGTCTGTATGCCAAGCAGATAATCTTAGAAGCTGGACTATAGACAGCAGGATTTCTTTCTTTTTTTTTTAAACATTTTATTAGGGGCTCATACAACTGTTATCACAATCCATACACACATCACTTGTGTAAAGCACATTTGTACATCATTCTCAAAACATTTTCTCTCCACTTAAACCCCCGACATTAGGTCCTCATTTTTCCCCTCCCTCCCAGACAGCAGGATTTCAAGAAGGCTTACTAGCAACCTGCAATATGCACATGACATAAACTTGCTTGCTGAAAGTAAGGCAGGCTTGAAGCACCTATTAATGAAAATCAAGGACAATATGGATTGCAACTCAATGTAAAGAAAACAGAAATCCTCACAACTGGATCAATGGACAATTTCATGATAAATGGAGACAAGCTTGAAGTTGTCAAAGATTTCGTTTTACTTGAATCCATAATCAGCACACCTGGAACCTACTCAAAGACACATAACAACAACAGTAGCAACAATAACAGTAACATTAAACTCTCATTATGAAATCAGACAGAGAAGGGTTCGAGCTTCCATATCTTGTTACCTTAAGTAGAAGGCCTTTCTTTCATTTAGCTCAAACAAAAAAACACTTAGAGGAAACAGAATGAATTTCTAAAGGTCATGGCAGAGTCAATATCTACAAGATATGTCGCACATTTATTGCACCCTCTTCCTCCAAGAACAATGGACCCTGGCTACAGTGCAGTAAATCTGACTAATTTGATTTTAATTTTTTCCAAGCACTCCTCTTGGAATTACTTGACTAATAGAATCCCACATTCTCTTAATATCTAAGCAGACAATGAGGATCATGGAAACCAATGCAAGAAGAAGACGTAAGGATCAAGTGGGGTGCAGTTTTTCTCAGAGGCATCTGAATGTTTTTTGACTAATCTATGAAGGCTGTCCCTGAACCTTACCTACACACCCATTTTTACTTGAGTTCTCACCTTAAGAAAACTTGTCATGGGCAAAAACATCAACATCTACAACCAGACTACGTTTTTCTTTGATGACAAGTATTTAGAGCTTGTCTGTCAATGAAGCAGCAATTTAAGTGGAAGAAACTAATGAAATTATGAGGAAAATTATTAAAGTATCTTCTAAAACCCCTTTCTGGTTAGAAGGTATTATTTCTGAGGTACCATGGTACCTCAAGGATGTAGGTTCAGATGGTATCATCCTAGGAGGTAATAGTAATACTATAGCTAATACTTGACTCTGTTAGAAAGAGTTCTAAAGATTTAACATACACTACATTATTTCATAAAAACAACAGACCCACGAAGTAAATGTTATTCTACTTTACATATGAAACCAAGGTTCAGAGGTTAAGTAACTTATTCTGGATAGCTCAGCTAGGTAGTGATAGAATGAGGAGTTGAATACAGTTTCCCTAGCCTGCACCCTCATACGTCTGGTATCAGAACCTGGAGATATTGCTTCTTTCTAGACTGCCACCAACTCACTGTAAGCTACCCCATTTTCTCTTCTGGGAAGTGGAATTTTTTTCTTACTTTTTTGACTTGTAGTGTTGTTTTAAAACCTAAGAGAGTTTGTTGGAAGACTTACTTGAACTGGGTCTTCTGGCATGCCAGTGACCAAAGAAGAATTATAGAAAAATTAGGGAAGGTTTTTTAAAGAAGGGGTGTGATGGGTTGGTACTATAACAATAAAAATATGTAGACGGTAATAAGTGGTTTCTGTTGAAATGAATGGAAGCGTATTGTGGATAATGCAACAAATCTGTATTGAGGAGGAGTCAAACTTGAGGCAGAACTAATGCCTTGATGGAGAGGTGGGAATGTAAGGATCAGGCCTCTTCACTGGATCTTTCCCTCCCCTCCTTTTTCTACTTCACTGCCTCTTCCTCTCCCTCCTTCTCTTCCTCTTCTTTATCTCTCTCTGTTCTTGATTTTAATCCAATGTACAACTGAATGTTTCATTGCTCTTTGAAGCTCATTAAATTTTCATTGTGTCTGCACTGGAAAGAAAGAAAAAATTGCTGGACTTCTGATAATGATTTGTGTGTGTGTGATTAGTGAAAATTATTAAACTTCTTTCCCTCAAGGGGCAGAGGAAAGATTTCTGTACCTGACTATACACAGCATGATGATTGGCTCTGTGCCGGTCAGGGTACTAAGTGCTTCCTGGCATTTGTGCTGAGGGAACTAAAAGCATACACAATTTTCCAGATCTTGGGATTGGAACTCCAAAAGAGAGATGGAGATGTGCAGGAAGTGAGAGATGTATTTACCAGTAGTGGGTTCTTTTCGGTTTTCCCTATTCGCCTTTACAGCCACACTTTAGTGTTGCTTCACTGTAGTGACACAGAATAAGATTTTGGATGACATTTTTAGGTTGCCATCTAGTTGGCTTCAACTCATAGTGGCCCTATGCACAAGAGAACTAAAGACTTCCCAGTCTTAGACTTTCACCACAATTGCTATGTTTGAGCTGATTGTTGCAGCCACTCTATCAATCCATCTCATTGAGTATCTTCTCTTTTTTGCTGACCCTTGACTTCACCGAGTATGATATCCTTTTTTAGAGACTAGTCTTTGCTGATAATAAATCCAAAGTACATGAGAAAAGTCTCATCATCCTCACTTCTAAGTAGCATTCTGGCTGTACTTATTCCAAGATAGATGCTTATGTTCTTCTGACAGTTCACACTACTTTCAATATCCTTCTCCAACACCATAGTACAAATGTATCTATTCTTACTTGTTCTTTATTCATTGACAAACTTTCACATGCATATGAAGTGATTGAAAACATCATGGTTTGGGTCTGGTGCACATTAGTCCTTGAAGTAGCATCCTAATTCTTCAATACTTTGAAGAGGTATTGTCCAACAGATTTTCTCGAATAAATACGTTGTGCCACTTCTTGACTGTTGCTTCCATGAGTGTTGATTGTAGATCCAAGTAAAGTAAAATCTTTGACAAATTCAATCTTTTCTTTGTTTATCATTATGCTGTCTCTTAGCCTAATTTTGAGGATTCTTGTTTTCTTTCCATTGAATTGCAATCTATACTGAAAACTGTAGTCTTTGATTTTCATCACCAAGTGCTTCAAGTCCATCTTTCTTTCAACTAGCAAGGCTGTGTTATCTACATATTACAGATTGTTAATTCGCCCTCCTCCAATCCCGATGCCTTCTTTATGCAGTCCAGCTTCTCTGATTATTTTCTCAACATGCAGACTGAATAAGTATGTTGAGAGAGTACAATAATGGTGTATACTTTTCTTCATTTTCACTTGTTCCCTACAAATGACTTCTTGGTCTATGTAAGGATTACACATGAGTACAATGAATTGTTCTGGAATTTCTCAATGTTATCCATAGTTTATTAGGATCCACAGTTAAATGTCTTTGCATTGTCAATTGAACACAAATAACCATCTTTTTGCTGCTCTTTGCTATTTGCCAAGGCTCAGCCGATGTCAGCAATCATACATCTTATTCAAAAACCTCTTTTGAATACACTTGAATTCCAAGTTGATGCACTGCTATAATAATTTTTTAATTATATTCATCAAAGATTTACTTGCATATGATATTAATGATATTGTTTGATAATTTTCACATTCTGTTGGGTCACCTTTCTTTGGAATGGGCCCAAATATAGATCTTTTCCAAATATTTTTAGCTAATTGTCTTCCATATTTCTGGAAATAGACTAGTGAGTGTTTCCAGTGCAGGATAAGACTACTGAAATATTTCAATTGCATTAATTGCTAGGGCCTTGCTATTCGCTAATGTTTCCAGGTCAGTTTTGATCTCTTCTTTTAAGACTGTTGGTTCTTGACCATATACTAACTCTTGAAATGGTTTAAGGGTGATTGGTTCTTTTTGGTACAGTGACTGTGTATTCCTTCCATCTTCCTATGCTGCTACCTGCTCATTCATTAGTTTGCTCATGGAATCCTTTAATATTTCAATTCAAGGCTTGGTTTTTGTTCTCCAGTTACTTCAGCTCTTAGTGTGTTCTTCCTTTTTGACTTTCAAAGACTAGGTCTTGGCACATTTCATTATAGCTGCTCTTCTCCAGAAGCTGCTTGAAGTTTTCTCTTCACTTCTTTGACCTTGTCATTTCTTTTTTTTTTTTACTTTTAAATTTATTTTTTTTTAATAATTTTATTGGGGGCTCTTACAGCTCTTATCACAATTCATACATACATTGTGTCAAGCACATTTGTACATAATTTTTAAAACATTTTATTTCTACTTGAGCCCTTGGTATAAAAGTTTACTTTTAAAAAAAGCCTTTAAAAAATCATTTTATTGGGGGCTCATACAACTCTTATCACAATCCATACACACATCAATTGTGTAAAGCGCATTTGTACATTCATTGCCCTCATCATTCTCAAAACATTTGCTCTCAACTTAAGCCCCCCGCATTAGGTCCTCATTTTTCCCCTCCCTCGCCGCTGCCCCCTCCCTCATGAGCCCTTGATAGTTTATAAATTGGTATTTTGTCATATCTTGCCCTGTCCGACGTCTCCCTTCACCCACTTTTCTATTGTCTGTCCCCCAGGGAGGAGGTCACACCTTGTCATTTCTTTCATTCATTTTAGGTAGAGTAAAACCAAGAGCACATTTCAGAGTCTCTTCTGACATCCACTTTCACCTTTTCATACTTTCTTATCTTTTTAATGACCTTTTGCTTTCTTCATATATGTTCTTCATGTCACCCCGCAGTTTGTCAGGTCTTCTGTCATTAGTTTTCAGTGCATTAAGCATGCTCTTAAGTTGTTTTTAACTTCAGGTGGGATATTCTCAAGGTTGTATTTTGGTTCCTGTGGACTTTTAAAATTTTTCTTCAATTCCATCCTGAACTTTGTTATTGTTTTTGTTAGATGCCTTTGGGTCAGTTTCAACTCATAATGACCCTATGTACAACAGGACAAAATGCCACCTGGTCCTGTGCCATCCTCACAATTGTTCTTAGTTTTGAGGTCTTTGTTACTGGCACTATGTAAATCCAATTGATTCCTGTGTATTCCATAAGGTAAGGCGTTATTGGGGCAGCAGGGGGAAAGTAACTGCAGTGAAGAAATCCTTCATTGGATACAATTCTATTATGCTATCTCCAAGTTTATTTCTATCACCAAGTTCATAATTTTCAACTACTGATCCTTCCTTTTAATTTCCAACATTCACATACCAATCACCAGTAATTATCGATGCATCTTAATATGTTTGATCAATTTCAGATGGAAGAAGTTGGTAGAATTCTGTAGCTTTTTCATAACTTACTTTTGTGGTTAATGCATAAAATGGAGGAATAGTTTATTTAACTGTACTTCTTTGTAAGCATATAGGTATTTTCCTATCACAGACAGATCTTGAAATGTTCTATGTGATGATGAATATGATTTCAGCATAGTAAATCGTGATTTTCTGACTAAAAATGGCCGATATCAGTCTGTTTCCACTCACTAATGACTAGGATATCAATCTTTGTAGGTTTGATTTCATTTTAGAGTACTTTTAATTTTCCTTGATTCCTATTTAATACACTCAATGTTCTAATTATTAATGGATGTTTGTGGCTGTGACTTCTCATTTTGAATCATGCTCTCATCAGCAGGTAAAGTTCCCCCAAAGCTTTATTCCATTCATGTCCTTAAGGTTGACTCTACTGTGAGGAAACAACTCTTCCCCAGTTGTATTTTGATTGCTCTCCAACCTGTGGGACTCATTTTTTTTAACCTTAACATTCCTTTATTCTTTTTTTTAACTAAATCATTTTATTGGGGGCTCATACAACTCATCACATTCCACACTTACATCCATTATGTCAAGCACTCCTGTACATTTGTTTCCCTCATCATTCTCAAAGCATTTGCTTTCTACTTGAGCCCCTGGCATCTGCTCCTCATTTTTCCCCTCCCTCCCTGCACCCCCTCCTCCATGAACCCTTGATAATTTATAAATGATTATTATTTCATCATATCTTGCACAATCTGACATCCCTCTTCACCCACTTCTCCGCTGTCCATCCCCCAGGGAGGAAGATACATGTAGATCCTTGTCATCTGTTCCCTGAGGGGCTCATTTTATGGCACAATATCTGACAGCACTCTGCTGCTAGTCATAGGGTTTTGGTTCCCTCTGATAGCCTTTTTCTTCTTTCCAGGCTGTTCTTAGTCTGGAACTTCTACTGAAATCTATTCACCATGGATGACCTTACTGGTGTTTGAAATACTAGTAGTAAAGCTCCCTGCAGAGAAACAGCACACAAGCCACTACCACCTAACAGAAAATGTGTGGGAATTTTGTTATAGAGGAGTTTTATTTTCCTTCCAATCCCACTACTTTGCTTGGGTTTTTCCCTTTTGCCCGAATTCAAAGATTTTTGGCTAGTGTATGCATGCAAACAGAGGATTATCAGGAAAATTTGCTCATGATTAGAGTTATATGAAAAAAAAGTAAGGCTACCTTGACAGATTGTGACAATCTCATCATCGGTGGTGTTCAAGCAAGAAAGCTGGGCAGTTGCTGTCAGAGGATGTTGTTAAGGGAATTTATATGTTGATTCGGGAGCAGGTGGTGTGGACTGGCTGATTTTCTTTTATCCTTTATAATGCTATGATGCTTCAGCTTCGAGATTTTGTTATTTAATGTGACAGGCTGCCTCAGAGGGTGGCTGCTTTTTCACTCCTTCCTGACTTGATAGATTTGGCATTTGAAAATATTGAGGTGAGATATAAACTATATTGCTTACCTATTGCTTTCTCTGCTTCCATCAAGATTTACAGCCTTGGGATGTGAATAACTTAG
The DNA here is from genome assembly GCF_000313985.2 of Echinops telfairi. NCBI lineage: Eukaryota > Metazoa > Chordata > Mammalia > Afrosoricida > Tenrecidae > Echinops > Echinops telfairi. Next base: position 3,794,463 of record NW_022111323.1, on the reverse strand, counting down.
CTATCATGCAGTGTACATTGGAAAGTAGATTATTGCAGATGCAGTTAGGTTAAAATTTAATACCTTATCATTTGTTCTCCCTTTTGATCCATTTTAAATATGTTCTACTTTTAAATTTTTTCTGATTTATTTTCAGTTGAGGTTTTTCTCTGTTATTATTGTTAGTTTTTTCTTTGTTTTTGTATATTTTTCTGCATATTAAATCCAGGATAGGTAAATTTATTGAGATGGGATTAATGATTTTGGGGGGTGTATGGCAGGGGATATTTGGAGGAAATGGGGAACTATCGAGTACAAGAAAGAAGAAGATGTTCTAAAATTGATTGTGGTGATTATTCTACAACTCATCTTAATATGATTGAGCTATTGAATTATATGACAAGTGAATTATATGTCAATAAAACTTTTTAAAAAGATTTGCAGTCTCAGAGACCAACAGGGGCAGTTCTGATCTTCCCTGTAGGATTACTGTGAGTCATCATTGACTCAATAGCAGTTCGTTTGGGAGTTTGGGAGTTGTTGTATTATCTTCTCTGAAATATCACATAGCTGGAACTAGGGATAACTGACTTCCTATGACTGCTGGAACTTTATTGAACTATTCCCAAGTGCTAAGGCATCATTCTGTGACTTTAAGGAGCTTCCAAAGGGATCCACCACTTGTCTGCTAGCTATTCAGCCTGTGTGTTGCTGTGATACTGGAAGTTATGTCACTGGCATTCCAAATGCCAGCAGGGCCACCCAAAGTGAACAGGTTTTAGAGGAGCTTCCAGACTTAAGAGCAGACCATGAAGAAGGAAATGGCTGCCCCCTTCAGAGGATGTACACACTGAAAACCATATTCATAACTTCCAAACATTGTCATATACTGACGGCCTAATGATTAGAAGCAGAACATTGTCCAAAATAGTACCGAAGGATGAGTCTCTCTGGTCAGAATTACTTTCACAGAGTGGAGTCGAACATGGTAACATGAGTGGGGCACAGTGTGGGAATGGAGCCTTCAGAATCTTCATTTGCTGATAGGACACAACCCAAGGTAAGGAAAAGCATCTGCAAAACTCTGCTAATGATCAGAACTTGGAATGTACAAAGTATGAATATAGGGAAATTGGAAGTTTACAAAAATGAAGTGCATCAATATTGATATACTAGGTGATAGTGAGCTGAAATGGACTGGTATTGGCCATTCTGAATCAGAAAATCATGTGGTTTACTCTGCCGGGAATGACACAATCAAGAGGAATAGCACTTCATTCATCCTTACAAAGGACATTTTAAATTCTTGAAGTCCTCTAAGTGATTTGTCAACTAAGTTCACATGGAAGAAGCATACCAGCCTGTGTGAACCAAAGATGATAAATAATAAAATCCAAATCCAAAGGAAGGAATGGTATCAGAGCTTAAATTATGAACACCCAATTTGCAGAAGGCTATGAATGGCAGTGGGAGCCCTAAATCCATTTGCAGGGTTCTTATATGGATTAAATCTTTGGTGAATCCCCTCTGACCATAGGCAAGGATGTGAATGTTATTGATGACAGACAAGAGTGCTGTAAAATTGTTTATGGCAGATGAAATTAAGGTAAAATATATTACTTGTTTATAGCAACCACCTTTTTCCAACAATACAAACAATGGCTACACACATGGACTTCTCAAAATGGACTACACAGAAATCAAATTGACTTCAACTGTTGGAAAAGACAATAAAGACGCTCAATATCAGCAGCTAAACACAGGCCTGGGGCTGAATGAGGAACAAACCATCAATTGCTCATATGTAAGTTCAGGTTAAACATGAAACAAGTTCACAAAAGCCAAAACACAACCTTGAGTCTATCCCACCTGAATTTTGAGAACATTTCAGGAGCAAATTTGAGGCATTGAACACTAATGACAGAAGGCCCAATGAGCTGTGAGAAGATGTCAAGGATATGATTCACAAAGAAAGCAAAAGGTCTTTTAAAAGCCAGGAAAGAATGAAAAGATCAAAGTGGATGCCAGACGAGACCCTGAAATTTGCTCTTAATCTTACAGTAGCTAAGACAAATGGAACAAATGATGAAATCAAACAACTAAAAAGAAAATTTCAAAGAACAGCTCAAGAAAACAAAGTAAAATATTATAATAAAATGTACAAAGACCTAAAGTTAGAAAACTAAAAAGGAAGAAGGTTGTTAGCATATCTCAAACTGAAAGAACTCCAGAGAAACATTCAGACTTCAAGTTGCAATATTGTAAGTTTCTATAGACAAAATATAGAATGATGCAGGGATCATCAAAAGACTATGCAATACATAGAGTCGCTGTACCAAAAAGAACTTCACAGCATTCCACCATTTCATGAGATAACTTACTTATGAGCAAGAGTCAATGGTGCTTAAAGAAATTCAAACCACTGAAAGTGTTAGCCAAAAACAAGGCTCCAGGTATTGATTGAGTACCAATTGAAATGTTTCAACAAATGGATGATTCACTGGAAGTACTTCCTTGTCTATGCCAGGAAATTTGGAAGTCACCTACACACCAACTGATATGAAAAGATTCATATTTGTACCCATTCCAAAAAAAAGGTAACCCAATAGAATGCTCAAATTAAAACACAATATAATTGATATCACCACCACTTCTGTCAGTTTGTCTTACTCTGGTGGCTTGTGTGTTGCTGTGATGCTAGAAGCTATGTCACTTGTATTTCAAATGTGAGCAGTCACCCAAAGCGAACAGGTTTCAGCGGAGTTTCCAGACTAAGAGCAAACAAAAAAAGAGGAGTCAGCTCCCAACTTCAGAGGAAAAAGCCGCTGAAAATCTTATGCATAGCTTCAAAGCATTTTAAAATGCCAAAAGAACATTGTCAGAAATTCTGCTTGCAGATGGGCCTCTCAAAATGTGACTGAAGAGTAGATGATTTCTTGGAGGGGAGTGGATTTGTTCTAATCTTCTTCAGCTTTATTCTGAACTTACATATAAGCAATTGATGGTTTTTTCCTTCCACCATCTTCAATGACTAAGTACAAAATGACCAGCTCAAGACGTGGTTTATAAAAGAGCACCCCACTGAAGACAGTCCTTCTAATAGATTGCTTACTACTATTCCTTCCTCTTCATTTCCATCTTTTGCATTCCAACCACCAATAACTATCAATGCATCTTGATTGCATGTTTGATCAATTTTCTATTGAAGTTGTTGGTACAATTCTTCAATTTTTTCTTTACTAGCTTTTGTGATTGGTGTATAAATTTGAATAATAGTTGTACTGATTGGATTTCCTTAAAGGTGGATAGATATAACACTATCACAAATAGCATTGTAGTCCATGATGGATTTAGCAAGTTCCTTTCTGACAATGAATGCCATGCCATTCCCCTTGATTGTGTTATTCTTGGTATAGTGAATCATATGATTTTCTAATTCAAAATGGCCAATACCAGTTCATTTCAGCTAACTGATGCCTAGGATATTGATCTTCATGGGTTCCATTTCATTTTTGACCACTTCCAATTTTCCTAAATTCATATTTCACATATTCTAAGTTCCAATCATTAGAATATTTTGAACATAGTTTGGACATTAGGACATATTTTTCCTTTAACACCCAGCAATATTAACTAAATGCACATATGTGTAGACAATCTGAACTTGTCTAACTATGGCCACAGATCCCTTCTCCCTACATCCATTTTCCCACCCCTACTCCAAACCCAATACCCAGTATACTGCCTCCAAGACATCAAAATGAACAACTCCATCTCCAAAATGCAACCATTCCTATGATGTATGACAAAAAAGTATTTAAAGGGCTTTACTTTACATTTTCTCTTAACATGTTGTGCACTTCTAAATATCTAGAAGAACTATTTCTAGATGTTTCCAATAAGGACTTAGATTTTTCCACTATACACACAGCATCTTGAATCAACTGCACATTTGTAACAAAGGCTAGAATCTGAAAATTTCCTCTAAATAAACATCTCAGTAACAGATTTGACGTATTGAACACTGATGACAGAAAACCTGATGGGTTATGAAAGGACATCAAGACCATCTTTCATGAAGAAAGAAAAAGGTCTCTAAAAGACAGGAAAGAAAGAAAAGATCAAAGTGAATGTCAGAAGAGATGATGAAACCTGCTCTTATTCATAGAGTAGTTTACTAAAGCAAATGGAAGAAAGGATGATGTCAAAGAACTAAATAGAAAATTTCAAAGGGCAGCTGAAGAAGACAAAGCAAAATTATAACTTAATGTGGAAGGACCTAGTATTAGATAACTAAAAGGGGAGAACATGCTCAGCATATATGAAACTGAAATAACTCAAGGAAAAAATCAAGCCTTGAATTGTAATTTTGAAAATTCTGTAGGAAAAATATTGAATGATGCAGGAAGCGCCAAAAGAAGAGATACACAGTGGTACTGCACGGAGTTGATATCCCATGATTTCCAAAGGGAGCATAAGAGCAAGAACCAATGGTGCTGAAAAAAAGTTCAAACTGCAATGGATGTATTAGCCAAAAACCAAGACTCCAGGAATGGAGGGAATATTCATTGAAATGTTTCAGAAAGCTGAAGAAGCAATGGAAATGCTCACTTGTCTATGCCAGGAAATTTGGGAGACATCTACATGGCGAACTGATTGGAAGAGATCCATATTCATTCACATTTCAAATAAATGTAACCCAACAGAATGTTCAAACTATAGAATTGTTGATATCATACACAGGTAAATTTTTGCTTCAGACCACGCAACAATTGTTGCAGCATTTCATTGACAGGAACTTCCAAATGTACTTGAATTGTGCTGCTGGAGAAGAATTTTGAAAATACTATGGACAAAGAAGAATATTGAAAGAACCATGGACTCCTTAAAGAGCAAACCAATCTCTCTTGGAAGAAGTACAGTCAAAGTGTTCCTTAGAGGCAAGGATTCCTTCATCATACCAGCTTATGACATGTTTTCAGGTGAGACTGATACCTGGAGAAAAACATCACGGTAGGTAACATAGAAAGAAGGGCAGCAAAAAAGAGAAAGGCCCTCAATGAAATGGATTGAAGCAGTGGCTGCAACAATGAGCTCAGCATAGGAACAATTGCTAAGATAGCCCAGGCTTTGCAATGTTTCATTTTGTTTAACATGGTAATAATGGGTCAGCAGCGACTGGACTGGTCAGAAACAACAACTAACAAAAGCTAAAGGGATATCATGTGCTTGTTTTTTAAGACCAATTCATTGAGGCAGAAGCATTTAAGCATTGAAGAGTATGTATCAGGAGCTGAATAATCATTAATACAATACATGGAGCATAATATAACATGTTTATCTCACTAGAATACACATAATCAAAAAGCAAACAAAACCTTTTGCTGTAGAGTGCATTTGGATTGTTCACACTGACACATAAATGTACCAAAAGAGGTCTACAAAGATTGCTTACAGAATCTGTAACTGGTTCTCAACGTATGTGGGAGGGAAATTTCACTCTACCTAAACTGTTTGGACTCTATTTTATTGAGATATAAAACTCATTTTCATGTACATAATTCAGTAGATTTAGTGCAAAAAGTTAAGCACTCGTGCTAACTGAAAGGTTGGCAGTTTGAACCCACCCAGCAGCATCTTGGGAGAACCACCCGGTGATCTATTTCCATAAAGATTACAATCAAAAAAACTCTATGGAGGCAGTTCTACTATGTCACATGGGACTGCTATGATTTGCACATGTGTCAGTGGTACCTAACATTATATTCACAAGAAGGTGCAACCATCATCACTGCCTAATTATCGGGCAATTTTATCACCCTGAAAAGAAACCATGTATACCTTAGGAGCCATTCTGTACTTTCCATAAGCTCTGTAAACCACTAATCTATTTTCTGTCTTTTGATTTTTGTTTATTCTGGACATTTTATATAAGTGGAATACTACAATGCAAGAGGCTTTAAAAAGTTCATTTAAATTTTCTTTAACTTTTCATTTTATTTTTCTATAAACTTTTTGGAACTCCCTCATCTACATAATTTTTGTATTTGACTTTTTCACTTAACATACTGACTTGTGTTTTTAAATGTTTTGTTGTGAATTACAATATCACAACAACAACAACAAAAGCCAAAAAAAAAACACACCCAATGCTGACTCATAGCAACTGACCCTATAGGACAGGGTAGAACTGCCACAGTGAGTTTCTCAGACTGTAACTCTTTACTGGAGTAGAAAGCCCTGATGGCTTTGAACTGCTGAACTTATGGTTGGTAACCCAACACGTAACCACTATACCTCCAGGGTCCCTAGGACCTCATAGACATAAATCAAACATTCCCCCCAATATTAGCATAATATACATTTTTCAAGCACACATGGAATGTGTAGTATAGTATATGTTAGGCCAAAAAGCAAACCTCAATAAATTAAAAAATCTGAAGCTATTACAAAGCATCTTCTTAGATGACAACACTACAAAATCAGAAATGAACAATAGGTCGACCAAGTTTTAAAACAGGACAAATACATAGGTTTTAGTATTTTCACGTGTTTATTGGATATACATATAGTCAATAAATGATGAATCAGATCTTCTGCCTATTTTTATATGAGCTGTTGGTCTTTTTATTGTTACATTCTACATATTCTAGATATTAGACAGTCAAATATATGATATACAGATATGTGCTTCCATTCTTTTTTTAAAATCATTTTTATTAGGGGCTCATACAACTCTTATCACTATCCATACATACATCAATTGTGTAAAGCACATTTGTACATTCATT
>NW_022111323.1:3783987-3785082 GCF_000313985.2 Echinops telfairi | reverse complement strand
TCCCAATATTACATTTTAAACTCCACTTTTTTTAAAGTGGAGTTTCTTGTGCTTGTTTATTTGATGTGGCTCCACATTTTGCAAAGTAGTTCAATGTCTTGTAAGGTAGTTCAACGTCTTGCAAGGAAGTTCAACGTCTTGCAAGGAAGTTTTATGGTGCTCTCATCATCATGTGGTTAGGATTGTGACCAGCCCCTCATATTTCCATTCTATAGATGATGTTTTCAGTTTTATGATAGTATTGTTAGTCACACAGAAATTTTAATTTTGATGAAGCCCAATTAAAATTTTTTTCTTTAGTCATTGTACTTTGGATGTCATATTTAAAACATTGCCTAATTCACAAATAAATCACAAATATTTACTTTTAAGTTTTCTTCTAAGACCTTTGATCTATTTTGAATTAAACGTTGCATATGATGCGAGATTATTATTTTTATGTCAATATCCAAATGTCTTAGCATCATTTACTGAAGACTATACTTTCCTGCTTAAATTGTCTTAGCTCCTTTGTGAAAAATAAGTTGCATATAAATGTAAGGCATATTATCAACTCTCAATGTGACTGCATTTATTTTTATATTGATTATTATTCTAGTGGCATATTCTTGATTGCTGTTTCCTCATAACTTTGAAAATCACAAATTATTATTCCTTCAATGTTGTTTTTCTTCAAAATTGTTTTTTCTATTCTAGACACCTTGAATTTCTAAATTAATTTTTGGGATCAGATTTCTGTGATGGGGCCATGTGGAACATTGATAGGGATGGTGCTGAGTTTGAGTGAATTTCAGTAGTGCCAACCTGTGATAATCAGTTGATACAACCTCACATCCAGAAAGCAAGAAGAACTTTAAGCACTTACTCATGAAGATCAGAAACTACACCTTCCTTTATGAATTCCACCTCCACATAATGAAGACAAAAATTCCAACAAGTGGAACAATAAGCAAAATAATGATAACTGGAAAAACTACCAGTGGTCATGCATTTGGCTGCTACCAGTCACTCCAATGGAGAAAGACAAGGTTTTCTATTCCCACAAGAGCAGTTCTATCCTGGCCTCTAGGGTCACAATGAGTTGGAATTGGCTCA
>NW_022111323.1:3782582-3783472 GCF_000313985.2 Echinops telfairi | reverse complement strand
TGTTTCTCTAAAGTACCCAGACTAATATGGAGCCCTTTCCTGAAATATTCTGTGTTCTTCAATTTGTGTCATAATAGAAGTTTGGACATCCTTGAGAAACTCAAACCATAGTCCTTTTAAATATTCTTTGAGTTTTCGTAATGAAGTTTGATAGGTATGATGAGGACTTTAGGTTAGATGAGGTAAGGTTGAGCAGATACACTGTTGTGGTGGAAAACAAATTCCTTGGGACAAATTTCCTGGCATTTTTCTCACCAATGCAGATTTCACGTGCCGTAAAAATTCTTCATAATAAGTGCCTGTGTTCAACCTGTGTCCTTTGAGAAAATATTTTAAACTTACACATCCTCCCACAAAATTGTCGTCATTACCTTCTGAACTAAAATTTTGGACTAGAATTTAACTAGCCAAGTAAATATTCTTTGAAGCCACAGTTTTGATTTCACCTTTATTTGAAAGCAACCTGATGAAACTAAAACAAATGTATTACTGAAACAACTTGCTTACCTGCAGCCATCCACTGACTGCAAATGCATACTTAAAAAATGCTTTTTTGTCTGTAATAAACCCATGCTACCCTAGTAGCAATGATGTTTATTTACACTCATATTCTTATATCAAATATTTTATTTAAAAACATAAAATATGAAAGACATAAAATTAAAAGGTGATATATCAAAATGGGGATGGATGTATTTCACTTATTTTCTGGCAATCACTTTTTGTCTGTGGGTCTGTTTTTCTTCATCAAGAAATGATTGAAAGCCTTTGGTTTATGTTATATTTATTTTTCAGCAGGAGAGAAAATATAATATATATTGACTAATTGTGGGCAAAACATGGACCAATGTGGGAGGGGATTAGTATTCCTGAAGGGGGTAGTTGGAGGT
>NW_022111323.1:3780969-3782037 GCF_000313985.2 Echinops telfairi | reverse complement strand
AGGGCAATGAAAGTACAAATGTGCTTTACACAATTGATGTATGTATGGATTGTGATAAGAGTTGTATGAGCACCCACTAAAACGATTTAAAAAATGATAATCAAGTCATTTGGTCTACAAACATTTATGAGAGAGATTAGAACTAGAGCCATATCCCAAGGTATAAGGTATGAGGAGATGAGGCTCATGGCAATGGGAATGGCAAAGAAAGAGATTGTCTCTGATCTGGTTCAAGCTGGTTGCTTAGAAAATCCCTCTACCGCAATCAGGAGAAAACATCAGAAACAAAAAACAGATCACCAGCAATCTTGGAGAACAACATAACAGCTGGGCAACACAAAGGCTCCACATCACAGGGAGTGGGCAGAAAAAGGGGAAGAAAGGGAAAATCCACCCACGAGTTGCCTGTGCTCTTTCCAGTCACCCACTTGTTGCCATGACTATCACTCTTCTGCTGCCTGTTACACTAGCCTTGGGCTGCTAGCTCCTCCAGCGTGCCCCAAACCTACACTAGCACCCTGCCCTTCTCATGGGGACATGCCAGTGCTTTCACCCACACCAGATACAAAATTCCTGAGATGAGGGAAGATCCTACCCAAAGAGTGTCTTTAACTATGCGTGTGGATGTGTGCAATTATTATTATCTAAGTTTATTTATTCTTCTTTTTCTCCTTTATTCATCTTTTCATTTTGTGGTTTGTATTATTTCTTTTCTGTAAGACTTGACGAAGTCAACTACTCCCACATATTCAACTGCCTTACCACCCTTCATGGGTGGATCATGGTGTCGTGGAAACAGTAGTCAATATTGGTCCACATGAAAAAACTAATTCTTAGGCTCCAGGCATTATGTATCTTATCACTTGTCATCCAGTAGCCCATGCATGCTCACTGCATTGTCAATGAAGAACACTTGTGAAAAGGTATAAATTAGCCTGCACATGTTGTTGGAAAGATTTGGTATAGAATTCTGAACTGACATTTCACACAAGATAGATGGACTTATGTTTGAGCTATCAATGTATTCTGGCATGTAGGTGGATAAGGGTCTTACACTGAACAGAAAAG
>NW_022111323.1:3778154-3779911 GCF_000313985.2 Echinops telfairi | reverse complement strand
GGGAGGGAGGGGAAAAATGAGGACCTAATGCCGGGGGTTTAACTGGAGAGAAAATGTTTGGAGAATGATGAGGGAAATGAATGTACAAATGTGCTTTACACAATTGATGTGTGTATGGATTGTGGTAAGAGTTGTATGAGTCCCTAATAAAATGATTTTTTTTAAAGTGTCTCCTCAGAAACTCCCTGTGGGAGAATTAGTCTTGTCACTCAGAAAATTTAAAAGCTCCTCCATCAAATTTTGTGTGAGGCATATGCTTCCATCTGGTGTTAATTGCCTTCCTCCTCTCTCATTGTTATTTGGAATTTTTTGGACTATGGACTGAATGAAAATTTTGTTCTGCCCCTGCCCCATTCCTTTCTCATCTGTAATGTCCTTTGCTCGTTCCAAAAGTTCATCTCATTCCAGTCATCCAAGAGTCAACATTTTGACGTGATTTGTCTTAAATCCTTGCTAAGATAATAAACTAGTTCTTATTTCTTAAATAAACAGGACTGAGTATGATTTCTTAAAAGCAGGGAAATGCATGGGCCAATCGAGAATAAGGTTTTTGTTATAAAAAGGTAGTGCTATGTATGATGTTGTTTGTTTCAGTGCCTTGAACAGGTGTTTCTTGAGTAAATGTCATTTTTCATTATCCAATTATTGTACTCAAGGACACTGTTAGGATATAATAAACACTTTTTCTAAGGTACAGATAGATTTCCAATTGACCATTATTAAGATGAGTTCTGAATTAAGTTCAGCTGTGTTTGCAAATTACTTTGAAATGGGTTTGAGCCCTTTTTATTTTAGCCTCTGGCAAATAAGTGGAATATATGTTGGTGACGCCTTTAAAATTATTAGGTGGTAACCCCACCTCCCACAAGGAAAGAGAGAAAAGAGAAATGGGAAATAAGCAGTTAGGAAGTAACTACTGCCCCTCTAAAGCCATCCCAGATTCAGCCCCACTAAGGCCACCCAACAATAGTTTTCTGGTAACAGAATTAGAGATGCATCTAAATCGCTTGGACTCATCTTCATGGACTAAGAATGTAGAAAAAACTGATGGGAGAGGGTAGGGAAGGAAATGATAATTTATTAAAACCTTTGAAATCATTAGCAAGATCCTCAGCTGATTCTCCAAAAATATTTTGCCCACAGGGGCTGCCCATCTTCTTTTCCTCTGTCCCCTTCTATAGTTGGTTATGTCAAGCGATGTTGACAAAGATCCAGCTAAGGCTGGGCCCACGAAGGCTGTTGATTCAATATAAGTTGACCAAAATCTAGCTATATCTCATCTATCCCTCCTTAGGTGTTTTTTCAGTTTCCTTCTACCTTCATTATTTGGAACTGAAAGTATCAAATTGTAACAACTGTAACCTATCCCCCCTCCCCCCAACAAAAACAACAGCCAATGCTATCGAGTTGGTTCCAATTCATAGAACTACTCCCATGGCTTTTGGAAGTAGGACCACCTCATCTTTTTACTGAGGCTGGTGGCTTAAACTGTGCTTAACTTTCTGCACTACCGTTTCGGTTATTCAAATAATTCTCAGTCTGCCTAGCCCAAGCCCTTCTCTTCTTTTTAGCCACCTCCCTTAAACACTGGAGTACAGTGCTCCTGGCATAATAGTTAAGAGCACAGGTTCTGGAGTTACACTACCAGGCTCTTCTTTCACCTTCTCTTCTTCTTAGCTGTGTAACTTAGGATAAATTTTTCAAATTCCTTGAACCCTAGTCTCATCATCTTTGAAATGGTGTTAATAATGGTATCT
>NW_022111323.1:3775514-3778041 GCF_000313985.2 Echinops telfairi | reverse complement strand
TATATATATATATATATATATATTCAGTTGATCTATGATTCAGTGGGGGAATATTTTGCTCTCCTCACTCCAACATTGAAGAGGTTGAGATATTTTACATCCTCAAGGAATTTTACAGTCAAATGTTAATGATCCTTAGTTGGAAATAAAAAATAAAGGCTATTTTTTCAGTCACTCATTATGCTGTATTTCCCAAAGTAGGCAAGGGGTGCAGGAACAATCCAGGGGGCCTGCAAAAGCAGATCCCTTCACTTTATCCTATATTATGGGCTATAGAACAAAAGTCTTTCATTGCCAGGGCACTCAGTAATTTTTTTCCTGAAAAAGGTAGTTGTGGTACCCACAGTCTTAATCTTTATTTTTTTAATCAGCTGTTATAACTAGTGTAGTCCAGCAGCAATGAGCTCTGTTTAGCATCACTCCACCCTCCTTTGACACCTCATTACCTGAGAGTGTTCAGAGAGATGACTTAGTGCCATCCATCCTCTTTCTCCATTTTCAAGGAGCACCAGAGATAAATCTAGAAAGGACTGAACCCATGCACAGGACCAGATAAGTTACCCTAGTTACTCAGTTTTCAAGGGCTGCTTGGTTAAAGGTTCTCTGAATTCTTAAAGAAGTTAGTTCATCCTTTTATTTGACAAAAACATTTCAAAGAAGGCAGTTAACTGATTTTTCTTCTCTTTGCTTCCACAGCTCTGGGTGAATCAAGAGGATGGGGTGGAAGAAGGGCCCAGTGATGTACAGAATGGGCACCTGGACCCCAACTCAGACTGCCTCTGTCTGGGCCGGTCACTACAGAACCGGGACCAGATGCGGGCCAATGTCATCAATGAGATTATGAGCACTGAACGCCACTACATCAAGCACCTCAAAGACATTTGCGAGGTAGGTGTAGTCATTACAGTGCATGTGGGACACAAAGCTCAGGGTGGAGTGTGAAGAATTAATAGCTTTTTGGGGCCAAGCCTGTAAAAATTCCAAGATGTAGGAATGAATAATTGTATTGGCCTCCCAGATTCTGTTGGGATCAAACAACTTCCTCATGTTTTCTCAATCTCTGTTGAATTCTCTTCTTTTCTTTCTCCTTCTACATTTCTATGTCTCTCTCATATAGCTCAACTCAAGCCCTTCTTCCCCTTATCCTCTTGATTTCTGATTTAGTTATTCACATCCCACATAACAGTATGACATTCTTCATTAAAACAAATCACATCTCCCTCTAAACCAGTGATTCAGAAACTTTGGCATTTGCACCAGAGTACCTGGGGGAGCTTGGTAAGCACACAAATCCCAGATTCTCTGCATCTCTCTCCAACAAGCTATGAATCACATCTGTATGGCATATTATAGAATCATCTCTACATTTATCCCTGGTGTTGTTGCTGCTAGCACTCCTATCTCAGTTGGAGAAATACTGGTTTAGAATTTAAGCAGAAAGATCTTGAGAGAAAAATCCAAAAGAGGCAAAGGTTGTGGGCAAACTTCACCTTATGCCCTATTCCCTTTAAATCCCCATTTGTTTCCCGATCTCCTACTTCTATCCCTTCCATTTCTTTGTTCTAAATGAGGGTGAGAACCCTTTTGCTCACATTCCCTTGAGTTCAGCAGGAACAAGGTGACATCTTCAAAGGTCATTTTCCTAAACAAAAAGAAAAATCAATGAGAAATGGAGAAAATATACAAGATATACGAAGGTAAGTAAAACTATATCACCACAAAATCACAAAAATCTATTAAACAAAAATATCAAAATATTAAGCTATTGTTTTAGAGGGCATTGACTGTATGTTAATGGTGGTGAAATTATTTGGAAAATGATATTAATAATGGTTGTCCAACACAAAGAGTATAATCAATGGCACTGAATTATACATGTAGAAGTTGTTGAATAGGAAAAAAAATTAAGCTATTGTCTCTCAACATATTCTTCATCTAGGTTTACATTTCTTAAAGTCACCACCGCTATCTTGTAAGCCCTTCTGGAGAGAATTTTGTGTTCTTTTATTTACTCCACAGCAAAACAGCAGTTTTGTCATCTTCAAGAAACTCTAATTTTGTACCTTTAAAAATGTCCTTGATCTATTTACAGGTTTTTCTTTCTGTTTAATTAATTTATTCTTCTATGGGTAATTGGTTTCCTTTTTTGTTGCCATCGCTGTGTTCTCACTCATCGCCTATCTTGCTATGGCTTGGTTTTTTGTGCATATTATTATCTCTACAGATCTATCTAGATAAGATAGACTGGATGAGTAGTCTGGAGGAGAAAACAACAGGACCAGTGGTTCTGGGGGGACATGGGAGAGGTGGGGGTAAGGAGGTGGTACTGACCAGCCCAGGAACAGGGGAGCAACAAGCGATCCAAAATCGGTGGCAAGGAGGGTGTGAGAGGCCTGGTAGGGATACAGCAAGGGCAAAGTAACTGAGAGAGGATACTGAAACCCAAATGAAGGCTGAGCATGATAGTGGGACAAGAGGAAAGTAAAAGGAAATAGAGGAAAGAACTAGGTGACAAAGGGTATTTATA
>NW_022111323.1:3770359-3773526 GCF_000313985.2 Echinops telfairi | reverse complement strand
GGAGAAGGGGAGTTGGGAGAAAGGAGCAGGGGGACCAACCCAGGGACAAGGAAACAACAGTGAATTAAAATCAGTGGAAGGAAGGTTGTAGGATGCCTAGTGGAGCTCAATCAAGGGCAATGTAGCAGCAAGGAATTACTAAACCGAAGGAAGGTGGAACATTATGGTAGGACAAGAAGGAACTAAAAAGGAAATGGAGGAAAGAACCAGGCAGCAAAGGACGTTTAGAAAGATTTAAATACAGGCATTTACATATGTAAAATATATATATAAAATGAGAGGGGAATAGAACTATGTACTCATATCTAAAGGTTAAGAATTGAGGTTGCAGATGGACATTGGGCCTCAACTCAAGTACTCCCTTAACACAAGAACACTTTGTTCTAAAATCCGGCATTCTGTGATGCTCACCTTCTCAACACAATCGATGAAGACAAAATGGGTGCATAAGTAAATGTGGTGAAGAAAGATGGTAAGGTTATTTAAAAAGCAAGGTTCTTTCTTGAAAGAAAGAAAAGATCAAATAACCTTTGTTTTCTTCATGGCTGATGTTCTTGATGTCCTCCCGCAGTTCATCAAGTCTTCTGTCAATAATATTAAATGTTTCAAATCTCTCTCGAGATGGTCTTGAAATTCAGATAGTCTCAAGGTCATATTGTGGTTCTCGTAGACTTGTTTGAATTTCTTCAGCTTCAACGCGAAGTTACAGATGAGCAATTGATGATCTGTTCCACATTTAGCTGCTGGCCTAACCTTAGCTGCTGACATTGAGCTTCTCCAGTATCTACACGTATTCCCATAGATGTAGTCCATTTGATTTCTGTGTATTCTATTTGGAGAAGTCCATGTGTATAGTCGTCACTTGTGTTGCTGAAAAATGTATTTGCTATAAACAAGTTGTTAGTCTGGTAAAATTTTGTCATGTAATCTCTAGCTTCATTTCCATCACCAACACCTTATTTTCCAACTATTGTTCTTTCTGCTTTGTTTCTAATTTTTGCATTCTAAATGCCAATAATTATCAATGCATCTTGATTGCACATTTGATCAGTGTCAGACTGAAGATATCTGTAGAATTATTCAATTTCTTCATCACTAGCTTTTGTGGTTGGTGCATACATTTGAATAACACTTATTCTTACTGTATTTCCTTGAAGATGGATAGATATATTCCTATCAAAGGCAACATTGTATTGCAAAATAGATCTTGAAATGTCCGTTTTAATGATGAATGCAACTCCATTCCTCTTGATTGTGTAATTCCCAACATAGTAAATCATATGGCCAATACTAGTCCATTTCAGTTCACTAATGCCTAGGATATCTATCTTTATGGGTTCCATTTCATTTTTTAATGACTTCAAATTTGCCTTGATTCATATATTGTACATTCCTAGTTCTGATTATTAGTAGATTTTTGCAACTGCTGCTTTTTACCTCTGTCAGCAAGGGAACTTCCCAGAGGCTCCACTCCCATAGGTTTTACTTCATTCACATCACCATGGTTGACTCTACTTTTAGAAAGCAGCTCATTAGTCACATTTCAGGTGATTTCCTATCCAAAGTGCCCATTTTCTGTCACTATTCCCACAATGCTCTGCTTCCATTCATTAGGCTTTCAGTATCTGACAATGTTTACGTGTTATTCATAAGGCTTGCAGCAGCTATTTCCTCCAAAGTGGAAAACTGCCTCCTTCTTCATAGTCTGTTCACAGTGTGGAAGCTCTGCTGAAACCTGTTCACTTTGGATGACCCTGCTTGCGTTTGAAATATCAGTGATGTAGCTGTCCACATCACAGCAACACACAGGCAACCACAGTGTGACCTATCGACATATATGAGATGGTTTAAATCCTTAGGAACTAGTAGAGGTCTCTGGCAGGGTTAGTTGGGGATATCCTCATCCTGGTCTTTTCCTTTGTCTACAGGGATACCTGAAACAATGCCGTAAGAGGAGAGACATGTTCAGTGATGAGCAATTAAAGGTGATCTTTGGGAACATTGAAGACATCTACCGGTTTCAGATGGGATTTGTGAGAGACCTGGAGAAACAATACAACAATGATGACCCCCATCTCAGTGAGATAGGACCTTGTTTCCTGGAGCATGTAAGTACCGTCCCATTTGCAAAGAGGTCTGAGGGTGATTATTAAGAATTGGAAGAAAGTCTGATCTGTCTGGCCCTGCTCAACTGCTTTGTCCTATAGTGAGAGATACATTTCTCTCTTGTCCTGACTTTCACCTCCTTTTCAGGATACAAAGACTTGGGAAGGTGCCGTGATTCAGAGATGCTCTTTGCTATACCATTCCCCTCTCCTTCTAAACAATTACTAGTAGGACTGGGTTTGGTTTCCATGGGACCAGGTTATTTGTTAGGGACATTGAACATATTCAGTGCGTGGAGAATTCAGGAATCAGAAAAAATAAGATGTACAAGGGTCAGAAAAAGGTTGGGCCCCTGAAAGGCTTTAAGGGAGAACATTGGGGAAAGGGAAGTTAGGAAAAGTGGCCCTGCAATTTCACTTAGAAATAAGAAAGTGACTTTTTGAATCCCACATCTGTCACTGCATTTCTGGGTAACTTTGAGTAAGCTCCTTGCTCCCTTTGGAATTAAATTTCCTCATCTAGAAAATGAGAAGTTTTCACTAGAGGAGATTTATGGTTCCGTAATATCTTTTGGATCTCATTCACAGGTAAACTATTTGCTTTGACCACCTCCTTTCTAATGAAGAGTCAAAATTTACTAAATGCATGGCCTAGAAGCTTCATTCCTGAATATGTACTCTAAAAATTTGATATTGGTCGATTTCAGAAAGTCTGTTAATTGCATGGTAGTGTTGTTTGTAGTGTAGTGTAGTTAGATAAAACTTAGCTATTTATCACCAGGATGAAAACTTATAAATATATGGTGGATGCTATAGCAAGTTCTATAGCAAGAAGCAGTATGATACATGTATGTGCCCTTTAACAACATGTATATCTATCACAAATATAGGATTGATGGGGGAAAGTAAAATACTTAACAATAGTTCTCAATTGAGAACTATTGGGTGAGCATAGTAGTCTTTTTTTTAAGTCATTTTATTAGGGGCTCATGCAACTCTTATCACAATCCATACACACATCAATTGTGTAAAGCACATTTGTACATTCATTGCCCTCATCAT
>NW_022111323.1:3766311-3768441 GCF_000313985.2 Echinops telfairi | reverse complement strand
TCCTGTGTGCTCTGGTCAGATATATCCTTCTCCTGGAGCTGCAGATTCAGTGCCATCCTTTGAGATAAATTCTTCTCCGCGGAGGGGCAGGAATCCACTTAGTATTTGGGGCTTGGACCAGCCCCCAAGACCTCTCCACTGGTTTCCTACTCTGCACTGGCATGTTGTCTTCACACCTTGGAGCACTGGGTTGAAGTCTGGTCCCTCTTTTCCTGTGGAGAGAATGGCCTTTGTAGTCTCTGCATCCATGTTACTGTAAGTATTTGTAGTACCTATTTTTATTGGTCGGTAGTGTTTCATTATATTGATAGTCCATTCATCCATTAATTAATAGACATTTAAGCTATTAACAAATTTGATCTGTTGTGGATAAAGCTATGGTGAACATGCAGAATGAAGTCTCTGCAAGATGTTTTCATTTTTCTTGGGAAAGTAGATAGCAATGGAATTTCTGGGTTGCATGATAGGTGTACACTTAAATATATAAGACACTTCTATACTCGTTCCTAAAGTTATTACACAATTCTTCATTTTCGTGAGTAATATAGAATTCCATTTGCTCCATATCTGTGGCAATAGTTGATATCATCAAGTTTTTATGGTAGCCATTCTAATAGGTATTTTGTGATACCTCATTTTGGTTTGAATTTTTAAATAATATTTTATTATGTTTGGGTGAAAGTTTACACAGCGAATTAGATTGGATGGTGTAGTGGATAATGCATTGGGTTGCTAACTGGTAGGTCAGCAGTTTGAAACCACCAGTTGCTCTGTGGGAGAAAGATGAGATTTTCCTGTCCTGTAAACAATTACAGTCTGAAAAATCCACAAGAACTTTTCTACCTTTTCCTATAGAGTCCCTTTGTTGGAATATACTCAATCAGACACCCCAGACCAGAAGGACATCTCAATTTGTTGAGTGAAAATGGTCACTTATCCAAATGGTGAGGAATAAAACAAGTTTTTGACAGTTGGAGTATGAATTAATAGTTACAGAATCGTAATTGACTGAAAGACAATCAGATAAGGAAAAGCCAGTATATCTAAAAGCAGATATTTCACAGGGATAGATGGATACATAATTACTTAAGGGTACATGTTTACTAGAGGATGATCAAATGATAGTGGCAGTGTAGGTTTTTATGGTAAACAGCTTTTAAAATTGCTTTCTTAATCATGTTTCTTTCTGGGTGACCATTGCAAAAATATAAAAATAATGACGTTTCAAGACTTCGGGTGTAAGCTATCACAGCCCTGTATATTTACTGTGATCTTATTTACTGTGCCACTTTGATATCCTGAACATGCCAGACTTCAGAGGAAAATAATATCTCCTTTAGGTTATATGGTTAGCTCAGAATCAAGCATAGAGGAACTATTGTTAGAAAAAGTAACTTTTACATTCAACCTGGCTTCTACACTCGTGCCAAGATTTTGAAATGAAGTTAAGGCTCCACTTTGAAAGTGCTCTGTGTACAAACACCAACTAATGTTAGACTCTTGATAAAGAATTTACGTGAAATTCTTTGATCACACATAAGATGCTCTTCTTTCTTTTGTATGGACTTCTCCAGTTCAGTTATTTCTTGGAAGGCCACCTGCTGTAGCCTAACTATTTTGTTTTATTTTTTGCTTGTTTGTTTTAAGATTCCAAACATTGTTTTGAATAGTTAGTTATCATCTGTTTAGGAAAGATTAGTGTGGAGGAGGGCTATATTAGAGGGAATAGATTGTGTTTAAAGTAAGGGCTCAATTGAATTGACAGGCTAAATTTCTTTAATGTACATGAGCCCTTTTGTTGGTAATATATTAGTTCTCTAGGTCAAAGCGCTGGCAGTAATTTTCATACAACATCTATTTGTTCTAGTTATAATGGCAGTAATTATAAATATTGTTAATTTAGTTTATTTTTTCCATAGTAGGAGACACACTCTAAAGGCATACTTTTATTTTTTCCCTTTATTTTTAATTTTAATTTAACTCATTTTATTGGGGGCTCATGCAACTCTTATCACAATCCATATATACATCCATTGTGTCAAGCACATCATTCTCAAAACATTCACTTTCCACTTGAGCCCTTAGTATCAGCTCCTTATTTTTCCCTCCTTCCCCAGTCCCCCCTCCCTC
>NW_022111323.1:3750844-3765657 GCF_000313985.2 Echinops telfairi | reverse complement strand
ATGGGGAAGGTGAGCACACAATGATGATTTTTGTCCTTTGATGCCTGATACCTTCAACACCTTGCAATCACACAGACTTGTGTGCTTCTTCCATGTGGGCTTTGTTGCTTCTGAACTAGATGGCCACTTGTTTAAGCCTTTAAGACCCCAGACGTTATATCGATAGCTGGGCACCATCAGCTTTCTTCACCGCACTTGCTTAAAACATACTTTATATCAGTGGTTCTCTACCAATGAAGGAATGATTTTAAAAGGAGAAACATAGGCTAGGTTTTTCTTTTAAACGATTCCCATTTTATCCACCTCATTCTCTTGATAATTTATTTCTTTTACTTTCAAGATATTTTAAATTATTAATGAGAAGAAGATATTCATTATAGTAACATATTTCCAGTTGGGCACCTAAATATTGAACATTTTAAAACTAGTCATTTATGACAATGTCCAGACATAAGGTCCAGGAATTAGGCTTTGGGTTTCTATTCTATATATCTTGACCTTAAGGGGTAACAAATTGCGACCTTTCTGGTATTATTATCTGGAAGGGAGAATAGTAAAAACTATAGATGATAGAAAGAAAACTAAAGAATAACAGATGTAATACCACTGTATTTTTTGTTTGTTTCAAACTAGTTTGTGTGTCACAAAATAATTTAAGTCGGTTTACTTTTCCTTCCTTTTATAACCTTTTTTTTTACTTTTTTAAACTTTTCCTCCTTTTATAACCACTCAGACTTGTGTTTACATCTGACGGGTCAAAAATCTGAAGAGTTTTTAAGGCAGTGACCCTTGTCTTAATTTTTTTAATGTATTATTATTGCCCCTGTTATTTGTAGAATATAACACATATGAAAAAAATACTATATGTAGTTGCACAGCCTATCACACCAGAACAATAACAGTGCCCCAGTAAATGCCACCCCACCCCATATGTGTTTCATTTTCTTCTATTTTTTTTTTCCTTTTTTCACCCAACCTGCCTCCTACTTCCCTCTCCCTCTCCTCCATATTATCGTGTGCCCCTAGTCTTCAGTTTTTTCCCTTAGTATGATCATCTTTTTTTTGTTTTGTTTTTCCCTGCTCCCCCGGTCCCCCCCAATAATCTTTTTTTATAGTAATGGTGTCATGAAATATTTATCTTTATGAGATTAATTAACTTTGCTGAGCTTACTGTCTTGCAATTTTGTCCATGTCCTGAGGTGTTTGACAGACTCACCATTTAAGGATGCATAACATTCCATTGTGTGTATGTACCAGCGTTTATTTACTCATTCTTCCACAGATGTACTTTTGTTTCCATCATTTTGCTATTTTAGAAATTGCTGCAATAAACATGGGTATGCATATGCATATTCATGCTTTGGTCTTTATTCCTTTAGGGTGTATACCAAATATGGAGATAGCAGGATCATAAATTATTTGTATTTGCATCTGTTTAGGAATGCTCCATTCTGCAATCCCACCAGAAATGTATGAATGTTCCAAACTCTCACTATCCTCGTCAACATTTATTATTTTCTGTTCTTTTTCTAATTTTGCTGAGAGTGTAGGTGTGATGTGGTATGTCAACATTGTTTTAATTTTGTATTTCTCTTATGGCTAATGAATGCAAGTATTTCTTCATGTGATTGCCGGCCACCTGGATATCATCTTTAGTAAATTGTTTATTCATGTCCTGTGCCAATTTTTGATTGGGTTATTTGTGTTTTCTTGTAGGTGTGATGTTGTAGGTGTTGTGTATGAAGGAGTTGTAGTTTTCTATAGATGTTTGAAATTAACCCTTTGTCTGATAATCTGATATACCTTTGCCAAATTCCACCCCCCCATATATAATTTCTTACAATTTCAGGAAACTATTTTATTTGGAATTTAGGATTAGAATCACCTCACAGTGGTACAGAGGAAGAATAAAAAGCAGTTCAGCTAGAATGTTCTCTTTAGTTTAAGAACAAATTCTTTAAGATAGAGTCTCATCCAGTTTTCTAGCTGATCCACCACAGGTTTTGTCCATGTGCACACCACTTAGGATGAGAATCACATATATACATGAGTTAAGTACATCACTTCAAATTGTTTACATAATGCCAACCTAAATTAAAATGATCAAAGATCCCAGTTAAAATCCGTTTGAAAACCCTTGTCTTAAACCTGGATAGTTTATGTTTGTTCCAAATCTGGGACAAGTAACCCTAGCCTCTAACGTGGTCACTAACCTAATAAAACAGAGGTGAGGAACCTCTTTTCTGCTGTGGGTAATTTTGGATATTTATAACATAATTCACAGGCCATAGTGATCAAACACTTAATTATCTCACTCCTAATGGGATGGCTGAAACTGCTTCTCTTTGGTGAGGCACTTGATGATTTCAGGACAGCCCATGTCTGTATAAGGTCCTCGGACCCGGCATTCCCAACACCTGTAATTAAAGATTCCCTTGGTAGTCACATGCAAATATCAATGGGGCCCATAATATTATGTACATATTTATAAACCACTAGAGAATGTGAGAGGAGTTCAGCCTTATCTTTAGGTGTGGCATACCTCATCTTGCCAAGCAACAGCAGATGTACCTTAATGGACAACAACAGCCCATTTGTTACTTTAATTAGCACCTGATGTAGTATGCTACCCACTGAACTACTAACCACAAAATTAGCACTTTGAATCCACCAGTCGCTCTGAGGCAAAAAGTTGGGGCTGTCTGCTTCTGAAAAGAATTGAGTCTTAGAAACACATAGTGGAAGTTTTACCCTATCCTATGGGTGGCTATGAGTCAGAATCAACTGGATGACAATGGGTTTGGTTTGAGTTTTAGAGAGGAAATAAAAAGACTAAACAGTTTACTATAATGAAAATATTGGGTACCAGATGTCAGTTCAGTCACTCCTAACAGATTTGCCAACCTTCCCAGTGTAAAACAAAACCAAACTCACTGCCATGAAGTCAATTCCAACTCACAGCGATCCTATAGGGTAGAACTGCCCCTCTGGGTTTCCTAGACTGTACCTCTTTATGGAATATAAAGTCTCATTTTTCTCCTGCAGGACACCTAGTGGTTTTGAACTGCTGGTCTTGTGTAATGCAGCTCAACTCCTAAAAACTATGCAACCAGGGCTCCTGATCTTCCCAGTAGACTGGTTGAACGTGTAAAAGCAGAAAAGACTTTAAAACAAAACTTAAATTTTATTAATTTTTCATGTCTTTTAATATTAAATGTTTATTTACGTATACTTCAATTGTTCCCCCTTTTAGCTTGTAATTGTTTGACTGAAATTTGAGCCACTAAGGTGAGTTCCTTTCTGAACTTGAAGGGTGATTAAGGGCCATAGTTTTGGGTTTACACATCTCTCTCTAATCAGTAAGTGTAGTCTCTTTTCCTTTTTGATTTTTTTTTACATTTTCCTCCCACACTATCCCAAAACAAAACAACTTGCTGCCATTGAGTCTTTACTGACTCTTAGTGAACCTATACGATAGAGTAGAACTTCCCCTGTGGGTTTCCAAGACCATAACTAATTATGGGAGTAGAAAGCCTTGTCTTTCTCTCAGGGAGAGGCTGGTGGTTTCAAACTTCTGACTTTTGAAGTAGCAGCCCAATGTGTAGCCCACCAGGGCTCTGGGTCCATGACTTCCTAATATTATCCTGTTCAGAGCAGTTGTAGTGTTAGCCAGCACCATCTAATTCTTCTGGTTTCAGGGCCATAGAGAGGGATGTTAATATGGTTCATTGACCCACTCATTGGACTAATTCTTTCTATGTGCCTTCCAATCCACCCACCCCAACACACACAAATGTGTCTTTGTTTCTTCCCCCTATTGCTGACTCAGCTTTGAGATGGGATCAGATTTGACAAACTCACCAGTTACACTTGCACTTCCTACAGCTCTGAATACATGCTTGCCTCGATCCCCAGACACGCACCATTCAACCTAAAGGACTAGTTTTATTGTATACAGAAAATCAGCCATGTGCACAAGCCCAACTTGGTGATGAGTTTCTTGGCCTTGGTCTTTTTCAGCTTGGTGATGTGAGCCATTTATTTGGGACCCAGGATATTGCTATCTCAGTGGCAGCAGATTTCACCATATCTGTCATTGTAGTTGGTACTGATGGCTTCCACCAGCTTAGCTAGGGCTCCCTTGTCTTCCCGAGTTCACATTTGTGAAGATGAGAGTGGTATAAGTCTTTCTGTGAACCAGGCACCCCAGCTGGACCTTGCTCTTGATGATGCAGTAGGGGACTCTCATTTTACGGCACAGGGCCAGCAGAAGACTATCAGCTTGATGTGGCCCATGTCATGCATGATCACCATCAGCTGAGCTTTCTTGGTCTCCACCAGGGAGGTGACAGTGTTGACCCCAGCTTTCAGGACAGGCAGTCT
Source organism: Echinops telfairi (assembly GCF_000313985.2). Taxonomy (NCBI): domain Eukaryota; kingdom Metazoa; phylum Chordata; class Mammalia; order Afrosoricida; family Tenrecidae; genus Echinops; species Echinops telfairi. Next base: position 3,761,274 of record NW_022111323.1, on the reverse strand, counting down.
CTTGGTGGGGGTGTCCCCTTTGACAGCAGCCTTCTTTACAGCCCTGGCTGGCAGCCTCTGTTTCTTCTCCTGCTTCATCTCCATCCAGCAATGAGGGCCAGCTCCCACAGCTAAGTAGCTGTCCAGTGGTCCAGGGCCTGAGTGAACTGGTTGATGGTGGGGGGCACCTTCAGTGGTTGTACAGGTTAGCCTGCTGTTGCTGCAGCCAGATGTAGTGCAACCACCAGATGAAGTCTCTTAGGCTGGATGTCCTGGCCGATGCCAAAGTTCTTGCACTGCTTCTCAAAGAAGGTGGTGTTTACCACCTTCTTTGCCTCCTGCTTCTTGATGAGGCCACCTTCTTGCCCTTGACCTTCTTCCCTTTCAGCACTGTGACAGGCTGAATGAGAGAGAAAAGGAAGGGATTTTGGGTAATATGTACGCAGCAGTGGAGTTCACCTGCCTTTCATTGTCATCACTCTCCTTTCCTCCATGCAGGAAGATATCAATAGTTGCACCTTACATGGACATTTACAAACTTCTAAAACACCAGTTGTTGCTTACTAAAGTAGGATGTAGAACATTGTTTTTTGTGGACTGTGGTATGATAATTGACCTTAGTGTCCCTTGAAACTATAATTCTGAACTTCCAAGCTTATTCTCTCAAGGTGTTTGGGTAAGTCTAAGACATCGTCATAACATTGCCCTCTATATCCTTCACTACATTCTTGAATATAATTGCAGCAAAGGTAAATACTCATTTAGAAATATTTTTTGTCAAACTTATATATATTTGTGGATATACTCTAACTCTCCCTCTCACACCCATTTAGCATGCAGGTTTTTGAAATATACTTGATTTTTTCTTCATTTTGAAGTTCTGTAACTATAGTATTCCCCTCCTTTTATTTGGTAATTATCTTCATTAAGTGGCCCCAATGGACCTTTTGGAAAAATGCTGAATTGCAGGCCTAAACAACACCAGTTCAAATCCACCAGCTGCTCTGCAGGAGAAAAATAAGACTCTCTATTCTCTTAACAATATGCAGCCTTGGAACCTCTATATGAGTCAGAATTGACTTGATGACAATGTGTTGTGGGTTAATTGTCTTCTTCATTATAAATTTATCTCTCATTCTCTGTTTTCAGTCTTGTACATTTACATTGCTTTGTATGATAGACAAGCTTCTCTAGAGAAGAACAACCAGGACACTTATGATTTGATAGATAGATGGATAGATAGATAGATAGATAGATAGATAGATACAGCATGAAGGAATATAACATCTAATTAGTCCACACAGCAGTACAGAGGGTTCAGTTCAACTCACTTCTGTGGAACAGTTAATATACTACAAGTCCTTCAACTCACAAGGACTTCTGGGTCCAAGGTCAAGTAATCAGACAGCTGTGTCTTCCCTAGGTCAATGCAGGCAGTTTGGCTATAGGCAGCAAACAGCAGGTCAGGTCACCAACAGTCAGCAGCTCAGGAGCTTAGCAGAACAGACCCATATGGGATATTCAACTGAAGTAATGTAAGATGACAGGCTCCACCAGCCTCAAGCTCAAGCGGTGTATACACCAGCAGCCTGGCAAAGCAGGTCTCAAAGGAACCTCAAGCTCTAGCAACATGATCCACAGGTACTCTGTCCCACAGGTAGTGAAGCTCACAATTTGAGGCAGGGAACTAGTTAAAGCAGTGGCACGCTGGTCTAATCACCAAAGAGTAAGAGAGAGAGGGGCAGGCCTTGCCGAGTCATTTACTTCATTGCCCTCCAATCAAACTGGGACCTTATTAATCCTACATGCTCCTAGTGGCCAGGTTGGCACAATAAACCTACCTATCACACTTGGGATACTTTATATTTCTCTGAAAATGTCCTAATTTTGCCATCATACTTAAGGGACAGTTTTCCTGGGTGTATGTTTCTTGGTTGGTAAATTTTTCTTTAAAAATTTTATAAATGTCAACCAATTGCCTGTTTCCCTACATGGTTTCTGCTGAGAAACCAAAGTGCAGTCTTCTTGATTCTCAATTGTAGGTAACATTCTATTTTGCTGCTCTCAGGATTCTTTCCTTTTCTTTGGTTTTTGAATGTTTCATTATGAAATGCTTTAGTGATTTTTTTTGGGGGATCTACCCTGTTTGGGGTTTGTTAAGCTTCTTAAATGCATACCTTTTTATCTTTGGTGATGTTAGGGAAGCATTCTAGCAATATCTTTTTGAGAGTTATTTCTCTCTCTCTCACTCTTCCTTTTGCTCTCTCTGTTGTTCTCTTCTTGTTCTGGGATATCTTTCACACTTAAGCTATTCTTCTTGATGGTGATCCATGTAATTCTCAGATTAGATGTTCTGTAATTTTTTAATTATTTTTTTCTGATTTTTCTTTTAGCAGATTAATATTGATAGATTTCTCTTCAAGCTCACTATTTCACTGTTTTAGCTATTGGTTCACTATTGGTTTAATTCTACTCCTTTTCCCTCTCAATATATCATCTAATAATCTTAGTACTAGTTTTTATATTTCTATTTGCTGTTTTGTATATTTTCTAAATTTTCATTAATTTAACTAGTTTTGTGTTGTGTTTTTGTTTGCTGGTTTTTACACTTTGTATTGTTATTTGGGTGAAGCAGTTTGTGAGTTTTACATTAAACAGTTTATATGCATTTTGTTTCAACTCATCCATTTTAATCCCCTCAAGTATCATTGCATTTAATCCCCTCAAGTATCCCACTTCCTTCCAGTGTTTCCTGTTTCCAATACTTTTCCCCTAACCTTTTGCCTTAGGAAAATTGTGTATTCCTGTAACATAAGGATGAGTTCAGTTCCATGCTTGAAGGGTGACTAAGGGACATAACCTTGGAGATCACAACAGTCTCTATCCACCAAATAAGCCTGATATCTTTTATGATTTTGAGTCCTATTCCACATTTTTCTCCCACTCTACTCAGGATCTTCTAATGATCCTCTTCAGAGTAGTTGGTAGTAGTAGCCAGGCATCATCTAGTTCTTTTCTCATGGTTGCAGAGATTGATATTTCAATGGTTCAATATTCCATTCGACTAATTGTTACCATTTATCTTTAGATTTTTATAACTCTTCTTTTCACTGATCAGGGATAGAACAATATTTGCATCTTCAGATGGCTGCTTATGCGTTTCTTGGACCACAGTTGCTACTTGTAAACGTAAGATATAGATGATTGTCTTTGGAAAATATGTTATGCAGGTTGGATTCAATGTCTCCTGACCCTACGGTTCTATACTCACAGGCCCAGTGACTCATTTGTTTGGGTATTTGGTTATGTCTAAGAAGTTTTCATAACATCACCTTCTGTATGTGCCACCACATTTATGGATATATTTGCAGCAAAAATAAATAAAACCAAAAAAAACGTTTATCAAGCCAATTCCTGAACTTATAATAATCCTGTATGACAGAATATAACTACTCCTTTTTAGTTTTCGGAGGTTATAAATATTTTGACTGTTTTATTGCATATAATTTATATCCCATACAAACCATTGGCTTAAATATATTTAAAGGAGTTGTGCAATCATGAACGCAACCAATGTTAGAACATTTCTTAATTCCTGCACCCATTATTATTAGCTCCCCAGTACCCCCGAACCTTCTGTATCATAACCCTGTCTAGTGACTGTCTTTAAAGATTTACCTATCCTGGATTTCATATAAAGAAAATCATACAAAAACCCAACAACAGCAACAAAATTAAAGGTAGAATAACCACAATCCAAGGGTAAGCAGAAGATAATAGAATGCAGAGCAAATTAAAATGGGTCAAAAAGAAAAACAATTGATATGATGTTAAATTGAAGCCAAAATATACCTGCATAATTCATTTTAAATGCACTTTTTCTGAAAGCAAGACTATTCACATCCCTAATCAATGGTCAGAGGAGATTCACAGGAGGCTAAGGCCATGTACAGTCTTTAAAAATGGATTTTGGAATTTCGCTGTCATCTATAGCCTATGTAAATCAAGTGTTCAAGATTAAGTTCTAATAAAATTCCCTCCTTTGATCTTGGAGTATATTATTTACAATCCTTGGAACACAAAGGGTGGTATGCTCCTGTATGGATTTAGCAGATAGTTGACTTAGATGACTGATTGTTTTAAGACAAGCCTTTAAACCTAGACACTATTCTTCTGATAGCTGGTCACATTGTAAGAATGAATGGTTCTTGTAATAGGTCTTATGATTAAGTATGAACGCAAAATCAATTTGTATAATAGAGGACATTATAAATTATACCCCTGGGGCATAAGTTAATTCTACTGATAGTGTCACTAATTTAGGCAATGGTAAAGAATTTAAAACACTGGTGTAAAAAAGGAAATTATACAAGTAAGTATAGACCAGTTTTTCAGGTTGCAATACATGAATTTTGACTTGTACAGATTAAATTCTTAAGTGACAGGACACAGTTTACAACAACAGTGGGAGGTAGTGATAAAGCAAAACTTTCAATAACGCTCATTTGTAAGGGCAGATCCTTGCCTACTGGATTAATGTATGTCTTAAGAAAACAAAGAGACCATTAAAATAGTAAATATATGGTAATCCTAGGCAACCATTTATTGGACACCTTCAAAGCAAGAGATCGGAACCAAAATCTAATGACCACCAATTCCATAACATTTGAATAGCAGTTATCTGCTTCTTCTCACACTAGAGCATTTCAGCCTTAAGTCCAAGGGAGTATTTTGGTTCTATAGATCAGCTATTGGTACGTTTGAAGTAAAACCCAATTCACTTAGTGGGATTTCCACATCGAATTGTTCTAAAGTGGCCTATGAAGCATGTTGTGTACCTTAAAAGGAAAGAGTCTGTAAAGTCCTGGTAGTCTATAGCACATGGCCTGAGTCACCAAGGGTTGGATAGAAACTAGGTCAAAAGTGTCCAATTAGGAACATAGTACTGGGTGTTTTCTCCCTTTGTGTTTTATATAAGAATTTTTCTTTTTTTTTTTTTAATCCTGATTGGAAACTGTTCCTTCCAGTTTACCCACACAGACTAGTGTAATCATATGTCAGTATTTTTCTACATTTTCTTTAATTCTTACAAACCTCTTGGTGCTTTCTCCTGCTTCCATCATTTTGTTTCTCAGAATACCCCCTTATTTGTTTTTTCATCAAGACCATATTTACCAACTACTGCTCTTTCCTTTTTGTTTCCAAGTTTTGCAATCAAATCAATAATTATCAATGCATCTTGACTGTATGTTTGATTAATTTCAGATTGATAGAATTCCCTAATTTCATCACTAGCTTTCATGGTTGGTACATAAATTTGAATGGTAGTTGTATTGATTGGATTTCTTTGAATGAGGACAGATAAAATTCTATCACAAACAGCATTGTAATTCAAGTTATAACTTAAAATGTCCTTATTGCTCATGAATGCAACACCATTCTTCTTCATTGTGGCATTCTGAACATAGTAAACCATATGATTTTCTGATTCAAAAATGCCAATACCAGTACATTTCAGCTCATTGGTGGCTAGGATATTGGTCTTTATGCATTTGCACTTTTGAAGACTTCCAATTTTCCTAGATTCGTACTTCATGTATTCCAAATTCTGATTATTAATTGATGTTTTCAGCTGTTCCTTCTCATTTTGAGTTGTGTTCTATCAGCAAAGATCGCAAAGGCTTTATTCCCACAGGCTTTACTTCATTCACATTACCATGGTCAAATCTACTTTGAGAAGGCAGCTTTTCCTCAGGCATATTTTGAGTGCATTCCTACCCAAGGTACCCATCCCCTGTCACTATCTCTGACAATGTTGTGCTTCCAGTATATGAAGTTATTTCTGGTCTATTCATAAGTTTCAGGGGCTACTTCCTCAAAAGTGGACAGCTGAGTCATTCTTCATAGTCTGTTCCTAGTCTGGAAGCTCAACTAAAACCTGTTCACTTTGGGTGATGCTGTTGGCATTTGAAATATCAATGAAATTACTTCCAGCATTGCAACAACTCACAAGCCACTAAAGTAACTGTTCAGAAAAGGGGTGGATTTAATTGTCTATTGCTAGGAAATTTGGAAGTGAGTTACTCGGGTAATTGACTGGAAGATATCCATATTTGTACCAATTGCAAAGATAAGTGGCCATTCTGAATTCTTAAATTATAGAACAATATCATTAACATCAAATGCAAGTAAAATTTTGCTTAATATCAGACAATAATGGTTGCAGCAATATATTGACAGGTAGCTGCCAGAGATTCAGGCCAGATTCAGAAGAGGACAAGAAATAAAGGATATTGCTGATGTCAGATGGGTCTTGCTTGAAAACAGAATACCAGAAAGATGTTTACTTGTGTTTTATTACTATGCTAAGGCATTCAACTCTGTGGATCATAACAAACTGTGGCTAGCCTTGAGAAGAAAGAGAATTACAGAACACTCATTGGACTCATGTGAAAGTTGCACATGGGTCAAGATGCAGTTATGTGAACAGAAGAAGGCCATACTGCATGGTTTAAAATCAGGGAAGCTGTGCATTATTGTTGTATTCTCTCACCATATTTGTTCAATCTGTATGTAGACTATACAATCATAGAAGCTGGATTCTATGAAGAATGCTGCATCAGTATTGGAGGAAGGCTTACCAACAACTTGTGATATGCAAATGACACAATCTTGTTTGCTAAAAAATGAGGAGGAACTAAAGTACTTGTTGATGAAGATCAAGGATTGTAGCCTTCCATATGATTACAACTTAATGTCAAGAAGAACAAAATCCTCACAAGTGGGTGCTCCCTTCGGCAGCACATATACTAAAATTGGAACAATATAGAGAAGATTAGCATGGCCCCTACACAAGGATGACACACAAATTCGTGAAGCATTCTGCATTTTTAATTCCTCAAGCTGATACAAGCTATCTATGAAAAGCCAACAGCCAACATCATAGTTAATGGAGAAAAGACACAAACAATCCCATTGAAAAGGGGTACAAGAGAAGGATGCCTCTTTTTCCCACTGATATTCAATATCATACTGGGGGTTCTAGGTAACAATATAAGACAGCAGAAGGACATCAAAGGGATACAAATTGGAGAGGAGGAGGTGAAACTATTACTATTTGCAGACTACATGATCCTGTATATTGAAAATCCCAAAGCTACACAACAGGAGTACTCACAGCGATAGAAGAATATGGAAGAGTGGCAGGATACAAGATCAACAAACAGAAGTCGGACAGGTTTGCTGTACTCATCTGACAGGACCATGAAAGAGGAAATCAAGAAGGAAGTACCCTTCACAGTAGCTAAGAACAAACTGAAATACCTAGGAATATATTTAACAACAACAACAACAAAAACAACTAAAGAACTATACAAGGAAAACTACAAGACCCTACTACAGGAAATCAAAAGCAACCTCCACAAATGAAAGAACACCCAATGCTCGTGGATTGGAAGGCTTAACATAGTAAAGATAACAATCTTACCCAAAGCACTTTTCAAGTTCAGTGCTATTTCGACTCAAATACCAACAAACGTCTTCAAAGAATTGGAAAAACTGATCACCAATTTCTTATGGAGAAGGAAGAAACCCAGAATTAGCAGAGAACTCCTCAAGAAGAAGGACAAAGTTAGAGGACTCACCTTACCCGATTTTAATGCCTATTACACAGCTACAGTGGTCAAAACACTGAGGTACTGGCACAATGACAGATCCTCAGACCAGTGGGACAGAATAGAAAGCCCAGGAATAAAACCATCAGCATAAAGACAACTGATCTTTAACAAGGGTCCCAAAACCATCAAATGGGAAGCAGATGCCCTTTTAAACAAGTGGTGTTGGAAACCATGGATATCCACATGTAGAAAAATGAACAAGATGTTTACCTCACCCCATGCACAAGAATAAACTCAAGGTGGATCACAGACCTAGAAGTTAAACCCCAAACCATCAGGAACATAAAGGAGGGAATCAGGACAAACTTAAGAACATTGGCTCAGGGAATACATAGACTCACTACAATAAGGAAGGGTACACACACCGGTGAACTGGAAATCCACAAATGGGATTAATAAGAATAAAACACCTGTGCACCTCGAAAGACTTCACCAAGAGGGTGACAAGACAATCCACAGACTGGGAGAGGATTTTTAGTAATGACACATCGGACAAAGGGCTCATTACTAAAATCTATAACACCTTCATGGCCTGGAAAAAGAGGAAATCAGTTAACCCCCTAAGGAAGTGGGCAAAATAACTGAAAATAACTTTCACTAGGGAGGAGACTCATATGGCCAACAAGCATATGAGAAAGTGTCCCGGTCATTAGCCATAAGAGAAATGCAAATCAAAACAACCATGAGATACCACCTAACACTCCAGAGGCTAGCCCAAATCAGTAAATCAGAGAACAACAAGTGTTGGAGGGTTTGTGGTGAAATAGAAACCCTCCTCCACTGCTGGTGGTCATGTAGATTTGTACAGCCACGGTGGAAAGCAATCTGGAGATACTTAAAGAAAATGGAAAAGGATCTATCTTATGACCCAGTCATCCCTCCACTGGGCATATACCCAGAGGTGGTAACAAATAAAACATGACCTGTCATTTTTGCTCCAATGTTTATTGCAGCACAAATCACAATTGCAAAGGCTTGAAAACAGCCTAAGTTTTCATTGATAGACAAGTGGATTAGTAAACTCTGGCACATACACACAATGGAGTACTATGCAGCACTGAAAAGCATGAACGATCACATGTTATACGTCGTTTCATGGGAAGAGTTGGAAGGAATCGTGCTAAGCAAGGTAAGCCAATCTCAAAAGGACAGGTATAACATGAGTCCCCTGAGGTAAGTACAATCAGCACGGCAGGAACAGAAGAATAGACACTTATCTCGCAATAAATGGGTGGAAGCATAGGTAGTTGGGGAGAGGGCAGAACACACCCAGGGATCTACATGTGAGTCCAACATAAAGAAGGAGAAAGGGGGAAGGAGGAGGAGACCCGGGTTGGGGAGAAACTGAGATGCTGACATGGGGAAAACAGGGCACTAATCCACCCAGGGGAGTATTGGTTGTGTCCCCACAGAATTGGAATGTGCATACAGACCCCACTATGATGTGCCAAACCAGGAAGGCAACATAACATGCAGAGGAATCCATAAAAAGACTGGACTATATGACCGGCCCCAACAGGAATCAGCCTGACACCACCATGGAAGGGTGTGCCCTAGGGAATGACAATAGACCTTCTGGTGAGGGAAAATAACTGACCTACCATACCCAGACAGAAGCAGAAGCAAATGAAGAGGGAGGAAGCGAGTGGAGCACACCCAGGCCCACCAAGCCCTGAGGACAATAGCCCCACTCAAAGCAGCCAATGCACAGAGAGGACCATATGGCCGGCCCCAGTATGAGATGCGACATCCTGCACTGACCCATACCCCTACATGGGACAACACTGGAGACACAGTGTGGGATTTTTGCCCGACCTGACCCCACCACACCGAGGCAATACACTAAGGACGTGCAATAGAACAGCAAGTGGAGCAGAACCAGGAAGCCCCGTGGCAGTATCAAAAATAGACTTTGGGGTCAGGGCGTTGCACCACATCAGACTCAACTGGAAAACACTTCTAAAGGTCAACAAGCAGACCTTGAACTATGTATAGGCTTTTCTTTCTTTCTCCCCACTCTTCTTTTAGATTTTGTATGTCCTTGGCTTTTTGTTGTTGTTGTTGTTGCTGCTGCTGCTGCTGCTGCTGCTGCTGTCTTCACTTGGTTTTTCTGTGTCACTTTGGCGCTGTCGAGTTTTTATGTGCATATTGTTATCTCTGCAGGTCAATCTAGATAAGATAGGTTGGATAGACAATGTGGAGTATAAAACAACTGGATTGATGGTTCCAGGGGGACATGGGAGAGGTGGAGGTGGGGGAAGGGAAGTGGTGTTAACCAACCCAGGGACAAGGGAACAATGAGTGATTCATAACCAGTGGCAAGGAGGGGGTGGGAGGTCTGTTAGGGAGTGATCCATGGCAATGTAACTGAGAGGAATTACTGAAACCCAAATGAAGGCTCAGCATGATAGTTGGACAAGAGGAAAACAAAAGCAAAGAGAGGAAATAACTAGGAGGCAAAGGGCATACATAGAGGTCTAAATAAAGGCATGTACATATGTAAATACATTTATATATGATAATGAAGAAATATATCTATGTGCATATATTTAAAGGTTTAGTAGTAAGTTAGCAGATGGACATTGGACCTCCACTGAAGTACTCCCTCAATACAAGAATACTTTACTCGCCTAAATGGACGTTCCATGATATCCACCTTCCTGACATGATCACTGAAGACAAATGGGTGCATAAGCAAATGTGGTGAAGAGTGCTGATGGTGCCCAGTCAAAAGATATAGCGTCTGGGGTCTTAAAGGCTTGAAGGTAAACAAGC
>NW_022111323.1:3749215-3750221 GCF_000313985.2 Echinops telfairi | reverse complement strand
GGAGGGTGGAGGGAAGGTGGGGTAGAAAGGGGGAACCGATTACAAGGATCTACATATAACTTCCTCCCTGGGGGATGGACAACAGTAAAGTGGTTGGAGGGAAACGTCGGGCAGTGTAAGATATGATAAAATAATAATTTATAAATTATCAATGCTTCATGAGAGAGAGGGGAGTGGGGAGGGAGGGGAAATGAGGAGCTGATTCTAAGAGCCCAAGAGGAAAGCAAATGTTTTGAGAATTATGGGGCCTACGAATGTACAAATATTCTTGACAAAATTGATGTATATATAGATTGTGATGAGTTGTATGAGTCCCCAATAAAATGCTTTAAGTTAAAAAAAATAAATAAAGAGGTGAAGGAAAAAAAGTCCTCACAAGTGGACCAATAGGTAATATCATGATAATGAAATAGTGATATCAGGGAGAAAAGATTGAAATTTCATCTTGCTTGGATCCACAGTCAATGCTCATGGGAACAACAGTCAAGAGATCAAATGATGAATACATTGGGTAAATTAGCTGCACAACTCTTCTTTAGCATGTTCAAAAATAGGGTTGTTACTTTGCAGACTTAGGTGCACCTGACCCAACCCATGTTTTCAATTCCTTCGATTGCATATGAAAATTGCATATTTAATAAAGAAGACTGAAGAAGAATTGATGCATTTGAAGTATGGTACTGGCAAAGAATATTGAAATCATGGACTGTCAAAACAAACAAACAAATCTGTCTTGGAAGAAGTATGGCCAGAATGGTGCTTGGGGGCTAGGATGATGAGACTTTGTCACATGTACTTTGGGTATATTTTCAGGAGAAACCAGTCTGTGGAGAAGGACATCACTCTTGTCCTTCTCACTTTGAACTGGATTATCCAATAATATAACAGACAAATTAGCACATCATGACTACGTGAGATTCAGAATAGGTCTGCAAGGATGGTTCAACATCAAAAGAACTGATTAATATAATGTAAGATCAATTATTAAAAGTGTGGGAATTGCACC
>NW_022111323.1:3745936-3747376 GCF_000313985.2 Echinops telfairi | reverse complement strand
GAAAAAATGAGGAGCTGATGCCAGGAGCTTAGGTGGAGAGCAAATGTTTTGATAATGATGAGGGCAATGAATGTACAAATGAGCTTTACACAATTGATGTATGTATGGATTGTGATAAGAGTTGTATGAGCCCCTAATAAAATGATTTTTAAAAAATCCACTCTGCCACTCTCCTCTTCATTAGTGTTTTTGATCTATTTCTTTCATTATAATTAGCAATAGGTATAAATCTACTGCAGTCATTTTATAATGCTTTTGTGTGTTATAAATGATTTTTGTTCTTCTTAACTTTGTGCTGAATTATTTGGGGGTATGGATTTCCTTTTCCTCTCATTTATTACTGTGTTTTTATAATTACAGTCTCATTTTTTTCTCTGTGGTTTGGAGAATAGATTTCAATTTTCTTTTTGGTTACCATGCAGTTTATATTTAACATCTTACTTTTAAGACAGTCTGTTACATCTTGAAATATCCTTAATTTCTGCATCATATGTAGGTTCTCTAACTAGATCAATTATTCCCTGTTCTGTTTTTAAGTTGTCATCAATTATAAGTTTGTATAATAGATCCCCTGGAATAATTTTTTAAACTTTATTTTACTATTGTGATCTCTTCACATGATTTTATTTCAGAATGATGCTGTCGTTTTGGGGTATTTTGGTTTTTTTAGTTTGTTAGTAGTTGTTTTTCTATTTGAAGGACTTCTTTCAACATACCCTGAAAAGCTAGGTTGGTGGTTACAAATGTATATCATTTCTGATTATCTGTGAATATCCTAGTTTCATACTCATTTTTTCAGCGATAATTTGGCAAGTTATATAATTATTGGTTTACTGTGTTATCGTTCAGGGCTATGTGTATATTATCCTATTGTCTTCTTTCCTGCACAGTTTTTTTTAACTTTTCTGTGAATTAGGTGGTTTACAGATATCATTTTTATATCCAACAATTTACCAAACTTTCCTTTTTATGGTCCATCTCCCTATTGTCAGATATTATCTTCCTCTTTGTATATGTTAATATCTATCTACCTTCCAGCCAATTGCTTCACCTTCTTTTCCTTTACCATCAAAACCTGGGTTTTTTTTTGTTATGAAAACCTATCCTTGATTTTTTTTTTAAATAGCAATATTTTCATACAATATTTCTTCTTCTGTGATTGACTAAATTTATTCAGCATAATGTCCTTCAGGCTTATCCATTTCACATTCATCATTATTCTTTAATGATGCATAACTGTCCATTTTGTGTATACACTAAAGTTTATTTATCCATTCTTCTACTTATGGATATTTAAGCTGTTCCTGTGTTCTTGATATTATGAAGAATGCTGTGATGAATATCAGTGTGCATGTTATCTGATCATACTATATTTTATTTAAGGTATCTTTTGGTGTGAAGTCTTTTGATGCACTTAAGTGTCTTATTTTTAAGAGGTCC
>NW_022111323.1:3743061-3744914 GCF_000313985.2 Echinops telfairi | reverse complement strand
TCTACTTCTCATTCTAGGACATTTCAGCCATAGGCCCATGAAAATCTTTGAGTTTCATTAATATGCTACTGGTATGTTTAAGGAAAAGTCCAGTTTCCTTAGTGGGACTTTCTAATTTGATTCATCTGATGTGGTCTGTGAAGGATGTTGTGTACCTCGAAAGGACTGACTAAAGTCCTGGTTGTCTATAGTACACAGCCAGGGTCATCATGGAATGAATAAAAACTGGGTCAAAAGTGCCCAATTAGATATTTCATACTGACCATATTCTCCCCTTGGTGGTCTATGTATTTAATGTTGAGGATTTTTCCAAATGGTAGGCCGATTTCTTGGCCTATCAAAGTATAATTATCTGCTCCTAGACTGATATTCCCTCCACCCTACCACTTCTTGACTTGGAATTGCAGTAAGATTCACTAATCATTCTTGTAGGACTGTCTGTTAATTTGGCATTGTTTTTGTTGCTGTTGTTATGTGTTTTCAGGTCAGTTCCTATTCATCTCAACTCTTTGTATAACAGATTGAAACACTTCCCAATCCTGCACCATTCTCCAAAATGTTCTTATGTTTGAGCCCCTTGTTGCAGCTGTTATATCAATCTATCTTGTTGGTGGCCTCCCTCATCCATGCTGCCCTCCTCCACTTTACCAAACATGATGTTCTTCTCCAAGGACTGGGCTCTCAAGATAGCATGTTCAAAGTATGTGAGACAAGATCTCACCATCCTTGCCTCTAAGGGGCATTCTGGCTGTATTTCTTTAAGACAGATCTAGTTGTTCTTTTGGCAGTCCATGATACTTTCCGTATTCTTCACCAACACCATAGTTCAAATGCATCGATTTTTCTTCAGTCTTCTTTATTCAGTGTCCACCTTTACATAACCTAGTAATCAGAGTAACATCCTTGCTTTCCAACTCTTTAAAGAGGTCTTGTGCAGTATCACTTCAGTCTGAAATTGATAAAATATGCAACAGGATGCATTGATAATTAATGGCGATTGGAATGCAAAAGTTGGAAACAAAAAAGAAGAAACAGTAGTCAGAAAATATGGTGTTGGTAATAGAAACAAAGGTGGAGTTTACATGGTAGAATTTGACAAGACCAATGACTTGTTCATAACAAATATCTTTTTCCAGCAACACAAAAAGCACATGGATTTCTCCAGAATCTGGAGTCCAAATGGAGTTACACAGTAATAAAATTGACTATGATATGTAGAAGTTCAATATCAGCAGATGAAACAAAGCTAGGGGTCAACTGTGAAACAGACCTTCAATTGCTCATATGTAAGTTCAGGATAAAGGTGAAGAAAATTAAATAAGTTCATTCAAGCAAAAATATGACCCTGAGTATATCCCACCCAAATTTTAAGAACATCTCAAGAACAGATTTGATGTATTAAACACTAATGACAGAAGACTTGGCTATGGGATGACATCAAGAATATCATACATGAATAAAGCAAGTTTTTTTAAAAGACAGCAAAGAAAGAAAATATCAAAGTGGATGTCAAAAGAGACTGAAACTTGCTCTTAAACACAGAATAGCTAAGGTTAGTGGAAGAAATGAAGTCAAGGAGCTTAGCAGAACATTTCAAAGGCAGCTTGAGAAGACAGACTAAAATAATGAAATATGCAAAGGCCTAGATTTAAAAAACCAAAAGGGAAGAACACACTCAGCATATTTTAAACTGAAAAAAATAAGTATTCAATGAAGAAAATGTTAATTTGGGATGACTATAAAATAATGTTATATGTCAGGAACTGATTGGGCTTTCTTCTCTCTTCACATAATGGGACATTGACCCTCTTCTGTCAAAATTGCTTTCAAGATTTATGGGTGCGATATATGAG
>NW_022111323.1:3740215-3741630 GCF_000313985.2 Echinops telfairi | reverse complement strand
CTCCTCCCCCTCTCCCATGTCCCCCCGGAACTGTCAGTCCCGTTGTTTTCTCCTCCAGATTGTTCATCCAGGCTGTCCTATCCAGACAGGCCTGCGCGTGTTTATTTTTATACTAGTGGTTTAACACAATAATTATCCTTTGTGATTAACTGACTAATTTCACTCAGCATAATGGATTCCAGGCCCATCTATATGGAGGTGTTTCATGATTGTTTTACCGGATGCACAGTATTCCACTGTGTGTATGTACCAGGGTTTCTTTATCCATTCTGCTATTGATGGGTATTTGGGGTCTTTCTAGCTTCTTGCTATTGTGAACTGTGCTGCAGTGAACATGAGAGAGCATACATCTGCTTGTGTTCTGTCTCTTACTTTTTTTGGTATATATGGCCAGTGGAGTTATTGCTAAGTTGTATGGGTCTTCTATTCTCAGTTGTTTTAGGTAGCTTCATATTGATTTCCACATGGTTGTACATGTTTACAAGCCCACCAGCAGTATATAAGTGTTCAAATCCATCCCTACTTTCTGTGTTTTTTAATTGGGCTATCATTGTGGGTATTACGTTGTAGTGGTTTTGATTTGCATCTCCCAGATGGCTAGTGATTGTAAGCATTTTGGGGTGTGGATTTTAACCATTTGAGTGTTCTGTTTAATGAACTGTCTGCACATGTCTTTTGCCCACATTTTAATTACCATATATACTCTTGTATGAGCCAAGTTTTTTCAGTACATTTTTATGCAGTTTTGTGGTAAAATTAGGTGACTCGGCTGATATTCGGGTCAGCTTGTACTCGAGTATATACATTTCACTCTCTTGATGAAGTCATTTCACTCTCTTGATGAAGTCCTATGAAATGCATAAGTGTTTTAATTTTACTAGGTTCCAGCCATCTGCTTTGTTTTCTGCTATGTGTGAGTCCTTTATCATAATTGGGAGATTGTGTATGCCCTGAAATAGGGCCCCTAAGTTTGTCCAATTTTCACACTGATAATCTTTATAGGTCTGGGGTTTATATTTAGATTTCTAATTCATGTTGATATCATTCTTGGGCATGGAGAGAGGTATGGATCCTGTTCCATTCTGATGAATATGGAGATTAAACTTTTCCAACACCATTTTTTGAAGAGGCTGCTCCTATCCTATTTGATGTTTTTTGGTACTTTGTTGAAAATCAGTTACCTGTGGGTAGATGCATTTAAGTCTGGTTTTTCTAATCTGTTGTATTATATCTGTACTAGGCTGTTTGGATTACTGTGACCATATAGTAGGTTTTGAAGTCAGGTAGTGTGAGGACTCCAACCTGGTTCTTCTTCTTCT
This sequence comes from Echinops telfairi, assembly GCF_000313985.2. Classification (NCBI taxonomy): domain Eukaryota; kingdom Metazoa; phylum Chordata; class Mammalia; order Afrosoricida; family Tenrecidae; genus Echinops; species Echinops telfairi. The sequence goes on along the minus strand of NW_022111323.1, from coordinate 3,740,311 downwards.
TTTTTTTTCAATCGTTTTATTAGGGGCTCATAGGACTCTTATCACAGTCCATGCATATATCAATTGTATAAAGCACATTTGTACATTCATTGCCCT
>NW_022111323.1:3689048-3740000 GCF_000313985.2 Echinops telfairi | reverse complement strand
TTTCCAGTTCCTATCTGTACCAGTGTACATCCTCTGGTCGAGCCAGGCTTGCAAGGTAGAATTCGGATTCTGGTAGTGGGGAGGGAGGGGAGGAAGCATTTAGGAACTAGAGGAAAGTTGTATTTTTCATCGTTGCTATCGCACCCTGTCTGGCTCGTCTGCTCCCAGAGACCCCTCTTCAAGGGGATCTCCAGTGGCCTACAAATGGGTTTTGGGTCTCCACTCTGCACTCCCCCCATCCTTCACTATGGTAAGATTTTTCTTCTTTTTAATGAGTTCTTTGCTTATCCTAGGTCTCTTCCCTCTCCTTATGAAATTGGTAATTTATGTTTCCATTTCTTTAAAGAATGAAATTGGTATATCATTGGAAGTGTAGTGCTTTTGGATTGCTTTAGGCAATATCTGTATTTAAATAATATTAAATCTTCTATCCATAAACACGGATGTGTTTCCTTTTATGCAGGTCTTTATTGGTTTCTTGTAATAGTGTTCTATAGGGTTTTTTGTACAGATCTTTAGTTAGGTTTAATTCTAAGAATTTCATCTTCCATTTGGCTATTGTAAATGGCATCATTTTCTTGTTTTTGTCAGAGCTCTCTTTGATGATATACTGGAATCCAATAGATTTCTGCTTGTTAATCTTGTATCCTGCTACTATGCCTATTCTCTAAATTGTTTGTAACAATCTTATAGTGGAATCTTTGGAATTATCTGTGTATAGAATCATGTCATTTACAAATGGCACGAATTTTACATTTTCTTTGCAGAATTGTATTCCCCTGATTTTGTTTTGTTGTCTACTGATTCTGGCTACAATTTCCAGCACCATATTTAATAAGAGTGGTGATAAGGAGCATCCTTGTGTATTTCCTGTTTTAAGGGAAAATATTTTCAGTTTTTCTCCATTGAGCCTAAAGTTGGTAATTGGATTTTTTTTGCATGGCCTCTATTATGTTAGGGGTTTCCCTCCCATGTCTATTTTATTGAGTGATTTTCTTAGAAATTAATGTTGATATTGTCAAATGTCTTTTCTGCTACTATTGATATAATCATGTAATTCTTGTTATTTGCTTTGTTTATGAGGTGCATTACATTAATTGTTTTTGTAATGTTAACCTAATTTTGCGTCCTTACTATGAATCCTGTTTGATCATGGCAAATTATTATTATTTTAAATAGTTTTAATGGCATCTTCACATATTGGCCGATGATCACATGTGGGGCTAATTGAAAGGCGGAGGGATAAATGGGTGGTGAGCCTCGCCTTTCTAGTTCTCGGGTCTCTTGCTTTGTGATGGTCGCACCAGGGTGCAGCTGCCTTAGCAGTTCCCTGCTTCAGCTTGCAAGATTGACTTCCTACAAGACATCCCCAAGGAGAAGCCACATGGACCTATCACGATGCAGCCCTGGGTGCTGGAGCAGCAGTGCGGAGACCCCTGCTAGTGCTGAGATGCTTATTCATTCACTGACTCAGCTTTCCTCCTGCAGTCGGCATCATTGCCTCTGTTTTGTGAGGTGGAGGACTTTGTGGACTGGTGTTGGGTTAATGGGTTAATGTTGGACTTGTAGGCTTGGGCAGCTTTGGGTTGGGATGTTTTCGTGATGCACACTTTCTTTACATAAAACTGTCTTATACATGCGTTGCTGTGGATTTGTTTCTCTAAAGTACCTAGACCAATACATATATCATCCAAATTAGTATTTCAATCATATTTAAAAAGATGTGTTCAGTCATCACCGCAATCAATTCCGAACATTTTCTTCTCGTATTCATTTTTGTTAGCTTCTCATTTCCCCCATTCCTCCCCTACCATGCTCCTAGGCAATTATAAATCCAGTTACTGTCTCTATAGAATTGCCTATGCTGGATTTCCCATACATAAAATCATATACAACACAAACAGGAAGCAAGAAAACAAACAAACAAACAAGATCCCAACAACAATGACTAGACAACCGCAAAAATATTAAAAATGTAAACAACTTTGAAACAGGAAAAAAGGGAGGTCAAATGATAAGGTATTACACTTTAACTTAACTATACCTGCCATAATAGACTTTACATGTTCTCTATCTGATAGCAAGGCTACTCACATCCCTGGACTATCATCAAAAGGAATTCACTGGAGGCTTAATCCATGTGAGGACCCTGCAAATGGATTTTGGTATTCCACTGTCATGCATATCCTTCTGCAACTCAGGTGTTCACTATTTAAACTCTGATAGTATTCTCACCTTCAGATTTGTGTTTTATTATTTACAATCTTTGGATCACACAAGCTTGTGTGCTTCTTCAATGTGGACTTAGTTGCTGCTTCACTTAGATGACTACTTGTTTAAAGACCAGTCTTTAAGACCCTGGACACTAGTCTTTCTTGTAGCCAGGTTCCATCTGCTGAATTTTTAAAAATTATGTTGTTGGATTCTATTGACCAGAATTTTGTTGAGAATTTTTGTATCTATGTTCATGAGATATATTGGTCTGCAGGGTGAGGTCTTTTTGCTGGTTTTGGTATCAGGATTGTGTTCACTTCATAGAAGTTTGGAGGTTTGTTGTCCTTTTCTATATTCTGGAACAGTTTGTGTAGTATTAACAGGTCTTTACTGAATAATTGGTAGAATTCCCCTGGGAAGCCATCTAATCCTGGATTTTCTTGGTTGGACGTTTCTTGATGACAATTTCTATTGCTAATTTTTCTATAAGTCTGTTGACGTTTTTAATATCGATGTGCATTAATTTCGGTAGATGGTGTATTTCTAGATATTTGTTCATTTCTTCTAGGTTATCAAACATGTTGGAGTGTAGTCTTTCATAGTAGTTTTTTTTTTATTTCATCTGGGATTTGTTGTAATGTTGCCCTTTACATCTCTAATTCTATTTGCATCTTTTTCCCCTTTATAAAGTTTTCCAGAGATCTGTCAATTTTGTTAACATATGCAAAGAACCAATTTCTTGTTTTAGTGATATTTTCCATTGTTTTTTGTTTTGCAGTTTACTAATTTCTGCTTTGATATTTGTGATTTATTTTCTTCTGTTGTTGGATAGAATTTCTTTTCTTTTGATTGATATAAATTGATCTCTGATAACTGCTTTTGCTGCACCCCAGAAGTTTGGGTATGTTGTATTGTCGTTCCCATTTGTTTCCAGGAAGTTCTTAATTTCATTCCTTATTTAATTTATTGCCCACTCATTTTTAAGTAGTATGTTGTTCAGCAGTCTTCATATGTTTGTCTTTCTATTCCTGTTCTGTCTATTGTTAATTTCTTTCCTGCTGTTTTGTCTTTCCTTAAAATTGGCCTTTTGAAGTCTCCTATTATTATTGTCAAGGTATATATTTCTCTCTTCCATTCTGGAGGATTTGATTAATGTATTTTGAAGTTCTTTCATAGGGGGCATATATGCTTTTGGTTATGTTTTCTTGATCCATTGTTACATTAATTCTTATGTAGTGCCCATTCTTGTCTCTCATTTTATTATCTCCCCCCGTCTAATTTTTGAGAGATAAATATTGCCACACCTGTTTTCTTTATTGCCATTTTCTTGGTATGCTTTTTTCCAGCCTTTGATTATCAGTCTGCTTTTGTCTTTATGTATGAGGTGTATTTCTTGTAAGCAACATATTAATGGGTCTTGTTTCCTTTTTCAGGGCTACTCCCTGTCTCTTGATTTGTATATTCAATCTATTAATTTTCAGTGTGATTATTGATATGTATTTGTTTGTTGCTGTCATTTTCATTTGTGGTGTGTGTGGGTGTGTGTTGTGGTTGTAATTAGTTTCGTTATTCTTCCCATATCTCTGTGCTTTGGATAATGCTTGGAAAGTGTTGTTTTTTTCTGAGGAATTATCTTGTATGTTGGTCCCAGGTTTGTCTGTTGCTGTTGTTGATTTTCGGGGTCACAGTACTCCAGTTAGTATTTATTTATAGTGATGTTTGTGTTTACAAATTATTTTAATTTCTCCTTATCTGGGAATATATTTATTTTTATTCATAGTTGAGTGATAATTTTGCTGACAGAATTTGTTTTTTGTCTGTTTTTGTTTTTTACTTTAAGTTTGTATATATGTGACTCCATTGTCTGCTTCCCTGTGTGGTTTATGCAGAAAAATCTGTGCTTATTTTATTTGCTGCCTCTTTGTATGTTACTATCCATTTTTCTGTGGTTGCTTTCAGAATTCTTACTTTGTCTTGGGTGTTATACAATTTGACTGCAATATGTCACACTGTTTTTCTTTAGGGATCCATCTTCACTGGGTTCCTCTTAGCCTCCTAGATAGGTATCTTTTCTTCTTTTATGCAGTTAGGAAAATTTTCTTCCTAGAATTTTGAACAATTCCCTCTGTGGGTTTTGTTTGTTTGTTTCTTCTTCTTCTGGAATCCCTATGAGTCATAGGTTGAGTCCCATATAGTTCTTAGGCTTTCCCCAGTCCTCTTTTAATTTTTGTTGCTTGTCTTTCTCTTATTTTGGAGTCAAAAGATTTTGTCTTTGTGCTCACTAATTCAGGTTTCTACGTCTTTAATTCTGTTTCTCTGTTTTTTATATACTGTTTCATAATTATGTTATTTTAGTGTTCAACTTCTGAGTTTCTGTTGGAGTTCTTGTAAAGCTTCTGCTGATGTCTCTATCATTTGTATTCTTTACTTTTTTTCTCTTAGACTCTTTATTCATCTGTTGAACATGCACAATGATCACTTTTCTGATTTTTTTTTGTAATTCCATAGCCTGTTCAATTTCTGCCCTTTCCTTTAGATCTAGATGCTGTGCACCTTTTATTGGATTTCCCAGAGAGGAGAGGGTGAGGCATGAGTGGTCCTAACAGACAGGCTATTGCTCTAAATGGGCTGGGGAGCTCAAAATGATGTCCTGGCTGTGAGATGAGGGTTTTGCTAACTTAAGTACTGTAGAAGTGGTAGAAAGAAATACTTTGTTAAAAGTAATGGGGGGGGAAAATGATAAAACTGATTGTAAAGGAATTGAAAAAATTGTACAAGATTTTGTTTTACAGAATGATGAGAACAAAAAGACTGGGACCCTAAATTCTGCCCTAGGAGAGTTCTTGAAGAGGTAGGACAGAGATAAATTGGGTTTCTGTAAGCTGTGCTATGAGCAGATGACTTTGCTCATTTGGGGGATTAGACTAGCTGGAATAGATTTGTCAGACACCAGGCTGAAGGATAGAAGGTCAAGTAGGGCTGCATGAGCTAAGAAACTGGACGTCGTGTAGTTTGGGAGGTACAGTGACTTCACTGGTCTGGAACTGAGTGAATGTGGAAAGCCTGGGGCTCACACCATTCAAGAGGATGTGGTCTCTAAGAAGGGTCTCAAGAGGAGATAGTAAATACCAGCACTTTTTATTGGGATGGCCCAGGGAGAGGAGCGGATGCACAAATGGTCCAAGGATTTGGAGTATCACTCTGAATGGCCTGAGGTGGTCTAAGTGAGGTGCTGGCTTGAATATGGAGGTATTGCTGATTTAAGGATCGTAGAAAAATATTTTTATTAATAAGTATGAAAGAAAGGATAATATTGATTGTAAAGGAATTATTAAAAAAACTTATACCATAAGATTTTGTTTTAAAGAAGGGGAAAATAAGAATTTGAGGTTCTTCTCTTTCACACTCGCTTCCAAGATGACAAAGAAGTAACAACAGTAGCAACCAAGAAAGGCGACCATGTGTAACTTAGTTGCTTAATGAACCGCCCCACTGAGTGCCCACAGAAAAGGCCAGTAGCAAGTTTGTAATAAGACACATGGTGGAGACTGTAGCCATCAGAGACTTTTCCAAAGCAAGTATCTTTGACACATATATGCTTCCCAAGCTGTACAGGAAGCTACATTATTTTGTGAGTTATGCCATTCACAGCAACATGGTCAGGAACCATGAATCTCAGAAGTACTAACACACACACACACACACACACACCGATTTAGACCTGCAGATGTTGCCCCATGACCTCCTCCAAAGCCTATGTAAAGTTTAGAAGGTGAAGACAAACAAATCTAAAAGGAAATAAAGTGGAAATTGCTCTTAAAAAAGAACTTGTGTTTCTGAACCCTGCCCTGGAAGAGTTCCACAATATGCTGGGGAGACTTGAAAGATTGGAAGCAGTGACTGGCCTAGAAGTGACTGGCTATGCCCATTTGGATGCTTGTATTGTCAAGAATATTTTTAAGTAGATACAGGCTGGTGGCAATGGGGTCATGTGGGGCTGTGAGAGTTAAGAAACTGGAGGTCCTGTAGTTTGGAAGGTAGAGTGGGGCTAAGTTTAGCCAAGTATCCTGAAGGAATAGAGTTTACATGGCTCACATTGGGGGCGGGGAGGTTATACTGTTCAGTAGATGGTGGTTTCCAAGAATGGATGGGGAGGAGGGCGCTGTGCCAGGCACTTTCATGGGGAGAAAGGTTGTTTCTTAGGATGTTCTAGTCACTAGAATCTAGTGAGTAGACAGTGGGGTACTACTTTGCTCAGAGGGCAGGTTGTTGCTCTGGAAGTCCTGTGGTGGTCTACATGGGGTGCTGGCTGGAGGATGGAATATTAAGAGGGTCTGAATATTTAGATCACCCAGCATTTCAGCCGGAATGCTAAACATTTATGAAAGTCATGTGAACCCAGGGAATATGACTCTATGCTTGCCTGCCAATGGATGAGGAAGCTGTGTGGACAGTTTGAGGTGTGTGGAGTGTATGCCAGTGGAGAAGTTAAGAGGCTCCTCAAGTATGCCATGAGATCAGCAGCTCGGTCCAGTGGAACTTTATGTTCATTGGGAATTTTTAATGACCTGATCATTTTCTTCTTTTTATATTTTCTACTTCAGTCTATTTTATTTTAGGTAAGTAGTGTGTTTCTGGGAATGCTTCCATTTCTTCTAAGTTTACAAATTTGTTAGAGTGAAGTTCTTTATAGAACACTATGTTATTATCTTTTTTTATTTCCATTATGTCTCCCATTTCATTTTTTATTGTTTTTATTTGTATCTTTTCCTAGGTTAGATTCTCAGTGATTTTTCAAGTTTTTTAGTCCTTTCAATTAACCAACTTCTTGTCCTGTTTATTCTCCTATTTTTCCTTTTTTCTTTTTTTGTATTATTGTCTTCTCTAATTTTAAAAATTGTTTTAAAATGGCCCATGTACTACACACATATTGAAGTCAGTGTCAGTGTTATTTTTGTTCCTTTTGTTATCACTCTGACCAATATTTAGGTATGAATGGGAAGGAAACTGGAGAGTTTTCAAGAATTAATCACCTCTCTCTCTCTCTCTCTCTCTCTCTCTCTCTCTCATACTCACTCTACTTTTATTTGTGGACACTACACACACACAGGGAAAACGCATACAAAACACAGTTTCACAGCCTATCTCATCAGAACAAATGGTATCCCAGTAAATTCCCCTATTTATATGGCCCTTTCTTCTTCTTTTCTTCTTTTTCCCTCCTCTCATCATCACTCCTTCATTCTCTGATCCTCCCCCTCGTCTCCCCTGGGTTGCCATAGCCATAACAGTTATTTTCTTTAGTGTGAAAATTATTTTCCTAGTTTTTTTCTTTATAATAATTGTGTCATGAATTATTTGTATATATGACATTGACTAGCTTTGGTGAATAAGAATGTGGAGAAAGTCTTCTTAACAACTTGTGGTATGCAGATGATATACCAGGCTTGTTGTGAAGTGAGGCGGACTTGTAGCACTTGTTGATGAAGATCGAGGATTGCATCAACTCAGTGTCAAGAAGAACAAAACCCTCACGACTGGAACAAAAGGTTAACATCATGATAAACAAAGAAAAGACTGAAGTTGTTAAAAATTTAGTCTTGCTTCAATCTATGATGAATACTCATGGAAACAGTAGTAAAGAGATTTTTAAAAATGTGTTATATTGGGTAAATCTGCTGCACCAAGACCTATTTTAAAGTGTTGAAAAGCAAGGATTTTGCTTTGAGAATTAAGGTATGCCTGACCCAAGTCATGGTATTTTCAGTTGCCTTGTATGCATGTGCAAGTTGGACATTGAATACGGAAGAACAAAGAAGAATCAATGCTTTTGAATTGTAGTGTTGGCAAAGAATATGGAAAGTACCATGGACTGCTAAATGAATAAGAAAATCTGTCTTGAAAGAAGTACAGCCAGAGTCCTCTAATAAAATGATTAATTAGAGAGAAAGAGAAAGTACAGCCATAATACTCTTTAGAGGCAAGAATGACAAGACGTTGTCAACGTACTTTGGACATGGTGTCAGAAGAGACAAGTCTCTGGAGAAGGAAATCATGCTTGGTAAAGTAGAGGGGCAGTGAAAAAGAAGAAGACCTTCAAATAGATGGATGCAACAGTGCACTCAAACATAAGAACAATGAGTATGGTACAGGACTGGGTGGTGGTTCATTCTGTTTTACATAGGGTTTCTGTGAGATAGAACCAACTCTATGACACCTAACAACAACTTTGCTGAGCACAAAGTCTCCCAAGTTTCTTTATGACATGAAATATTTGACAGTATGATTATTGTTTTTTAGACATGCATACTATTCTATTGTGTGTATGCACCACAGTTTATTTCTCCACATACATGCATTTTGATTATTTCTATCTTTTTGCTATTATAGAAATCACTGCAATAAACATGAATATGAATATATGTTTGAATTTTATTTTTTATTTCTTTTACATATATTAGTAAATGGAGTAGAGAGATTGAAAGATTATATGGTATATCAATTTTCATTTGTTTAAGGAAGCGCCGTGCTATATTCCATAATAAAGATACAATTCTGAATCTTACTAGCAGTGTATGACAGTTCCAATCACTCCACACTTTCTCTAGCATTTTATATTTCCTGTCTTTTTATTTTGTTCTGTTTTTAGTTTTGCTAAGATTGTTTATATGAGGTGTTCTTTCATCATTGTTTTAATTTGTATTTCTCTTACAGCTAATGATTGTGAGCATTTCTTCATATGATTGTTGGCTGCCTGAATGCTATCTGTACTACATTGTTTATTGATGTATTCTACTCATTTTTGTTTGGATTACTTGTGTTTTGTTTATTAAGATGAAACAATTTTCTATAGATTTTTCAAGGCGAACCCTTTATCTTTTGGGAGGTTGCGGTAAGTGGCAATTGTTTTGTTTTGTTTTGTTTTGTTTTTCAGATTCCTCTTCCTTAATATACAGAAATACAGTTGATTTTTGTATGGTTGTCTTATAGCCTGCTACACTCCAAAATTTTCAATTAGTTCAAGCAATTTTTAAATTCAGTACATGGGGTTGTCTTCATATAAGATCCAGTCATCTGCAAATAGAGTTTTGCTTCTTCTTTTCCTACTTGGAGATGTTTAATATTTTTTTTATGTCTACCAGTTCTACCTAAGATTTCCAGGACTCTATTAAATAGACTGGTGATAAAGGGTAACCTTGTCTGATTCCCAGTCAGAGGAAGAATTCTTTCACCTTCTCTCCATTGAGTAAAATACTAGCCATTGGTTTTGTATATATGGCCTTTATTATGTTGAAGTATTTGCTTACTATTCTCATTTTATCCACCACATGTCAGTCAATTTGTCATACTGGTAGTGGCATGTGTGTTGCTGTAATGCTGAAGTACACTCGTATTCAAATACCAGCAGGATCATCCAAAATAAACAAGTTTCAGTAGAACTTCCATACTAAGAACAGACTACAAAGAAGGAATAGACTGTCCACTTCAGAAGATATTGCATTAGATAAACCTGCTGCACAAGCACTCTTTAAATTGTTGAAAAGCAAGAATGTTATTTTGAGGACTAATATATAACTTACCCAATTAAGATAGTTAAGGTTATTGTGCAAACCTGGCCAACAAACATATGTGGGATCAATTGAAGGGTGAAGAGATCAATGGCTTGATAAGCCTCACTTTTCTAGTTCTCGGGTCTCTTGCTTTCTGATGGTCGGACCAGGGTGTAGCTGCTTTAGCCAATTCTCTGTTTCAGCTTTCAAGGCTCACTTCCTGCAAGACATCCCTGAGGAGAAGTCACATGGACCTACCCCAATGCAGCCCTGGGTGCTGGAGCGGCCGTGTGGAGACCCCTGACAGCACTGAGATGCTTACACATTCACTTATTTGGCTTTCCTCCTGCAGTCGGTGTCATTGTGTGTGTTTTGTGAGACTGAAGAGGACTTTGTAGATTGGTGTTGGACATATGGGCTAATGTTGGACCTATGGGCTTGGGCAGCACTGGGTTGGGATGCCTTCTTAATGTACACTTACCCTTGATATAAAACTCTCTCTTATACATTTCAGGTTTTGTGGATTTGTTTCCCTAGTTTACCCAGATTAACATACCAATCCATGGTATTTTCACTGGTTTTATATGCATGTGAAAGTTTATATGCATTGAATTAGGAAGACCTAATTGATTCATTTGAGCTAGAATGTTGGAGAAAAATATTGAAAGTACTGTGGACTACCAAAAGAACAAACAGATCTGTTTTGGAAGAAGCACAACCATACTGTTCATTGAAGGCAAGGATGGTGAAAATTCATCTCACATACTTTGAACATGTTATCAGGAGAGACTGATAACTGATGGAGAAAGGTATCTTGGTAAAGTGGATGTGCAGTGAGAAAGAGGGAGGCTCTAGACAAGGTGGATTGATACAGAATATGTAGCTATGGGCTCAAAAGTAAGAAAAATTGTGAGGATGGCACAGAACAAGGTGGTGCTATGTTTGCACTTAACAACACGACAACAAAACATTTTGTACAGTATTTTGATCAAGAATGGATGTTGAATTTTACAGAATGTCTGTTTCTGCAATAATTGGTTTAGTTACATGATTCTTTTATATACATGGGTTGTTTTTCTAATATCGAGCCATCTTAGCACACTTGGTAATTCATCACTATGTATTATTTATTAAATGTTCCTGTTGATAGCATCCCATAGAATTTTTGTGTTTTCTTAATTGTGCTGGTCTTTGTAATAGATTGAACTTATATTTTATCTTGAGAGATTTGTCTAAAAGATCACTGATTCATGTTTGCATTTCTTCAGTTCTTCTGTTTTGTTCTTTCAACATGTTATTTAGTTATAATATCTTAATGGTTGCATTCATGATTTCTATTTGGAATGGTTAAATTATTCCTATTTATTTTTCCCATTATTTTGTCATATTGTTCTTGTAATGCTTTCCTGAGTTCCTTTTTTCCCCAAGTTATTTTATCTTTTGTATTCTTGTCAAGTTTTTTCCTCATGCATTTAAATAAACTGAAGATAATTTTTTATTAAATACTTTCATTGGGGGTTCTTACATATCTTATCACAATCTATACATTCATCCATACATTTGCACGTATACTGCCATCATCCTTTAGAAAGCACTTTCTTTCTCCTTGAGGCCTTGATATCAGCCCCTCACTTTCCCCCCTCCCGCCCACGTCCACCCCACCTCCCAAATCCTTGATAAGTTATAGACCACCAATGAAGCATACGACTTTACTCTAATTCTTTAATGCTTCATTACCCTCACTACCTGTTTTCCCGAAAATAAAACAGTGTCTTAAATTAATTTCTGCTGCCAAAGATGCACTAGGTCTTATTTTCAGGGATATCTTATTTTTCCATGAAGAAGAATATGGTACACATTTATTGTTGAACAACAATAAAAAGGAAATTTATTGCCTGTATATGGTACAGTAGTAGTTGTCATCACAAACAAGAATAACCAGACAAACTGTGAATCCTACAGTATCAAGAATTTCTTGTTACTACCATTATTTCCATGTACAACAATCTATGGTGCATTTCCTCATTTGTTCAATGACAGTCATGTCATCATCTTCTGGAACATCATCATAACAATCCAAACCCTTATTTTCAAGGAGGTCTTATTTTCGTAGGGATACCTTATATTTCAGTGAGATGCAAAACTATAAGTAGGTCTTATTTTCAGGGGATGTTTTACTTTCAAGGAAACAGGTTATCATGACCTCAATTTTACCTTACAAATCGGATTAGACCAGAACATGCATACTGCTACAGATAAGAGGCAGCAACACAGAGAATCTAGGATAGATAAGCCCCTCAGGGCTAACAATGAGAATAGAGATACCAGGAGGATAAGGGGAGAGTGGGGGTAGAAAGGGGGAATTGATCTCAAGGATCAACATATAACCCCCTCCCCAGGGGACAAACGGTAGAAAGGTGGGTGAAGGGTGATAGAAGATGATGTAAGATATGAAAATAATGGTCTATAACTTATAGAAGATTATTTTTTCTCAATTCTCTCATGGTAATTACTGAAACTTTTTCTTCTGATTGTAGTCTACTTGATTATACTATATGTTCTTGTTTTCTCATGTGCACAGATTGTTGTTTCTTAGACATGGTGTTTTTATAATTGTCTTTGTGTGTTTTTCAGGTAATAATAGAATGTGTACTTGCAGTCATTCTTGAAAAGTCAAGGTGACTAGGTCATCTAACAGTGTCCTTTCCCAAACAGGGGTTGATGATAGGAAAAAATTAAATCCTACCATGTTAAGGTCTTGGTCTTGTAGTTGAGTCCTCTGTTTTTCAGGGAGTGCACACCTGCTGTCATGAAGAGAGAGAGAGAAAAAACTATTTCCAAAATACTTTGCCTAGCCACCTGTGCTGTCTTTGATAACTCCGAATATCAGAGCAGGGTCCAAGGTCTCTTTGAAGTAATATTCTCTGACCATCTGATAAGATCTTTTTAATACCCAGGCTTCAGAGAATGGAACTTCAATTTTTGCCGCAGACCAGACCAGGTCTTGAGGTTCAGATGAGCATTGGAAGTGAGCTTCCAGCTGATTCCATCTTATTCATTCCACCGCCACCTCAGGGGACCCCTCTTCCCCCCACTAAACAGGTATTTTGGGAGAGAAGTAACACTATTCTCTGTGATGTTAGATTACAGTTCAGTACTGAGAATAGTGTTGTGAATGAGGAGTCAACTTACTTTCCTCGCTCTCCCTCGACCGAGGCTGAGGGTATGGGTTACATCCTTTAGGGCAGCCAAGAATCTAAGGTGTGGGGGGAATTGCTTACACTAGCTTCCTTCTCATGAATTACCAGGATGTATCTGGTGCAGGTTTCTGTTCTTCCAAAAAGGTTTAGAACAAGTGTTACTTAGTCCTTTCTGGTTTGTTGTTGCTGTTGTTGTTTTACATTTTTGTTCAGAGAAAGTATTACAGATCTTCTGACTTCTTCCCTATCTCTCACTTCTGCTCTAATCTCAATTATTTATTTTATTTTCTGGTGGCTGTGGTATTATTTTTCTGTTCTTAATTATTAGAGGTTTTTAATTAAGGTATTGTGTTAGTCTGGGTAGACTAGAGAAACAAATCCATGTGACTCATATGTGTACAAGAAAGCGCTTTATATACAAGAGTAATTGAATATTGAGAAAACATACCAACACAGTTCAAATCAAGTTCATAAATCTGATATTAGCCCATATGTCCAATACCAATCTATAAATTCCTCTTCAGACTCCCGCAGCACATGCAATGATGCTGAATGCTGGAAGATCATGGACCAGTGGGTGGAGAGTCTTGTGGATCCAGAGGTGGCATAAGCATTTCAATGCTGGCAGTGGTCTCTACGTGGCTCCTCCAGCTCCAGAGCTGTAGCATAGCTCTATGTGTCTTGTCAATGTAATGTCTCCCGGGAAATGAGCATGTGTCCCGCCTCCAGTGAGCTATTATCTCCTTAGTGCCTCCAAATGAGGTCATCAAGCTGTGACCCGATTAACAGGCTAAACTCTACCCCTTCATAAGTCTCAAATTAACAACAGATTATGTAACTACCATGGATATTAACTTGGTTTTTCCCCTTGTTTTGATGTATTTATTGCTATAAATTGCCCTCTGAGTAATTATTTTGCTGTGTCCTAAAGGTTTTGCTATGTTGTATTTTCATTCTTGTTTGAATCAAATAATTTTTAATTCTCTATTTCTTCCATTAGCAAGTCGTTTTTAAGTAGGATGTTACTTAATTTCCTATTTGATTTTCCCCTTGATCTTAATATTATTGATTTCTAATTGTATAGCATTGTGATTTGACAAGAAACTTTGTAATATCCCAGTGTTTTTCAATTTATTGAAGCATGCTTTGTAGCCTAACATATGGTCTATTCTGGAAAATGTTCTATGTGCACTGGAAAATAATGTATATTATGTTCATTTGGGGTGAAATGTTCTCTATACTTGTATGAATCAAGTTGTTTGATTATATTGTTTCATTCTTCTGTGTCTTTGTTGAATTCCTTTCCAATTGTTCTATCATTCCTTAAAAATGGTGATTAACTCTTCCACTGTTATTGTAGAACTGTCTATTTCCCACTTTAATTCTGTTAGTGTTTCATTCATGTATTTTGAGACTCTTATTGGGTGGATATGCGTTTTTTATAATTCTGTTCCCTTGTCCAATTTACCTTTTAATTATTCCATAATCCCCTTCTTGTGTTTTATGCGATTTTTACATAAAAGCCTAATTTATTAGAAATAATTTTGCTATTATTGCTCTTTTTAAATTGCAGTTAGCTTGATATATTTTCACCATTTTATGATTATTTAGCCTATTTTTATCTAAAGTGTGTCTCTTGGAAACAGCCTATCAATGGGCCTGGTTTTCTTATTCATTCTGATGCACTCTTCTATTGACTCAAGCAGTTAATTAATTTATCAGTGTAATTATTCATAGGCACAAATATATTTCTGACACTTTACTGTACTTCATAAACTTTTTTTTTGTTTTGTTTTGTGGTGTGCTTGTGTGTGTGTTACTACTGGTTTCTTTAATTCTGTTATTTTCTGTGCTGAGATCATTTTATTTATGGGTGTTCTTGTCATTTTCTTCATTGCTATTGTTGAGTATTTACGAAATATTTATGATTTTCCTCTTAAAATTTTGATCAATTTTATTTATTTTCTTTGAGATTGCTGTGTAATTTATCACTTTGTTCCCAAGTATTAAACTCTGTTCTAACTTACAGTCCACTTGACTTCCTACACATTTGAAAAGTCTTTAACTATTCTATGCTCTTTATTTCCTTTGTAGTTGCCTTAATTTAAAATTGGTATTTCTGGTTCCCTATTCTCTATCTTGGATACATCTATATCTAGGTTGCTTTCTGGGAGGAATTGTCGTGTATGTGAATAACAAGTAGTTATCTACTCTTTTTGGTTATCTGTCCAATGAATACTACTTAGTATTTCTTGTATGTTTGCTCTGGTATTAACAAATACCTTTAATTTCTGGGAATATCCTAAATTCATGTCACATTTATAGCACAATTTTGCTGGGTATAAGATCCTTGTTTGGCAGTTTTTTTTCTTTGAGAGTTTTTTTTTTTTTTATCTGTTATGCCATTGTTTTCTTGCCTGCATGTTTTCTGTTGAGAAATCAGAGCTTGGTCTTATTGATTCACCCTTTTAGGCAAACATTTTTATTTTTATCTGACTGTTATCAAGATTCTTTCTTTGTTTGGGGATTTATAAAGTTTTTATATATTGTGGTGATTTTATTTTGTGGTCTATCCTTTTGGGGGGTTGCTCAGTTTCTTGTGTTCATTGCTTTTTATCATTCATGATGATATGGAGGTTTTCTTCCAACAACTCTTTGACAATTTTCTCTGTACCAGTTTTTCTCATTCTATTTTGAAATTCCTATCACATATAAGACATGCCTCTTGATGCTATCTCACATAATTCTTAGAGTTTCTTGAATTTTATTTCTTTTTAATATTTTTAGAAGAATAATATTGAAAGGCTTGTATTCTAGCTCATCTGTTTGGCCTTCCCCTGATTCTATTCTACTCCACTGCTATTCCAATATACTATTTCTGAAATATTGCTATTATTCTAGGTTTCTGTTTTTTATTTTTGTATGGTTTCTAATTTTTCATTTATTTTGCCAGTTTGTTCTCTTAGCATATACCTGAGTATTCTCAATATTTTCCAGTGTTCTGTAATTATATCTGCATATTTTTCTTTTTGAAAATTTGTTGAGGAACTCTAAATACCATTCTTTTAAAGTTCTTATCAAGTAGATCCAATGCCATTTATTCTTCATAACTTTTTGCTGGTTTTGTATGTTGGCCACTTATTTAAGCCACTCTACCTTGTTTCTTCATATGAACTAAATTTATATATTTTCCCTAACGTATTGTGGTGTTGTATTTGTATGTAAGTGATGATTGTATGTTGGTATGATATTAGGCATTCATCATCTATTTCCTGCTAGGTGTGATATGGAATGGAAATATGTGTTTAATTACATTTTTTATTCATGTAACTCAAGTATGTGTGAGTTTTCTGGTAATAACTGCCATAGACTGGGGTGGTCCATGAATAAGTAGTGGTCCTCACTCATTAAATTTAACTGCAAGCAGTAAGACTATGTCCTGATCCATGGGTAAGGTTTAAAGTCTGGTGGTATAGTAGATTATGAGTTGTGAAAATTCAGAAGTTTGAAACTACCAGCCATTCTGTGAAAGAAAGATTTACAGCCCTGGAAACCCATAGGGGCAAATCTACCTTGTTGTATCAGGTCACTGTGAATTGGAATCAATGTGAAGGCAGTGAGTTTATTCTTTTGGTTTAGTGAGTACCATTGCTTTTTCCAGTTACAGTGAAAGAAGAAAGAAAGATGAAAGAAAGAAAGAAAGAAAGAAAGAAAGAAAGAAAGAAAGAAAGAAAGAAAACAGCTAAATAAATTAATTATTAAAATAAGCAGGAGAAAGCAGAAAAACAACAGCAATGAAAATAATTTAAAAGGAAAGAAACATATTTTTAAAACCATCTATTGGGGGCTCATGCAATTCATCACAATCCATACATACATCAATTGTGTCAAACACATTTGTAAATTTGTTGCCCTCATCATTCGCAAAATATTTGCTCTCCACTTAAGCCCTTGGTATCACCTGCTCATTTCACCCTCCTCCCTACTCCACCCTCCCTCATGAATGATAATTTATAAGTTATTATTATTTTGTCATGTCTTACACTGTCTGACATCTCTCTTCATCCACTTTTCTATTGTCCATCCCCCACGGAGGACGTTATATGTAGATGCTTATAATTGGTTCCCGCTTTATACCCCACCTTCCTCCGCACCCTCCAGTATTGCCACTCTCACCATTGATCCTGAAGGGATCATCTGTCCTGGGTTCCCTGTGGTTTAACTTCCTATCTGTACCAGTGTACATCCTCTGGTCTAGGCAAATTTGTAAGGTACAATTGGGATCATGATAGTTGGGGGGCATTTAAGAATTAGAGGAAAATTGTATGTTTCATTGCTGCTACACTGCACGCTAACTGGCTCATCTCCTCCCCACGACCCTTCTGTAAGGGGGTGTCCTGTTACCTATAGATGGCCTTTGGGTCTCCACTCTGCACACCCCCTCATATACAATGATATTACTTTTGTCCTTTAATGCCTAATACCTGATCCGTAGACACCTCGTGGTCACACAGGCTGTTGGGCTTCCTCTATGTGGGCTTTGTTTCTTCTGAGCTAGATGGCTGCTTGTTTACTTGCAAGCCTTTAAGACCCCAGACGCTATATATTTTGATAGCTGGGAACCATCAGCTTTCTTCACATTTGCTTATGCACACACTTGTCTTCAGCAATCATGTCAGGAAAGTGTACATCATGGAATGCCAATTTAATAGAACAAAGTGTTCTTTCATTGAGAAAGTATTTGAGTGGAGGTCCAATGTTCATCTGTGCCTTAATAATAAACCTATAAATATGTGCACATAGATCTATTTCCCCATCATTCTATATAACTACATATGTACATGCCTATATTTAGACCTCTATAAATTCCCTTTGCCTCCTAGTTCTTTCCTCTATTTCCTTTTACTTTCCTCTTGTCCCACTATCATGCTCAGCCTTCATTTGGGTTTCAGTAATTTCTCTCGGTTACACTACCCTTGATGAACCCCTACTAGGCCTCTCACACTAATGAACCCCTAATTTCTCTCAGTTACGTTTCCCTTGATGAACCCCTAGCAGGCCTCCTTGCCACTAATTTTGGATCGCTTGTTGTTCCCTTGTCCCTGAGTTGGTCAACACCACCTACTTTCCCCCATCTCCCCCTCTCCCATGTCCCTCTGGAACCATCAGTCCTGTTGTTTCTCCTTAAGAATGTTATTCCAGACTATCTTATTTAAATAGACCTGTATATATCTAGTGTTTTGCCTTGGTGTGGTGGGGATTCACCTGGCCAATCCCGACACAGAGTCTCCATTTTTGTCCCCCGTAGGGCCATGGGTCAGCGAGGGACATCGTGTCCCATAGTTGGATCAGCCACTCTATGAAGTGGCTGTTCTCAGTGGGGATATCGTCCTCCAGGTGTGGTGGGCCAGGGTGTGCTCCACTCTCTCTTCCTCCCCCTTCATTTGCTACTCTGATCAGATATGTCCCTCTCCCCAAGGTATAGCTTCAGTGCTGTCCTCTAATATAAATTATTTTGTGGGGAGGAGGGGTTATTCACATAGCTGGGATTGAAGCCAGGCCCTGAGACCCCTCCACTGCCTCCCTTCTCCATGCCGGCACTTTGCGTTCACATTCCAGAACACTGGATTTATGTGTGGTCCCACTATTCCTGTGGAGATATAAACAATACCCTCCCCTTGGGTGGGTTAGTAACCTGTTTTCCCGCTACACATTTTGATCCGTTTTTTCCCATTCCCCCCTCCCCACCTCCTTTTTAGTTGGCTACCATATGTACCGCTGGATTTGTTTTAGCCCCTGCTGTACTACATGGACCTCACCCCAGGAATGTTTGTATGTAGTGGGTTTTTCCCTGTCCCCATTAACATTGGTTTTTTTAAACTTACCTCAGCAGACTCATGTTATTCTTCTCCTTTTATGCTTGGCTTACTTCAATTTCCTCCAGTTATTCCCATGCAGAAATATGCTTCATCACGGCTTTTTAGCGATGCATAGTACCCCATTGTATCTAAGTACCACAGTTTTTAAATCTATTCATCTTTTGATGGAAATTTGTGTTGTTTCCAACTCTTGCAATTGTAAACTGTGATGTGATGAACATTGTAGCACAGATGTCTGGCCATGGTTTGTTTCTTGCCTCTTCTGGGTATATGCACAGTGGGGGCAATGCTGGGTCATATGGTAGCCCAATTTCCATCTATTTTAGAAATCACTAAATCGAATTCCATAGGGGCTGTATATACCTACAAGTCCACCAGCAGTGGATGAGAGTTCCTATCTCACCATAGCCCCTCCAACACTTGTTGCTTTCTAATTTTTTGAATTGGGTTATCTTTGAGAGTGGCAGGTGGTATCTCATAGATGTTTTAATTTGCATTTCTCTTACAGCTAATGATCGGGAACATTTTCTCATATGTTTATTTGCTATTTGGATTTCAGACTGTGAAAATTCTGTTCAGGTTGCTTGCCTACCTCCTCAGTGGGCAGTTAGTTTTTCTCTTATTGAAAGCTTGCAAAGTATTGTAGATTTTAGTAATAAGGCCTTTGTCTAATGTGTCATTGCTAAAGATGTTTCCCCAGGTGGTGAGCTCTCTTATTACTCTCTTGGTGAATTATTTCGATGTACACAGGTGTCTTATCTTCAGTGTATCCCACTTGTCTATTTGTGATTCCTCTCTATTTGAACCATTCCCTATTTCCTACAGCCTATGTATTCCCTGTACCAAGGTTCTCAGGTTTGTCCCAATTCCCTCATTAATGACCGTAATTGTTGGGGGTATTTCTTCAAGGTCTGTGATCCACCTTGAGTTTATTCTTGTGCATGGAATGAGATAAAGGTCTTGTTTCATTTTTCTGCAGGTAAATACCCATTTTTTCCAGCACTATTTATTGAAGAGGGCATCTGCTGCCCATTTGATATTTGGGGGGCCCTTCTTAAAAATCAGTTGCCTGTATGATGATGGTTTTATTTCTGGGTCTTCAGCTCTTTTCCATTGGTCTGAGTATCTGTCGTTATACCAGTACCACACTGTTTTGGCTACTGTTGCCATATAATACATGCTAATGTCAGGTAGAGCAAGCCCTCCCACTTTGTCCTTCTTGAGTTGTTCTCTGCTAATTCTTGGTTTTTACCCCTCCATATAAAATTGGTAATCAGTTTTTCAAATTCTTTGAAGAACGATGGTGGTATTCGTATCGGGGTAGCATTGAAGTTATATAAGTGCCTTGGGCAGAACAGACATCTTTAATAAATTGAGTCTTCAAATCCAAGAGTATGGGATGTTCTTCCATTTGTTGAGGTCACACTTGGCTTCTTGTAGTAGTGGTTTATAATATTCCTCATACAAATCATTCATATTTTTAGTCAGGTATATCACTAGATATTTTGATTTGTGCTTGTCTCTTCTGTGATCTTGTCTGATGTGTATAGCAGACCAATCGACTCCTGTTTGTTGATCTTGTATCCTGCTATGCTGCCATGTTCCTCCATTGCTTCCAACACTCCACTTGTGGACTTGAGGTGATTTTCAAAGTATAGAAACATATTGTCTGCGGATAATGATATAATTTCACCTCTTGCGTTGTTAGCTAGGACCTCCAGTACGTTGTTAATAGGAGTGGGGACAAGAAGTATCCTTGTCTGGTCCCCTTTTTTTAGTGGATTTTTTTTCGTCTTTTCTCCATTGACTACCATGTTGGATGTTGGTTTTTCATATATAGCTTGTATAATGCAGAATTTTCCTTCTATTCCTATCGTCTTAAGTGTCTCAAACAGGAATGGGTGTTGGATGTTGTCAAATGCTTTTTCCACATCTATCGATATTTTCATGTGGTTCTTATACGTATTCTTGCCAATGTGGCGAATAATATTAATGGTCTTGCGCAGGTTGTACCATCCCTGCATACCTAGTATGAATCCCACTTGGTCATGGAGAATTTTTTTATATGATTTTGTATTCTATTGGTCAGTATTTGTTAAGGATTTTTACATCGATGTTTATTTGGTATATTGGTCTCTAATTCTCAGTTCTTGTGAGATCCTTGCCCGCTTTAGGTATCAGAGTTACACTAGCTTCATAGAATGAGTTTGGGAGTTTTCTGATTTTTTTCTATGTTATGGAAGAGTGTGTGTAGGATTGGTGTCAGTTCTTCCTTAAATGCTTGGTAGAATTCTCCTGTGAAGCTATCTGGCTCAGGGAATTTTTTGGTAGGTAATCCCCTAATAACCTTGTCTCTTTCTTCCATTGCTATGGATCTGTTGAGGTTCTTGATATCCATCTGGGATACTCTAGGGAGGTATTGTGTTTCCAAATATTCATCCATGTCGTCCAAGTGTTTTAATTCGTTAGAGTACATACCTTCATAGTACTGTGTAATTATCCTTTTGATTTCATTAGGGCCCATTGTAATGTCCCCTGTTTCATCCCTCATCCTTGAAATTGTCGTTTATCCCTTCCTTTCTTTGGTTAGGTTTGCCAATGCTGTATCAATTCTGTTAATTCTTTCAAAGAACCAACTTTTAGTCGCATTAATTTTCCCCATAGTTTTCTTGTTTTACCTCTCCTGTATCTCAGCTCTGATTTTTATTATTTCTATCCTCTTGCTATTAGTCGGATTGTTCTCTTGACTCTGCTCTAATTGGTGTAAATTTTGTGCCAGCATATCATACACGAGTCTCTCTTCTTTTTTCATGTGTGCATGTATTGCTATCAGCCTTCCTCTGATAAATGTCTTTGCTGTATCACAAAGGTTTGGGCACATCATATTTTCATCCTGATTGGTTTCTAGAAACTTCCTTGTTTAATCACTGATCTGAGTCAATAACCACTGTTTTTGAAATAGAGAATTATTCATGCTCCAGTTGTTTGCCCTTGTTTTCTTCACTGTCCTTCTGTTGATTTCCAGTCTTAGGGCAAAGTGATTGGAGAAAGACGTCTGTATAATCTGTATGTGCTTGTTTACTCTTGTTCAACTTGTGTCCCAGAATGTTCTCTATTTCGAATATGTGCCATGTAGGCTTGAAAAGAAAGTGAATTTTTTACATGTAGGTGGAAAGCGCTGAAAATATCTATCAAGTCAAGTCGTCCAACTGTGCTGTTTAAATCTGTAGCCTCCTTTTTCAATTTCTTTCCCAGGGATCTGTCTTTTTCAGAGATTAGTGTATTAAAGTCACCAACTGTAATTGTTGAGCCTGTGAATTCTTTTTCTCATCTTTTGGAGTGTTTGATTTACAAATTTCATGGGTCTCTCATTGGGCGTGTACATATTTATTATGCTCACTGGTTCTTGGTCTACTGTTCCCTTGAGCATTATATAGTGCTCCTCCTTGTCTCTTTTTGGGCCTGTAAGTTGAGATCAATTTTTTCAGATATTAAGATTGTTATCCCTGCTTTTTTGTCATTGCCATTTGCTTGGTATATTTTTCTACAGCCTTTAATACTTAACCTGTTTTTGTCTGCCAGCTTGAGATATGTCTCCTGAAGGCAGCAGATCAATCGGTTGCGTATTATGAGCCATTCTGTTAGCCTCTGCCTTTTAATCCCTGAGTGTGTGTGTGATTTATTTTTGCCTTCTTTCCACTGTTGAGCCAATGCTATCTTGGGGGCTGTTTTCTCTTTATTGCCCTATGGGTGGAGTTGTTCTATATAATAGAATCTTATTTGCACACAGTGAGAGTGGGTATTCTGCCCCTACTGGATCAGCAAAGACCTTTTGTAGGGCTGGGTTTCTTTTTATGTATTATTTGAGGTTGTCCATGTCTGGACAGACTTACTGCTCCATCTATCTTAATTTGGCTAGGTATAGTATTCTTTGTTTCTGTTGTTTTCCTTCAATTTTTAGAATATGTAACTCCACTCCAAGCTCTTCTTCATAGTGCTTGCTGATAGTTCTGTTTACATGTTGTTTTAGAAGAGCTTGGAGCCATCTTCCAGAGTCTATGAGCACTGGGATCTCTCTTGGGCGATTAGTATGAGTGCTTATATGAACTACCTGCCAGTAGCTGTATTGAGGGATCAGGCTAATGCTGTATCTTCCTGTGGTTTCACTGTTACCATAGCTGACCAGTATTCTGTTATATGGAATGTGATTTGGATAGTCCTCTCGTGAGGCTGGTCGGGTTTTTGTGCACCCACGGGGTGCCATTTCACTGGCTGATCTCTAAGTAAGCTGTAATGGTTTGTCTCATGGTTCTTGGAGCACCTCGGGTGGAGTGTGGTGTTTTCCTTTGAAACTGGAGTGTCAAGGAGGGTGTGTGGGTGTACCCTCCTTGGTGTAGAACACCGTAGCTGGTAGGGGGAATTTCCCTAGTCAGAGAGATTGTCTTGTTGTTTGGGTGGATATTCCCTCAGCAGCCTGGAGCCCCAACAGTGGTGGGTAGGACTTCCCGCCAAACACTTGTAGGACCTCGGAGATTATGTTGGAGTTCCTCCAGCTGTTTGAAGGGGAGAACCCCCCTCCAGTCGCTTGATTTATGGAAGAGGACTTGCGTGATTTCCCCAGATGTATGTAAAGGCAACAAATGCGGGTGGGAGCTCCCCCAGTTGGGACTTCAAGGTTGCCCTAGGTGGATGGGAGTGGCCCGAGGCTTATAATGGCTTGTGAAAGGAAAGAGAGGGAGAGGAGAAGAGAAAAAGAGAAAGAAGAAAACGACAGGAGCAAAAGTGTCAAGCAAACGAACACCGATTAAGAAAAAATGCACAGACTAAAAGAAAACAACAAAAAAGAAAAACTGAATCTGCTGATACTGTGGCAGGAAAGAGAGAAGAGATAAAAGAAGAGGGGCAAAGAAGAAAAAGTGAAAGAAGAACAAAAAGAAAGACAGAATAAAGGAGAAATAAGTGAAGGTAAGGAAAAAATAGATAATGGGATAGCTAAACCTGTGCCTTGCCATGTGCACTACTGTCACAGGGGGCAGGCTGTCACTCTCCCCACTGCGTGGGCAGATTTGCCCTAGGCAGAGTGCTGCTGGGAAGAACTGCCCTATTGGCAAGATCACCTTGGAAGTACAAAGGAGGTTTCCTCAGCAGTGTGGAGCACTGTAGATGACTGTCACAGCTGCCTTGTGTGGTGTGTAGCATTCCCACAAAGGGCAGGCTGGAGTTCCCCTGCTATTTGGGTTGATTTGCCTTAAGTGGAGGCTAAGGGCCTGAAAGCCAGCAGTGGCGTATGATCGGAAAGAGAGGGAGAGAAGAGGAAAAAGAGAGAAAAAGAAGAAAACAGAAAGAAAGAAGAAAAAACAAAACAATCCTGAGCTCGTTGAGACCAACTGTGGTGAGAAAGATGGAAGGGAAAGAAAATAAAGAAAGAAGGAATAGAGTGCTAAGTAAGGAGATAACTGAGACTTGATCACCTGACTGTAGGGCTGGAGGAGTTCCAACTCTGCCTCAAGGTAGTGGGGTAATGTGCCCACTTGATATAGTGTTCCTCAGATGCTGGGTGGGCTTACTCTTGAAGGCAAGATCGCAACAGAAGCCAGGCATCAGTTCCCATCAGGGTATTAAGCGCTGGGGTTCACTGGTATACCTGCCTTTTGCTGTATTCAGCACTACAGCAGGGGGCAGGGTGTAGTGTTCCCTCAGCCCCATGTAGGGCCCCAGAACAGGCAGAACTTCCCCAGCTGTGTTTATAATCACTAAGAGGGAAGCTGGGCTTATTGTCCTATCTAGATTGCTGGTACCCTACTTGATCAGAGGATTTTTCCACCCTGGCCAGCTAGAATAGAATTATGTTAAAATGTTTCACTGGCTCTGGGCTGTAGCTCTGTGCTCTGTTAGAAGCTTAGGCTTACCTCAGGGGGTCTTTGTTATGCAGAAAGCCTCCAGACCCTGTAGCTAAATTCTGGCCTTCCGTAGCATGGGCTACTTCTTATGCTGTTTTATGTTACGGGACCCCATCTACCTGGTTCTTTGGAGCTGAGCAATGAGCCTGGGATTTGCAGTTTTTACCAAAAATATATATTCTCACTCTTTTTTATATTATGCTTGTGAGATGCCCTGATTTGGAGCCTGTTATGCTGACCCCCAGAGGGGGAAATCCAGATTATCAGGGGGGTTGTTTCCTTCTCAGTCAACTGAAACTGAATTTACCCTCTGTACTATGACTATCTGCCTATTTCTCCCATACCGTGATTTGCCTCAGGTTAATTTCTGCTTTTTCTTCTACTCCAAATTATGGCTACCCACCACCCCCACTCCCAAGGCTATGCGCTCAAGGCTTCTAACAGCGTGGAGAGCTCTGGTGTGGGGTTCTCCTTGTGTCTGGGATTATGTCCCCTTTAGGGATTCAGCCTGGAGAAATCACTACTCACTGCGAAAGGGCATAGGTAGCTCTTCAGCTGGAGCTCACGAGCCCAGCTTGCCAAGCCAAGAGCGATTTAGTGCATTATTGGTTTGCTTTGTGAGTGTAAATCACCCCAAAAAGGGTTCAGGGTGGACCCTAGTACCCTAGTTCTAACTTCAGGACTACCTCCCAATTTACTTGACCTTACCTCCCATATATTCTGCTCTGGCATCAGGAGCTCCAGGAGGGTGAGTCTCAAAAAATACAGTTTTCCCATCTATCTCAGAAAGGAACATTTTAAAACAGAGTAAAAGATAAGAGATAAAAATAAATGAAAATATAAGGAAACACATTTTTTGGCGTAACAGAAAAGAAAATAGATAAAAAACTAAAATAATACAAATGTTTTATTGTATTTATAAAATAAATAATTATATAAACTATATCATTATATAAAATAATTATTATACTTATAAAAATAATAATAAATAAAATGATAAAGATAAAAAACTAAGAGAAGCAGAAAAATAGAAAAAAGGTAAACTAAAAGAGGAATAGAGAAGTAACAGCAAAAAGGAAATTAGTGAAAGAAGATTTTAAAACAAAGGAAAAGAAGAGGAAGGAAGAAGAGAAGGTATAAAATGGGCAGTGGCAGGATCCAGAGAGAAGAAAACTGTGGATAGTAGGGTGGGATAGGCGAGACTGTGGAAAACCCTGTCTTTTATAGTGTTTCTGGTGGATTCTCTACTCTTTGGATTCAAGGACATGAAATGGAAATAATATATGCAGGCTCAGATGGTGGCTTAGGTCAGTGTTTGCTTTTGAGTCCAAGGGGAAACTGGGGAAAATCCAAGTGAAGTGACTATAAAAAGAATTATTGCTCACCCAGGATGACCAGAGACAGGCTGTTTATGTGGCACTATGCTTTCTGTTATAAGACAGAGCTCACTTTCTCCAGACATGGGGGTAGTGTATTAAGAGCCGATACACAAGGATGTAACTCTGACATTAAAGCAAAAGTTGTACAAGAAAAGTGCAATCTGTCCTTGGGAAGCTGGCCACTCCTCTGGTTACCAAGATGGTGTAGGGAATAAAGAGGATCCCACCTTTCTTGCCCTGTGTGTGCTCTGGTCTTGAGCAAGTGGAGCCAATTAGGAAGCCACTGCCGCAATAGAATGATGCTTGCAAAAGTTCAAGAGGGATGCACCATATCAAGCCGACCAGCATTTTACCTATTAGTTTTCACTCTGACTTATTTATTCAGCTTCTTATCCTTGTTGCTATTCACTCCATTTCTCTATCTTTTCCTCTGAATCTCCATGATTATCATCCATAGCTATTTCATTTGGTCTCTTGTGTCTTTGTTGTAGAGTCTGTGTAGCATGTGTGCCTATCCCACTATCTTTTCCTGAAATTTTCTATTTTTTTACTGTGTTCTCTTTTATCTCTTTGAGGATATTTAATAATTATATTATTAGGTTTTGTTGAATTGATTGTCCAATAGTTTTATTTTCTGTTCTTCTTTATAGATATATTCTATCCCTTTATTTTGTTTGTTCTCTAGTTTCATGGTTTCCTATCTCTTCATGTGATTTATAATTGACTGCTATTTTTGAAGTATTAAGGTTTATTTTCTTTATATCTTTATTTTTATCATCATATGGTTATTTGTCTACCACTTGTCTACTAGTTTATTGTATAGGGGTGGCATCCATGCTGTGATGATGCTGGAAGCTATGTCACTGGTATTTGAAATAGCAGCATGTGAACAAGTGAACAGTTTTCAGCAGAGCTTCTAGTCTAAGAACAAAGAAGGAATAAGCACTCCACTTTGGAGAAATCAGTCACTGAAAACCTAGCAATGGAACATTGTCAGATACTGAAAATTTCATGAGTAGCAGTGGAACACTGTCAAATACAGTTCCAGCAGATGAGTGCCGCAGGTAAAAGGCTGTCAAAATATGACTGAGAAGAACTGCCTTCTTCAAGTAGAGTGGACGATAATGACATAAAAGGTGTAAAGCTTTGATTATCGTTATTTGCTAATGGGGCATGACTCAAAATGAGAAGAAACAGATTCAAACATCTATTCATAAATGGAATTTGGAATGTATAAAGTATAACTCTAGGAAAGCTAGAAGTCATCAAAAATGAAATGGCCCTATAAAGGTCAGTATCCTAGGCATTAGTGAACTGAAATGGACTAGTATTAGTCATTTTGAATCAGGCAATAACATGGTTTAATATGTCAAGAATTACAACTCCAAGAGGAATGGCGTCGTATTTGTTGTCAAAAAGTACATTTCAAGGTCTATATTAAGGTGCAATGCTGTCTGTGATAATATTGCCCATAATGAAATCCAGTCAATACAATTATAATTTAAATTAATATACCAACCATTAAAGCTAGTGAGGAAGAAATTGAAGAAGTCTACCAATGTCTTAAGTGTGAAATTAATGAGACATGCAGTCAAGAAGCATTGATAATTATTGGTGATTGGAATGCAAACATTGGAACCAAAGATGAAGGAATAGCAGTTTTAAAAGATGACCTTGGAAATATAAATGAAGCTGGAGATAATATGATAGGATTTGCAAGACCAATAACTTCTTCATCATAAATATCTTTTCCCCACAACATAAATGACTACTATACACGTGGAATTCTCCTAATGAAATACACAAAAATCTTATAACCAACATCTGTGGGAAGAGGCAATGGAGAAGCACACTATTATCAGCTAAAAAAAAGTCAGGAACTGGCTGTGGAACCGATCATCAATTCCTCCTATGTAAGTTCAAGTTGAAGTTGAAAAAATTAAAACAAGTCCAGGAGAGCCAAAATACTACTTTGAGTCTATCCTGAATTTTGAGAATATCTCCAGAATAGGTTTGACTCCTTGAACTCTAATGTCAGAAGACCTGATGAGCTGTGGGAGAACATAATGCATGAAGAAAGCAAAATATTATTTAAAAGACAAGGAAGGAAGGTGGGAATAAAGGAAAGGAAGGAAGGAAGGAAGGAAGGAAGGAAGGAAGGAAGGCAGGAAGGCAGGAAGGAAGGGGGAGGGAAGGAAGGAAGGAGGGAAGGAAGTGGGTAGAAAAGATTGAAACCTGCTGTAAATCACAGAGTAACTAAAGTAAATGCAAGAAATGAAGAAGTAAAATAGCTGAGCAGAAAATGTCAAAGGGCAGCTCAAGAAAATAAAGTATTATCATGAAATCTGCAAAGACCTGGAGTTAGAAAACCAGAAGGGAAGGACATGTCAGCATATAGCTGACATATAACTGAAAGAGATGAAAAAAATGTCAATCCTCACGTTGCAACATTAAAATATTCTATGGGTAATATTAAA
Source organism: Echinops telfairi (assembly GCF_000313985.2). Classification (NCBI taxonomy): domain Eukaryota; kingdom Metazoa; phylum Chordata; class Mammalia; order Afrosoricida; family Tenrecidae; genus Echinops; species Echinops telfairi. The sequence continues at coordinate 3,711,401 of NW_022111323.1, read as the reverse complement.
TGATGAAGGAATAATCAAAAGAAAATATATAGGAATACACAGAGTCACTATATCAAAAAGAACTAGACAACATTCAGCCATTTCAAGAGATAGCAAGAACCAGTGGTAATGAAGGAAGAAAGTCGGTTTTAGGGGTGCAGGATTTTGGCTGCTACTCTTTGGGTTGACTTTTCAGTAAGCGTCTCTCATCTAAATGCCTGAGTGCTGCCACTGAAGAGAAGTCTTGTACTACTTCCTAGCACTTTACCTTCTGTGCACTCACCAGAGGGACTTAAGCCCACATTCCCTCCTGTACATTCTTCTTATTCCTCCACGAATGTGCACTTCCTCTGTATTCTTTCTCCTACCTTTAGATTCTAATTATTCAGTCTGCTTCCTGTTGCTCTAATAGCATTTTCTTATTTGTTTCCGGATTTCAAAAGTACACCACATGCTTTACCCACAAAATGGTACCCTGTCCTAGGAAATGTCCTGCCTACCTTTTTGTTTCTTTAGTTGATTTCACAGAATCTCTACCATCTGCTATGTTCTCTTTGAGGTTGCTTTCCTGGGATCCTCATACTGCTATTCCACCTTGAATGGCATAGTCTATTTTTGATTCTCTGTTTTCTCACTAGTTTCATTTTACCTCTCTTTCCAATCAGTACTCACTCGGTTTCTGACACTCTCCATTTGATATTTTGGAATCTGAAGCAATTATTTTCTGTTTTACTTAGTATCTTGAGTTTCTGTTGTAAGAGTTGTTGTGGACCTCTCTAAGCCACCATCTTAACCAGATCTCCTGTGTTTTAAGTTTGAATTCCCTAATGGCTAATGCTTTTGAGAGATTTTTAATGTGCTTATTTGTCATTTGTGTAAAATATTGTGATGTATCTGTTCATGACTCTTAAAGCCCATTATTAAAGTGAGTTGTTCTCATTACTTAGATTCAAGGGGTCTTTAAATATTCTCCTTAAGTTGATTATCAGGTATGTCATTTGCCAAGATTTTCTCCCAGTTTATGCTTTACCCTTTCAATTTCTTAACAATGTCTTTTTGAATAGTAAACACTCTTAACATTGTTATAATCTAATTTATTGCTGTCTTCCCCTTTTATATTTCCTGCTTAGAATGCAAAGATTTTTCTTCCATGTTTTCTTATAAAAGTTGTATCATTTAGTCTCTTACAATCAAGTCTATGATCCTTTGGGAAATATTTTTATATGTTGTTTTTGTTGTGAAGTGCTATCAAGACATTCTGATTCATAGTAACAGTGTATACATACATACAACAAAATATATGCTTTCTGATCCTGCCCTAACCTCATAACCATGTCTGTGTTTGAGCCCATTGTTACAATGACTATATCAATCCATATTAGTAGGGATCTTCCTTTCATTCACTGACCCTTCGTTTTACCAAGCATGTTATCCCCCAGGGACTTATCCCTAATGAAAACATGAACAAAGTTCATGAGACAAAATTGTACTATTCTCACTTCTAAGGAGTTGTACTTCTTCCAAGATAAAATTTGCTCCTTCTTCAGGTAGTTTTTCTATATTCTTCAATATTTTTCAATATCCATTTATCCTGATGTTTACATAATATCTGAAAAAAAGTCAAGGTTAATTTTTTTCCATATGAGTATCTAACTTCTCCAGCACCATTAGTTGTTGTTGTTGTTGTTGTTGTTGGTAGGTGCCATCAAACCAGCTCCAACCCATAATGACCCTATACACAACAGAACAAAACACTCCACGGTCCTGCATCATCCTCACACATGTGTCTATGCCCATTGATATAGCCACTGTGTCAATCCATTTCATTGAGGGCCTTCTTTTCACCCTCCATTTTATGAAACATGTTGTCTTTCTCCAGGTACTGTAAGTTACTTTCCTGCCATCGTTGCCTCTAAGGAGAACTCTAGCCTTACTTCTTCCAATAAGATCGGGTTGTCCTTTAAGAAATCCATGGTACTTTCAGTATTCTTCTCTAGCATCACAATTCAAATGCATCTATTCTTCTACAGTCTTCTTATAAAATGTCCAACTTTCACATGCTTTTGAGGCAATGGAGAATACCATGACATGGGTTAGATGGACCTTAGCCCTTAAAGTAGCCCTTGCTCTTCAGTACTCTAAAGAGGTCTTGTGCAGTAGATTTACAATCTTTTGATCTCTTGACTGCTGCTTCAATGAACATTGATTATAGATCCAAGTAAGACAAAATCCTTGACAACCTCAACCTTTTCTCCATTTATGATGATGTTACCTATTGGTTCAGTTGTGAGGATTTCGGTCTTCCTTACATTGAGTTGTAATCCATACTGAAGCCTAAAATCCTTGATCTTCATGAGCAAGCATTTCAAGTCCTGTTCACTTCAACAAGCCTTCTGTGTCATCTGCATAACAAAGGTTGTTAACAAGCCTTTCTCCAAACCTGATGTTGCACTCTTCTTCATACAATCCAGCTACTCTGATGATTTTCAGCATATAGATTGAACAAGTTGGGTTAGAGGAATCAACCCTGATGTGGACCCTTTCTAATTTTAAATCATGCTGTGTTCCCTTGTTCTGTTCCACCACTTGTCTGTGAGTTTGCCGTACTGTGGTGGCTTGTGTGTTGCTGTGATGCTGGAAGTTATGTCATTGGTATTTCAAATGCTAGCAGGGTCACCCAAAATGAATAGATTGAAGCTGAGTTTCCAGACTAAAAACAGACAATGAAGTAGGACTCAACTCCTCACCTCGGAGGAAGAAGTCACTAAAAACTTTATTCATAGCTTGGAAATATTTTAAATTCCATTTGTTGTAAAAACTGTTCATTTCACCTATTGAATTACTTGGTTGACTTATAAAACATCTATTGGATATATAAGAAGGGCAAAAATCCGTTTTCAGGGCCCTCACATGGATTAAGCCCCCAATGAATTCCCTGTGACCATAGGCCAGGGATGTAAGTAACTTTGCTATCAGACAGAAAGCTCTGTAAATTTGATTATGGCAGGCATAGTTAGGTTAAACTGTAACACCTTATTATTTGATAGCTCTTTTGATTTATTTTAAAGTTGTTTACATTTTCAATATTTTCTGCTTTCCTTTTGGGTTTTTCTCTTTTATGTTTTCTCATTGTTGTTGGTTGGTTGATTTTCTTCTTGGTTATGTTTGCATGATTTTTTTATATGTGATAACCAGGATAGGTAATCTATATAAAGAACACCTGGATTAATAATTACCTAGGGGCATGGCAGGGTAGTTTGAGGGGAGCTAGGGAAAACAACAATAAATATGAGAAGATGTTCTGAAATTGATTGTGGTGATGATTGCACAACTCTTCTTAATATGATTGGATGATTAAATTATATGACATGAATTATATGTCAATAAAACAATTAAAAAAGAATAAAGGGAAGATAGTAATTTGTTATTGATAACTTCTCTAATAAGAACCTTTGGAGACTGGATTATTGCAACTGCTAGATAAAAATATTTTTTAATTAATTTACAGTAGATTAAATATGTGTCCTATCTCTTCAGATATACCCAGAATTTATATATGTTAACTCAGATTGTCATTCTTAAGCTTTTAATTGTCTGTAAGGGTGAATAATGACTGACAATTTCCTCTGTTTTTGCTATACATCCATTTTGTAACCAATTGCAAATGCATGTGCATAGGTATTTTTTTCAGTTTAAATATTATGGACAGTCATCAAGTGATTTTGTTTCTGACAAAAGTATGATATAATCAGCAGTTAAGTAAAGACAATAGACGCTTCTTAAAAGACAAACAGTAAATATTCATTTAGTATCATGTGAAGAAGTAAGGAAGTTAAACAGTTAATTAAGAAGTTAAAGCCAATCCAGATTTGTGGATAAATCAAATGATTGCATCTTATCTTATTTCTGAAGCATTAAACTGAAGGTTGTGTTATATAGACAAATTTATAATCAGATGCATTTTAGAAAATATGCTGTAAGTCCAAAATGATAAAAATAGAAAAACTAAATGATGGTTAAAAAAAAGTTTGTGGAAAATTTCCACTATATTTTCGTTCTTTTAAACACTGTATTCAAAAATAAGAGGGGAAATTTGATACATTATCATTTTCATATGTCATACGTATTCCATACTACTTGGATTAAAATAAATATTTTATCAACATTATTTATTTTATCAATAAAATGCATTTTAACATTTATTATAATTTATTATTAATTGGGAGTGCATATATCATTCCATAATTCAATCACTTCAAGCAGAATTTTATGATTGCTACCACAATCAGTTTCCAAACATTCTGTTTCTTTCTTGACTCCTTGATATTGTCTCCCTTTTACGCCCCCCCCCACTGTACCAGCCCCCCAAAACCCTTACTTTACTTGCTGTCCCTATGGGTTCATCAATCCTTTGTTTCATATACCGAAAAACAGAGAAGCATATAACACAACTTCATGAGATAACACCTCTGAGATACACTCTAATATGAATAAAACTAAAATACAGAAAATGCTGAAAACCAGATCAAGTCCAGCATGCATCAGAGGAGGTTCTACTGACAAAGTTTTAACTGTTCAAGTCAGATTTATGCCTTTAATTTTCTATACTCATCTCTCCCAAACATGCTGTTTAGTAACCATTTTTCTCCTATTCCTCAACTGTGGATAGAGGGAGTCCACTGGATGCTTATTTCCTTATTGTAGTTACCACAAATGAATCTTGGGCTCCCACTGTGATCCATAACCTTCTGAAAACCGAATTTTCACAATTTAGGCTCCAATACTAATCCCTTCTTCAACTTCAGATTATATGATTTACAATTCTTCTGTGACTGATGATAGTGTATTCTAACATGTGGACTTAGTTGACATCTCACTTAGATGGTGGCTTGTTTGGAGATAATCCTTTAAGACCCCAGAGCTATTTTATCTGATAACCAGGCAATATCTAGTTTCTTTACCACATTTTGCTATAGAACCCATATCTTCTGTGTTCCCTTCCTGAGGACAGGTATCAAGCAGAGCCATGATGTAAGAACTAATTGTTCTTAATTTGGAGCTAGGATTTAATGCAAGACCCAAACTCATTTCTGCATCTGTTTGTTATTGTTTGTTTTTTATCTGCCTTTGGCTCCCTTTTAAAACTTCCTTGTTAATTTATGGTAGAGAGTCTTATCAATCATCTCCCTGAGGCATCATGAGCTTACTTTAATATTGTCTTTGATTAGCCACTGGTATTAAATTTTTAAAGCCCTCATTCCATTATTTGATTGAGATTTTCGAAACCCCTTTGTATGAATAGGGCTACTTTCAGCGACAGTATTTTGTTCACACAACTGGTGTGTCATATTTTTTTCCTACTGTGATGACTTGCATGTAGCTATAATGCTAGAAGCTATGCCTCTTGTATTTCAAATACCAGCAGTCGCCCAAGGGGAATGAGTTTCAAAAGACCTTCCAGACTAAGACCAGAAAGAAGGAATAAGTGTACCACTTCTAAAAAATTAGTCCCTAAATACCGTAGCTGCATGTGATGAAGTGAAATTACATGGGATAGATTTTCTATCTATAGTATTTCTAATTCCCATCAAATGACCAGGTGGGAGAATGCAAATAAGATGTAGAGAACTCTAACATGGGTATTAGTCAATTTTGCCATTCCACTAGATATAAACTAAGCCATCTCAGAAACAGGAGCAGAGAATACCATGACTACCAACACAGAAGAATTAGCCGTGAAATGCATCTGTGAACCCTGGGTGCAGAGGAGGCAGAGGAACATTGCCAAATTAGGAAATAGACTGATGTACCTCCCAGCCTATAGAATGGGTAAAGCCAAATATCAGGGAGGACTGAAAATATTAATACTCTAAGAAATCCCAACAACCCAACACAAAGACAAGAGAAATTATGGTACCTCCAAATGAACAAGGTGAAAGGGAGTGAAATTAAATCTATTAAAGCCCAAGTAATGAACATATTGAAGACTATTGCACCATAGTGTTAAACATAATCAAAGAACTAAGGGGGAAATATAGACAAATATCTAAAATAAATAAGAAAAACTGTGTATGAATGAAATCAGGTTTTTTAAAAAAAATAGGTATTCTAAAAATAAAACAGAAATGTTACGACTGATGAGAAAAACAATGGGAGGAATTAACAACAGATTTGATCAACCAAAGGAATTATTAGAGGATGATCTTATCCTCAAATTAAAGGATACAATAGTTAAAGTTTTGAAGGCTGAATAGTAACAAGACTGGAGGCTCAAGACTGATGACACAGTTTAGTGGAATTCCAGGATAATATCAAGAATTTACACATCATAGAAATTCCAGAAGGAGATCAGATAGAGAAAGAGACAAAGAATATTTGAAAAAATAATGACAGAAAACTTCCTGAATCTAATGAAGGACTTGAACTACAAATCCAAGAAACTTAAAGAATTCCAAGTAGGATAAACCCAAAGAGAGCTACACCGAGACACAGTATAATCAGAATCTCAAAAAGTCAAGATAAAGAGCTCTACAAGCAGTGAGAAGCAAATGGTCACATATAAAGAATTCCAAATAAGACTAAATGCTGTGTGTTTTCAGAAACACTAGAAGTCATAAAGCAATGAAATGGTATATTTAAAATGCTGGAGGAAACAACCAAAACAAAATTGTAAACCAAGAACATGTACTATGCCCTCCAAAACTGCCCTTTTTGAAGGATTACATCTTTGAGGTCCCTCGGTCACTGTAATATTCTGCCTTGAATTTAACTAGCCCAACAGATCCCACTGTTTTAATTGGACCCCTTTTGGGAGGAAGATACCCTAATGATACTAAGGCAAGTATTTTACAGAGACAACTTGTCTGCAGTCATCCACTGATCACAGAGACATGCTTTATTTGGAATAAACTGGTGTGTGTGTGAACTGGAACCCCAGCAGCAAAACATACCCTGATATATTAGTTTAGTGTCCTCTTCTATTTTTACAATGTCTGTCCTTCTGGACTTGTATGGACACCATAGACTTTGTTCTATGGTGCATAGCTAGTGTTTTCAAATAGATCTTGTTTCCATTTAAAAAGAGGGAGACAGAGGAGAAGAAGAGGAGAAATTACAAAACAAAGCAATAGCAATAAGCAAAAACACCTCTCTCAACTTTTGTCTGTTGTTGGATGTCAGCCCCAAGTGAAAGCATTAGGAAGTTTTAAAATATTTGGTGTACATGCATTTTGTCCTACATGTGCAAGATGTTTTTGAAAAGGCCTAAATTCTGCAAGAAACTTTCACTTCTCTAGGCCTTTAGAAGTCAATTGTATGTTTCAATCAAACTAATTAGCCCCAAGTGATTAAGGCCAGGCATGATCTGCAGGCATTGTCAGCAACTCAGCAAAAGCTTAAACTGGCTAGACAGGAATATACATCTTTTGTCTTTCAAGCATTCCCCCAGATAAATCATATGCATGTGCTAGTCTGCCAGAAAAAGCAAAGTATATTTTCCCCTGTTCAGAGTCAATGAATGTCCCCTTACATGTCAACATACGATTCCCATTCTGCCACCTTTGCCACAGTGGCCACCACTACAGCTGCCAGTACTGACAGTTACCAATGCCAAACCCATGGTTATTGAGTTGATTCTGACACACAGAGACCCTATAGACAGAGGAGAACTGCTTCTTTCTGCATTTCTTAAACTATAAATCTACATTAGAGTAGTCAACCTCATCTTTCACTTTAGGAGCAGCCGACAAATTCAAACTGCTGACCTTTCTGTTAGCAGCCCAGCACTTAATCCACTGCCCACCTAAGGGTCCTTAATGAATACTTTTCCTACCATTTAAAAGTTGACTCTTCTTGATTTAACATTTGCCTAGCTGTTAAAACTCTCTTATAACTTTTTAGTGTTCATAAAAAGCCTTTTCTACAGATGTTTACATTGTTTTAGTTGATGATAGAAATGCACACACCACAATCTTCCGCGATGTCTTTTTCGTTGTTTTAACGTAGTGCATCTTAAGTGTACTGTGGTCAAGGATTTCTTTTTCTATATTTGATGCAAGTTCTTTGTGATATATGTATATTTCTAATATTTTACTTTGACCAAAGGTGGGGGTTGTTAACAAGTTCATGAAAAAAATGAAATTAAAATGTCATGGAAGCCCCCTTGTATGTGGCCTGCTTATTTCATTTTCTATCTTAGTTCTTAAGTGCGTCATAACTCATAGTTCATCAATTTCTACTTCTTATTGTTTCTATGGAGTCTCTGGGTGGTACAGACTGTTCATTCATGTGGCTGATAATGAAAATGTAGATTTGAGTTGCCTCAGAAGAACCTTGAAAGAATACTCTGATGATCTACTTCCAAAAAATCAGCCACTCAAAACACCGTGGAGCACAATTATACTTTGGAAATAATTTCAAACTTATGGAAAAGTTGAAGAATAAGGTTTGAAGTTAAACTAGCAGCCATCCAACAGTGAAGCAACAAGACCACATGGAAAAAGTGGACCAGCTGGTGCTATTATGAGGTGTCATCAGGCCCAGGTAACAAGCATCAGAAGATTGATAACAAACAAACAAGCAAACAAGAAGTTGGTGAGAATGAGGAGGGTTCAGAGTGGAGACCCAAAGTCCATCTGTAGACAATGGAACATCCCTCCACAGAGCGGTCGCAGGGAAGGGATGAGTCAATCAGGGTACAGTAGAGCACCAATGGATCACACAATATATCTCTGATTCCTTAAGGGTTCCCCACCCCCTACTATCATAACCCCAGTGCTGCTTCCTACTCTGGACTGGACTGGGACATGTACATAGGTATAGGCAAGAGATAAAGCTCATGATACATGGAACCCAGGAATAGGAATGGGAATAGCAATACTAAAAGGGAAGGTAGAGGGGGGGGCAGGGGTTGGGGATGAAGGGGGTATTGATCACAATGAATGGTACATAACCACACACACCCCTCCAGGGGGAAGAACAACAGAAACCAGAGGGGAAGGAAGACAGCGGTCAGTGTGAGATATGAAAATAATAACAATCTTTAATCTTTCAAGAAGCCATGAGGGTGGAGGAGGAGAGGGAGGGTAAAAAGAGGAGCGGTTCCCAAGGGCCCAATAGAAAGTAAATGTCTAGAAAATAACAATAATAACAATGGCAGTATATGTACAAATATGTCTGATACAATTGATGTATGGATTGTAACAAAAGTTGTAAGAGCCCTCAATAAAATGATCTTAAAGAAAAGTCTAGTCATAATAAGAGCAGAATACTCATATACCCTTTAATCAGATTTACCCACTGTTAACTTTTCACCACTTTTGCTTTATCATTTGTCTTTTCCCTCTTCTTCCTTTCTATTCTTCCTTCTCTTTTTTCTCTACATTTACACATGAACATGCACGTTTTTCTCAGTCATTTTTATATATCTTGAATAATATGATGACCTCTTTACCTCTAATATTTAAGGTGTATTTCTGTAGAAGATAATTTGAGTCTCTGAATAATACGATTCCTTCAAACAGAAGTTTATTTTATTTTGTCCGGCTTTTCGGTCTGTATTCAATCATAGGGATTATCTAATACAACTGTTTCTGCCATTGCCAGAAATAGATCCTCTGATGCACGTCTTTTTATGTTTGGTAGCAAAGATTTGACCCTAGTGTGTTAGGGCCAGTATCCCTTCATTACTCTTCTTGAATCAGAATTTTTGTGCTATTCCTACTTATTTTTTTTTCTACAAATACCATTTTTTTCTACAAATTCAGTTAACAATTCAATTTTTCTAGTTTCCAAATAATTCCTTTTGATATTTCTATTATTAAATTGTGCATAAATCCAGGAATGGTTGACATCATTATTAAATATTCCCATGTAAAAACAAGGTCTGTTTTCATATTTCTCCAAGATTTATTTTAAGGCTTTCATTATCCTTTTCCTTTCTTTCCCATTTTTCTCTGCTCACAGCAAGATGGATTCTGGATATATTCTGAGTACTGTAATAACCACCTAGACGCCTGCATGGAGCTCTCCAAGCTGATGAAGGACAGCCGTTATCAGCACTTCTTTGAGGCCTGTCGCCTCTTGCAGCAGATGATTGACATTGCCATTGATGGCTTCTTATTGACTCCAGTGCAGAAGATCTGCAAGTATCCTTTACAGCTGGCTGAGCTTCTCAAGTACACCGCCCAGGACCACAGGTAAGGGATTGAGTAGGGGGAAAGGAGAAAATGAACCTCTTCTACATGTTGGTCCTTATTGATAACATATCTTTTAACCTTTCTGAACTTCTTTTGACTTATCTGCACAATGGTATGATGACACACGCTTGTGAGTGTTTCTGTTAAATCAATATGCATCATCATTATTTTATGACTTAACATCTGTCTTCAAGGAGTATATAGCCCAGTTCTTCGTTCTGAGCTCAGCTAAGTTAATCATCCCAGATGAAACAAATATTCAATCGTATATTCTAATCTACTTAACAGATTCAAATACCTTGGTACTAACCTATTCAAGTTTTAGTGACCCGTGAGGCTATACCCCTGGTTTTTGCTCATCTGTTTCATCTTTCTCTGTCACACCCTGTATGTGTCTTGCCCTTAGACCCAGAGCTTAGATGAGAGAAAATATGCTGCATAATGCCCCTGATGATAGATGTTTTAAGAAAACCAATCCAAAAAGGCCCAAGGCGTGTTTCTTTCACTGAATTGAATTGATACCCCTCATCTCCTACCAGTAAGGGACCATCCTCTCCCCTAACGTGCCTTACTTAACTCATGCTTTAAAGCCCCAGACCTCTGCCTCTAATTTAGCAAACCCCTGACTGTAGTATGATTGTTGGCCTAGCTTTCAGCTCTCTTCAGAGTAATCATTCCACCAAGAAAATAAGCATTAGTCTAATTGCACTAGACATCAGCCCAATCCTTATAAGTCACTATATACTTCTATTTGTATTCATTGCCTGCTATCCTTGGGAAGGACAAGTGGAGCAGGAGCAGGATCAGTACCCTGCTCAGGAAGGTTATCTGAGGCCGTTTGTTAGCTAGAAATTAGTGAGATAAACATTAGACTTGATTAAATCTCACTTGAACAAACTTAATAAACTAATTACTAGAACTGAGCCTGTAATATTTGGGGAATATGTTTTTTTCTGTAAGGGAAAATTTCACTGTTATAGAGTCAAGTCTGACTCACGTTGGCCATAAGACAGAGTAGAACTGACAATGTGGGTTTCTGAGACTAAATCTGTCACAGTAGAAAGTTTCATCTTTCTCCCAAGGATAGGCTGTTGGTTTCAGACTGCTAACCTTGGATTACCAAGGTTACACCACCAAGGCCCTTTACACCAACAGCACATTAAAAAACCTCCACAAAAGTTAAAGCATTTGGAAACTTAAAAATGAGGACCTAATGCCGGGGGCTTAAGTGGAGAGGAAATGGTTTGAGAATGATGAGGGCAATGAATGTACAAATGTGCTTCACACAATTGATGTATGTATGGATTGTGATAAGAGTTGTATGAGCCCCTGATAAAACGATTAAAAAAAAGTACAACCTGCTCTGTAAACCTTCACCTAACTCATAATAAAAAGTTTTTTTTTTTAAAGTATCAACTATTTGTGGAAACCTGGAATGGAAAATCACTGAAAAGAAGATATTATAGTCCAATTTCCATATATAGAAAAGGCATAGGCCCAGATGCAGAGCAAGTTTGTGGCAAAGCAGGGATATGAAACACAGACAATCATCTGGCTGAAAATATAGTTTTTAAAGAATCACAATCCAGATGATTTTTATGCCAGGGAAGTTTTGGAGCCATTATACTAGTTATTCCAGATCAATCTTTTCTAGTTCTGCTAACCTGTAATAACATGAGCCTAAAAACCGTCTGTGATTATACTGTGTGGTGCTAATTGACCAGAAGCATTCACTATTTTACCTAAATCTCAGTTGAGTAGATTTTACACCAATGGTGTTTAAAGCATGTATATTCAAAGAGTAAATTTTAAATGTTTTAACATTATAGCTCCTTACCCCTCTGCTTCATTAATATTCACTGTATATAATCTAGCAAAAGACACTAAAAAGTAGAGTTCTGTACTTCACTGGGTAAATGACATAACTGGTTTGAAGAGCCATAGAAAGACCACTTTCAAAAGCCTTGCCCAAAGCCACATAAGTTTCTTTGTCCAAGGCAACCTGTTTAGATTTGGTGGGAGCAGGCAAGATGGGAAGCCTGCGTGTAATTTGGCATTTCTGTGTTTCTTTACTTTCTGACTAGAACCCTTGGTTTAAGGCCATTTTGTTTTCTGGGTTCTTTGTCCTTTATCTTTGCTTGGATTCCAGAGTACTAAGATAGTGAATCAGGCATTGGCAGGGTATTGCCATATATTCTGTTAGAGTCACCTATTGGATTCAGTACTTCCCCAGGCTGTAGACTATTCCTTTGGGCATGATGACAGTTGCTGCTGTGCACATAAGGAATTTTTTGGGCTTAGAAGGCAATTAAAGGCTGTGTGCAAGTTCAGAGGTTTTTAAGATAGATGTTCAATATATAGATCTGAGATGCCAGTAATTAGAGTGACTGAGGAAAAATAAAAGAGTGACGGAGAGAGAAGGGTAGATAGAAAATTATAAATGGATAATAATATTGCATTTGCTTACCAGAAGGGTAGCATGCCCTTCATTAAGCCTTAAAAAAGAAAGACTGTGTATAAGAGAGAAGTTAACGGACATATTTGGAACTTGAAAATCTTGGTACTGTCACTCTCTTCATCAGAAGGCTGGACACACCAGGCTACTGACCCCCAGGGATTCTGACCAGTATCCTAGCTAGACCAGTTTTCCTCCTCTTCTATCACCCACACCTAAAGCTAGTACAATAAGTTGTAGGTGGGGACAATTCCCTGTTAGCCATTGTGGGAAAGAAAAGATGCATTCCTATAAAGTTGATTGTAACTCATGGTAACCCCGTGTGTTACAGAGTAGAATTATATTCTATAGGGTTCTCTAGACTGTGACCTTTCAGAATCAAATTGCCTGGGATTTCTTCTAAGGTGCCTCTGGATGGGTTCAAACTACAACTTTTCTGTTAGTAGTTGGACTTAACTTGGTAAATCCACTTAGGGGTAATGCCTTGGATCAGGCAAAGGTAATGTACATTCTCATGCCAATGCTCTTTAATAGAACATTCTGTAATTATGTAAATATTACATTTCTATTTTGTATAATAGAGTAGTCAATAACCACATGTAGCAGTGGAGTGCTGTGAAATGTAACTAATTTTAATCATATTTAAATAAACTATCTGCCAAGGAGCCGTGGTGGTATGATGAGTTAGTTGGGCATTTGATTTTTAATCACAACATAGATGGTTCAAACTCATCAGCTGTTACACAGGAGAAAGATGTAGCGATCTACTCCTGTAAAAATTTACAGTCTCAGAAAGTATCATGGGGCATTTTTTTCTAACGCCTTCAAATAAGAGAGTAAGGCACAGGGGACAGAAAATGAACGTAATAGAAAAGGACTACTCATTATATCAGAAACTTCTACTTCTATATTGCTACCATCTCTTCTGTAATCAACCCACCCTACTACCCAATCCATCATGATAAGGATGAAGAGCCAGGAAGAGCTTTCAAAATGCTACTGCACCCAAAAGGTTAGAACTAAGGATTTTTTTCAAAACTGAAATATAGCCGGAACAAATTTGAAATTTTGCTACTGTGTCTGAAAAGTCAAGAGCTCAAGAAAATGTTGAAAGATACAACTTCTAGGCAGCATGTTTCAAATAAAATTGAGAATTTCTGATTGACTACAAGTTCAATATGAGTCAGAAGTAGGATCCAGAATAAAAACCAATAGTAACTAATATTTGTTAGGGACAAAATAAAGAGTTTTCTAGCAGAGGTCTCTACTCCGATAGTTACCAATCTCTCACTGGAGTTCATAAAATACAGTAGTATTTAAGGATAGAAAAAGATAGTCACCATATATCTTCTTGGTACTTCTCTTTTTTAATTGATGCTGGCTGAGTAAGGCATTTTCAGTTGTTTTAAAGAAAGGTGTTAAGACTGAATTGTCTGTCATCTTCCCTGCTTCTTGGTTCATTATAGCTCCACTTAATGCCTATGATATAACTTTTAGTCTCCCATTCACAAATGCCATTCCATTGGAAATTAGATCAGACAAGCAAAGTATACTTGGACGGGTGGAAAAACTATGTTAGACAGGGTTCTCTAGAGAAACAAAACAGGACACTAATGATTTTATATATATTTTTATAGATAGTAACATAAGAAATAAATAATTAATTGATCTATAAAGCAGTACAAATGGCTCAGTGCAACTCACTTCCATGAGACAGCTAATACACTGGAAGCCCTTCAAGTCTTGATACAGTGACACAGTCCCACAGGTAGTGTAGCTTGCAAATTGAGGCAGAGAACAAGCTAAGTCATCTGCACACTGGTCTGATCATCAAAGAGCAAGAGACAAGAAAGGTGAGGCTCTCTGAGCCATTTATCTCTCCGTCCTTCAATTAATCCCACATGTGTTCATTGGCCAGTTTGGCACAATAAACCTACCTATCACAATAACTTTGACCATGTATGCTATCCAGTGTACCAATAAACTCAGCCGAGGTTTGCACTTCTGGGGCTAGGAATATTAAGAGTTGGCGACAACCCTTGGGATATTGATACAAGAGAAATATTTGATTTGTAATAATAATGCTGTCTATTCTGTCTTCTCTCAACCCCAGAGGACTATTTAGAACTGTTCTCTGGGTTTCCAAAGCTGTAAATCTTTATGTAAAGATACTTACACACCTTTTTACAATAGAGGGACTAGTGAGTTTAAACCACAGTATTTTTGGTTAGCAGCAAGGTGCTTAACCACTGCACCACCAGGGCTTCTTTTTTTAATCATTTTATTGGGGGCACATACAACTCTTATCACCATCCATACATATGTCAATTGTGTAAAGCAAACTTGAAAAGTCGTTGGCCTCATCATTCTCAAAACATTTGCTTTCCTCTTGGGTTCTTGGAATCAGCTCATCATTTTTCATTTTTTCCCTCCCTCCCCATTCCTCCCTCCCTCATGGACTCTTGATGATTTATAAATTATTATTATTTTATCATATCTTAACACTTCCCAATGTCTACCTTCACCCACTTTTCTTTTGTCCATCCCCCAGGGAAGAGGTTATATGCAGATCCTTGTAATCAGCTCCCCCTTTCTACCCCACCTTCCCTCCACCCTCCCTGTATCACCACTATCACCAGTGGGACTGAGGGGTTCATCTGTCCTGGATTCCCTGTGTTTCCAGTTCCCATCTGCACCACTGTGCATCTGCTGATCTAACCAGGTTTGTAAGGTAGAATTATGATCATGATAGTAGTGGGGGAGGAAGCATTTAAGAACTAGAGGAAAGTTGTGTGTTTCATCGATGCTACACTGTACCCTGAGTGACTCGTCTCCTCCCCACTACCCCTCTACAAGGGATGTCCAGTAGTTTACAGATGGGCATTGAGTCCCCATCTCGCACTCCCCTCATTCATGATATGATTTTTTGTTCTTTGGTGCTTGATACCTGGTCCCTTTGACCCCTCATGATCACACAGGCTGGTGTGCTTCTTCCATGTGGGGTTTGTTGCTTCTGTGCCACCAGGGTTTCTTTACAAGAATTATTATTAGAATGAAACACAACAGAATGAAACACTGCCTAGTCCTGTACCATCACAATTGTTATTATGTTTGATCCCATTGCTGCAGCCACAGTATCAGTACATCTCACTGAAGATCTTCTTCTTTTCGACTTTCCTTCTACATTAGTAAGCATGATTTTGTACTCCAGGAATTGACCCCTCCTGGTAACATGTCCAAATTATGTAACGTGAAGTCTCACCATTGTCAATTCTAAGGAGCATTCTGCCTGTATTTCTTCTAAGACACATTGTTCATTCTTTGGGCCAAAAACAAAAAAGAAAGGAAGGAAGGAAGGAAGGAAGAGAAAACATCAGTGCCATCAAATTGATAATATTTGATATTCTTTGCCAACATCATAATTCAAATGCATCAATTCTTCTATGCCCTTCTGCATTCATAAGAAGCAATTAAAAATATCGTAGCTCAGATCAAGGGCACCATTGTCTTTAAAGTGATGTCTCTACACTCTAAAATTTTAAAGAGCAGATGCACCCAGTGTACTATATTGTTTTATTTCGTGGCTGCTGCTTCCATGGGAGTTGATTGTGGATCCAAATACAATGAAATCCTAGACAACTTCAATCGTTTTTCCCATTTATCATGATAATTTAATTTATTAAATCCTCAATAAATCCTACTATGTTTTTCCTATTTTAAAGTTGAGGAAACTAAGTCACTAAAAGATTGAGTGCCATTTTCCAAAGGCCACAAACCTAGGCAGTGGAAAAACTGGGTTTGAACCCAGCAAGTCTGGCTCCAGATTGTAATATATCTATTATAGATATTCTAAAATTGAAGTTTTGATGACTAAACAACTCCTTCCAAAATGATTGAACTATTAAAATGTATGATATGTGAATTATTTGTTAAAATAATTTAAACTGTTAAAATAAAATAAACTGTTAAAAATAAAATAAGTCTGTGGGTGGATTGCCTGTGTGGTAACTCCATGGTCAATCATCAGGAATTTAGGCTCCTCTCAACTATCTGATGCCTCACTCCCAGTTTATTATTCAAGATTATTCTTAGAGCTTTAGCCATAAAATCCACATAAAGTATTAATGACCAAATAAGAGCGTTATCTCTTCTTTAAAAAATATTTCTCAGAAGTCCAACCAACAATTCTCTTAATATATCATGGGACAAAATTTAGTCACCCCTTCCTGAAATGTAATCTTATACTTCAGATGCCTTTGTTTCCATCTGAAAATCAGGGTTCATTACTAAAGAGGAGGATGGATATTAAGGTTGGGCCTGGAAGTCTCTGGCATTTTGGTTCATCCAGCTTATACCCTTGTGTCTTTACAGTGACTACAGGTATGTGGCAGCTGCTCTGGCTGTCATGAGAAACGTGACTCAGCAGATCAACGAGCGCAAAAGGCGTTTGGAGAATATCGACAAGATTGCACAGTGGCAAGCCTCCGTCCTTGACTGGGAGGTAGGACCCTCTCCAACAACAGATATGAGGAGTCTAGATAGTTTGGCCAGGACTTTTCCACCTTAGCTAAGGATGGGTGAAGGTGAATTAGATTTGAAGAGCAGAAGAAAGGATTTAGATTAGAACTACAGCACAACTTTCTGCTAATAAGAAGTGTTGGGTGTTTGAATGACTTCTTAAGAAGTTTGAAGAAATTTTTGTGCATTAAAAAAGGAAACGTTATTCTCTTAGGGTATTTCCAGGAATCAACTGAGTTGACTTAGTAGGCTTTCAAAGCTCCTTCAAGTCCCAGGATTTTTTGACCACCAGATAAAAACCTCAATGAATCCAAATAAAAAAGCCCACTGTCATTGCATTGAGTCTGACCCATAGGCCTCTAGGAATTCCAAGGCTATAAATCTTCACTGGAGCACATAGCCTCATCTTCCTCCCACAGAGTGGCTAATTAATTTGAACCACTAATATTGCAATTAGCAATTCAACATTTTCCCAACCATACCACCAGGCATCCTTGGAAGAATAGTGCATATTAATTCACTCCCAGGTACAATGTAAGAGATTGGTTCTTCGATATCTATAACAATGCAGGCCAGCCAACATACTTCTTTTCATATTGGAGGCATCACCTCATCCTATCACATTTTATTTTTACCCAAATTTGCACAATCAAAGCCATGATCACCATCCTTCCCAGGCCACAAACCAAAATTCTGTTATTCATTATCTGTTTGAAATAATAACCCCTGAAAGATTCCTTTCAATTACATAGCAAGCCATGGTTTCTCTGAACTTGAAAACATTTCAGTGGCTGAAGTCATTAAAGCATTCCCTTCCCAGAAACTCACCTGTAAAGGATATAAATAACCTAACAGGAAAATAAAAATTTACCTGTGCAATACTACTCTGTTGTTTAATTTCCTGGGATTGCCTGTCAGAAAACAGAGAGCTATGAATTACTAGGCCTATGTATTGTGTAGGATACCTACTCTTTGTCAACCAAGAGAATCAGGAGTAATGGCATTTCATGTTTATCTCTTGGGCCCACGTTGTGCAATCTAACAGTCCACAGGCTAACAGGAGAGGCTGGGCATGCTACCAGGGAAGGAGCAGCTGTCTTAAGCCACATAGTCACAGTGAGAAGATAGTACCCCATTCCACTGGGCTCATTCCAGATATCATTTTTTAGGAATTTAGAGGTAATGTCTTTGTAACATTTCAATAAATTATCCTATTTCAAGAGTACTTGGCCTTATAGACAGTATCTATTCACCTAAGGTAAGCTACATAATGTGGGTCTAAAAAATTCATCTTTTCTTTATTTTACTACCTCTGTTCCTCTTTAATGTAGAAAGCTGGAAAGACCACAATCCTTATTGATATGTTGAGTCTTATTTACAGGGTAATGTCCTATCTAGACTAGAACAATAATGAATCTTTGCGATGCATAGAAAGCAATATATAATGATACCTGCTTGCTCATAAAACACTGGTCCAGGCTTATTGTGAGGTTATGGACTCTCATCCCCTTGTGTTTGCTTTGCTTTAGACAGTTACTTAATCATAGTAAGAGGGCTGGGCCAAATGACCTCCAGCAAGTCCATCAACTCTAAAGCATAGATGTATGACAGGTTAGAATAGCGGTTCTCAAACCCTTTGGGAGTCAAATGACCCTTTCACAGGGGTCTCCTAAGACCATCGGAAAACATAAATATTTCATAATATATAATTACATATTATATCTTGTTTTGTGATTAATAGCTATGCTTTAATTGTGTTTCATTATGTTCAATTTGTAACAATGAAAATATATCCTGCATATCAGATATTTATATTATGATTCATAACAGTAGCAAAATTACAATTGCGAAGTAGCAACGAAAATACTTTTATGGTTGAGGAATCACCACAACATGAGGAACTGTATTAAAGGGTTGTGGCTTTAGGAAAGTTGAGAACCACTGGGTTAGAAGGATTTTTTTTTACATTGTAAAAGTTTTTATTTTATAAATTTTATTTAATGTTAATAAATTGTATTTAAGGAATTTTACATGTCTTTCATTTGTCATCCATTGGCTACTATTTAGTTCCTCTAAATCTTGTAAAAGTTCATCTTTAAGATAGCTCTGGTAAGAAAGAAATTAACCCTTGGTTAAACTTTGACCCAGGTTTTTATAAAATCATGAATGTAATCTTGTATCTACAAAGGAGAAAACATAGCACTATTGAGTAACTATGGCATTCCATGGAGATAGAAGGATATTTTTTCTCCTTCCCCCAACCCCAGTGGAACTCTTTGGGAACATCTTCCTCTTCCCAGTGAATATCATCTAATTCCTCTAGACCTGGGTGACCAAAATTCCCTTGAAAGTTTTACCTAACTAGGAAATTTCATGGTACCTTGGTTGTGTAGTGGCTACATGTTGGGCTGCTAATGCAAGATCTTCAGTTTGAAGCCACCAGCCATTCTGCAGGAGAAAGATGAGGATTTTTACTCCTGTAAAGAGCCTCAGAACCCCTCAGGGGCAGCTTTATCCTGACCTACAGGATTATTATGAGTGGACACAATGACAGTGAGTTTATAGAATTTCAGTAACACTATCCTTGCCATGCTAGCCTTTAGGGAACAAGGAAGCACTTGGTTCAACATCGTTTTGATTGTTTGGTGGGGGGGGGGCAGTACCTGGAGGTGCAAAAGGTGTTCCTTTCCAACCCAGGATTAGTAAGAAAATAGTTACTCTTTGCCTTCCAATTCCATTCAAACCCAAACACCTCTATACCTCTTGGGCTTGGTGAAGCTTTTCTTCATCTAAATTGGTAAAGAGAAAAATTTCTTGTGGCTACTTTCTCATATTCTGGAATCAATATGGAAACTTCAGACGGTTCACCTTCTAGGACATTTTTTACAGCAAAGCCGGATGGGTTCATTTTCAAAGATCAGGTTCAAAATATCTGTTGATTTTACCATGTGTGCTCTTACAGATTTCAAGGATGTTAGTCACTTGGGATCCTACAGAGCTACTCCCACAACTCTGGCCATTTTATTAAAAAATCATTTTATTGGGAGCTCTTACAGCTTTTATAACACTCCATACATCAATTGTATCAAGCATATTTGTACATATGTTGGCATCATCATTTACAAAACAGTTTCTACTTACACCATTGGCATAAGCTTCTCTTTTATCCTCACCATCCCACCCTCATGAATCCTTGAACAACATGGGGGGCCATGAGAGAGGAGAGGGTGGGAAGGGGGAGTGGGGATCCAACAAACTCAGGGATAAGGGAACAACAAGAGATCTAAAATTGATGGCAAGGAGGGTATATAACGCCTGGCAGAGTTTAATCAAGTGAATGTATCTGAGAGGAATTTCTGAGAGCCGAATGGAGGGTGAACATGATTGTGGGATAGGAGGAAAGTGAAATGAAATAGAGAAAAGAAATAGAGGCAAAAGCTATTTATAGAGGTATAGCTATAGGCATGTATATATGTAAATGTACTAATTTATAATGAAAGTGATACAGGTCAATATATATATATATATGTTAAGTATTAAGGTAGCAGATGGACTTTGGACCTCTATTCAAGGCCTCCCTTAACACAGGAACACTTTCTTCTAATACCTGGCACTCTTTGATACTCACCTTTCCAACACAATCGCTGAAGACAAGGTGTGTAAGCAAATGTGGTGAAGAGAGTGGATGGTGCCCGGCTATCAAAAGATATAGAATCTGAGGTCTTAAAGGCTTGAAGTTAAACAAGTAGTCATCCAGCAGGGAAGCAAATAATCCCTCATGGAAGAAGCACACCAGCCTGTGTGATCATAAGGTGTCGATGGGATCAGGTATAAAAAGATCAAAAACAAGCAATTATACTGATGTGAATGAGGGGGATTGGAGCGGAGACCCAAAGCCCATCTGTGGACAATTGGATATCTCAGCATAGAAGGGTTATTAAGAAGGGATGATGCAACCTAGGTGCAGTATAGCATCGATGAAACACACATCATTCCTCTAGTTCCTAAATGCTTCCTCTACACCCCACCCCCAACTACCATGACCCAGCTGTACCTTACACATCTGATTAGACCGGAGAATAAACAATGGTACAGTTAAGAGTTCTCAACACATGAAATTCAGGACAGATAAAGCCCTCAGGAACAGTACTGGTATTATGAGGGTACAGGGATGATCAGGAAGGGGGAAGTTTTATTTTATTTTATTTCCATTGTGTTGCACCCATCCCCTTTTTAGCCTAGTTGTGTAGTATCTAAGGACTGGATCCAGTTTACCACTGAATGAGTGGAACCAATGAATTTTTAAGAAATCAGAAACAATAATGTGATGGAGGCAGCAAAAGCATCTGTGTAAAACATGTAGTGGTTGAAGGAGGCATTATCTTGGGATTGGGAGATCAATTGTGGGCCTAATGGATTTATTATTCCCCTTCCCTCTTAGAAGTGGTAGAATTGAAAATAAACTGGGCTAAAAGGATGGCATTTTCTTTGTCCTTTTCCTGAATCTGCTCTAAGCACACTCCCTTCTTACATCAGACACTTGATCATTTATTAGAATGGGATGAAGTCAGGCAGGGTCATGTTTTTCAATTCTCTGAGGATTTGACCCCAAGGATAGAAGGTGAATGAGTTAGAAATAAAGCTTTAGGTAAATTTAGATCATCATAGTTCATACAACATCCATTGCTTCATTTGCTAAACGTATTTACAGTGTGTCCAGCCTCATTCTAGATTTTGCAGATAAATCAGTGAAAGGAAAAAATTCCTACTCTCATCAATTTTATATTCCAGTAGAGGAGAGAGACAACAGACAAATAACTTAATATCAGGTAGTGATTGGAGCTATGAAGAAAATTAAAATAAGGTAACATAATTGGGAGTGATGTGGGTTTTTAATAAGATGGCCAAGTAAGGTCGCCATGAAGTGGTGACATTTATGCAAATACCTGAGGGAACAAATCAGGTTGATTTCTCTGGAGAGAGCCCTCCAACAGAGACAAAAACAAACACAGAAACCTTAAGAGATAGGAATGTGCACCGAAGGAACAGCAAGGAGGCCAATGTGATCAGAGTAGAGTCAGCAAGGGAAGAGTGGGAGCAGATGAAGTCAATAGTGCAATGGTAGGTCAGGTCATATAGTATTTCATATGAGTGAAATGAGACACACTGGAGCTCCTCAGCAAAGACATGATGTACAATTACTTA